>NC_141558.1:125948424-126510924 GCF_036417535.1 Chlamydotis macqueenii | reverse complement strand
CACATCCTGGGTGGTCGGGCCCGCGCAAACACAAATACAACCCTATGGCTAAGCTGGAGACAATGTCCGCAATGTAGACAAATGTCCGGCTTCTGTTGGAACCCTTTGTCTGGGCGCAGTTTTTGCATTTATTTCAGCGGGGAAATAATGCGTGATTGACGCCCCCTTTCAGCGTCTCCTAACTGTTGGGAATAAATCGGAGGTTGTTCCTAGTTGTCATGGCATTCAGCCCCGCTCAATGCCTATCTCTTCATCCATCCATCCCGGGACCGGGGGACCTCTCCGCTCCCCTGCGCGGGGTGGGCGAGAGGGGGGCGCGCACCGGGAGCGGGGCTCCAGTCCCCCCTCCCCCGCAAATTTCAGCCTCACCCCGTTATTCCGTACCCCCCTCCCCGGGCCGACCTGCCCGCATCGGCCCTTTAGCTCCTGCCCGCCGCCGTAAGCGAGGGGGGGAGGAATTAAAAAAAATAAATAAATAAAATAAAATAGCCGTCATAACGGTGACAAACACGACAGCGACAGGGCCACCGCGAGACGAGGTCCCGAATTAAAGAGCCCCGGCGGGAGCCAGGCCGGGGAGGGACTGGCAGGGCATCCCGAGGGATGAGGAGCCGGCTATAATAATAATAATAATAACAATAATAATAACAGCAGTAATAATAGTAACAATAATAATAGCAGAAATAACAAAAATAATTAAAAAAAAAAAAAAAAAAAAATCCAAACCCAAATGCCACAAAGCCACGCAAAAGCGCCCTGCTGCAAACGGGTGCGGGGGACGCCCACGTGGCAGGAAGGTGGGCACGGTCCTGAGTGGAGGGGTGTGGGGGGGGCGAGAGGTAAGGGGAGAGCGAGGCTGGAGGCCACGGCAAGCGATGGTCCCCCGTGGGCACGCAAAGCCCCGGGGGTCGCGGCCCTCTTCCCACGCACGGGCCAAGGCTGCTATCGAAGGGCTCGAGACGCCGTGACGTCACCGGCGGGGTGTGACGCGAGAGCCGCTCGGGCCCTTTGACGTCAGGAGGGGTCGCGGGGCCGGGACGCAGCCCGCTGCGTGGGCGTAGGGGGAAAAAAAACTCGAGGGCAGCCCGGCCGCTGTCGCGACAGAGTCAGGGGGCTCTCCCCGGCACCTCCCGCGCCTTTCCCACGCCCCGCATCCTGCCCAGAGCCCCGCCAGCGGCCTGGCCCTCCCCACGCGTGGGTGGTGGTGGGTGATGCTCAAAGCTTTTTTTTTTTTTTTGGAAAGAGAGGGAAAGAGGCACCCGCCGAGGATAAGAGACGGGAAGAGCCCTTCCCAGCGGCTCTCCACGGCTGCCGTGCTCATGCTCCCTGGTCACGCGTGGAGAGGTGGGAAGCGGCCCATCCCCGCCACCCGGGACCCACAAAGCGAGGGGGGGACCTGGGGATGGATGGATGGGGCTGGGTGGGGGGCAGCCCCTGCTGCCCGGGAGGGTGGAACGGGGTTTCCCCACGCCACGGCCGCGGCCCGTGGGCCGTTTTTTTGGTTTTATTTTTGCAGCGGGGAGGTGGCTTCGTGGCTGCACCGCGTCTCACCCGGGGCTCCCTCTCCCCACGAAGCCCCGGGTCTCTCGCTCCGGTTTCAGCCCCCGACGCCCCAAATTTCATCCCCTTCTCTGCCGAGCGGTGTCATACACATCCATTAGAAATTATACACAGTGTACGTATAGGGCAGATTCAAACGTGTGATATACAATATACACGTGTTACATATAAATACGTTTAAAATAGACATTAAAAATTTAAAATATCTCTATAAGTGGACGGATCCTCGGCAGGAGTCTTCCCCCGTTTTCCGGCGCGGTCCTGCCCCCCATCCCACCCCATCCCTGCATTCCCAGGAAGAGCCGTCAAGTGGGATCAGGTCATTGTCTGGCGACACCAAAGGTGCGAGCCATTGTTTTTTGTTTGGTTTTGGTTTGGTTTTGTTTGTTTGGGTTCCCCCCCCGCCCCTCGCCCCACCAACAAACCCACGGAGAGGGCTGCACCTTGCCGGGTCAGCGATGCCCACGCGGGGCCTGTGTTGCGGGGGGACGGACGGATTTTATTTTGGCTCCTGCAAAGGAGCGGAGCATGAAATAAACAGGGAAAGGAAATTCCTGTGAGGAGCTGGGCCTGGGGAGCATCCCTGCCTGCACCCTCTTTGTTTTAAAGTGCGGCGGGGGAAAGCAGAGCACAGCTTCTTACAATTTTTTTTTTTTAATTTTAAAATGTTTTTCTTTTTTTTTCTTTTTTTTTTTTTGGCGAGGAAAAAAAAAATCAAAACGAAAGCAACAACAACAAAATAGAAATAAACCGCTGGCTTCCGAGGCAGCCCCGGGAAAGCTCCACGCAAAGGGGTGGAAATGGCATTTTCCAGCGGGTCGCGGCCGAGATGGGGCACTGAGGGTGGGCACGGGGGACCCACGCCGCGGGTGGGAGGGGAAAAAAAAATTCCTGAGCCCTCGGAATCCTCCGCCGCTCTCCAGAACTTAACTGTAAGGTGCGGAGTTTCTGCGGGGTGGAATTCCGGGCTGGAAAAACGGCATTAACAAAGGCGTTGAGGGTGTTTGGGGGGGGAAAAAAAAAAAAAGGAAAAAAAAAAGGAGGGAGACCATGGCGCCCAGGGAAAGGGAGCGGCAGCAGCCTTGCTAGCCGGGGTCCCGAGAAAGCCCTGCCGCCCCCCAAAACCCCGGCCCGCCCTTCTCCCGCAGACAATTAAATCTTTTCCAGGACACGGGAATGGCAATGAGCTTCCCTGCGCTCCCGGCTCCTCTATCTCCTTCCCCCGAAGCTTCCAAGCAGGAGAAATCCTTCCCAGTTCGCCGGTATCACTCAGAAACTGGCCGATCGGGATCCTGCCTGCCCTCAAACCAACCTCCCGAGGCGGCGAATTGTCCCAGAAATTGGGAGTTTTTAATTTTTTTTTTTTAATTTTTTTTTTTCCCCCTCCTCTCCTCCCTGGGGGCTCACGGGGTTATGTCAGAGCCGGAGGGCACATGTTAGGGCTTTGATAAATGCGCTTTAATGACATCTTTGAAAATATCGCCCGCAGCGGCGGGGGGGCAGCTCGCTCAGGCCGCGCGTGGGTGCACAAAGCCGCGGGCCCGCAGCCCCCCGACCCCGCCGCTTATTTGTTTTTATTTAATTCCTCTCCTCCGGCGAAAGCTGTAAGCCGGCCCCGGGGCCTCCTTTCCCCTTCCCCAGCCCACGATAAAAGTGTTTTATTCGACGAGCCCCCCGGGAAAATGCGGCTTTGTCAGCCCGGTTCTCCCGTGGGGGGAAAGCTCGGCCCCCCTCTGGTTCTGGGCGGGGGGGGGGGATATTTAGGGCCCGAGGGCACTTTCTTATCTGAATTTACTCCGCACACCGCGGAGAGCTTAGCGGGTGCCCGCGCAGGGAGCTGCCGGGCGCGCGTCGCGAGTGGGGCTGCCGGGGGCGCGCAGAGGAAGAGTCCGGTGCCCGCACGCCTTGAGCAGGGTTGGTTTTTTTTTTATTTTTTTGGGGGGGCAGGGGGCGCGGGGTTAGTCTTTTTTTGGGTCCACCCGAGGGGAGCCGACCGGAGCCCCCGGGCCCGAGCGCGGGCGCACACGCGCGGCGTGGGCAGCCGCGGGGAAGGGCAAGGCGAGAAGCAAAGGAGCAGGAGGAGGGGGGAGCGGGGCGGGGGGCAGCGGCGGGGCCATTCCCGGTCCTCGGGCGTACTCTGCCGTCGCAGCCGAGAAGTGTCCCGAGGGCTGGCCCCGGCCGCAGCGCCCCCCCCCACTCCCCGGGACCCCCACTGCCCCCACCCCGTGGCCCCGTCACGCACGGGGGGCGGCAGGGAGCCCACCTGGGACCGGGGCCATGGGCGGGCCGGGGCTGCGGACCCCGTCGTCGGGGCTGCGGGACGCGACCCCCGCCCTCCCTCCGCTGCTCCGCTCAGCACCAACGCCGGCCCGAGCCCCCCGCGGAGCCCCCCACACGAGTCCCGTCCCACCTGCCGCTCCCCAGCCCTCCGCTGGTTCCCCCCCCCCCTTTTTTTCCCCCTTTTCCCCCGCTGTCACCCCCACGGGCATCCCGCATCCTCTTTGCCCGTGCCGGCGGATCTCACCTCGGGGACGGGGGTCCCAGGCGGGGCCGGGGGTCTCAGATGGATCCCGGGGGTCTCGGGCAGATCCGTGGGTCTCAGGTGGATCCCAGAGGTCCCAGGTGGGTCCCCAGGAAGGTCCAGGGGTCTCAGTTGGATCTCGAGGGTCTCAGACGGATCCGGGGCTCCCCAGGAGGGTGTGAAGGTCTCAGGCGGGTCCCTAGGCAGGTCCGGGGGTCTCAGGTGGATCCCGGGGATCCCCAGGCGGGACCAGGGTTCCCAGGAGGGTCCAGAGAGTCTCCACGAGAATCCGAGGGTCTCAGGTGGATCCCGGGGGTCTCAGGCGGATCTGGTGGTCCCCAGGAGAGTCCAGAGGTCCCAGGAGGGGCTGAGGGTCCCCAGGTGGATCTCGGGTGTCCTAGGCGAGTCCGGGGGTCCCAGGCGGATCTGAGGGTCCCTAGGCGGTTCCGGGAGTCTCAGGTGGATCCCGGGGGTCTCAGGAGATTCTGGGGGTCTCAGGCGGATCCCGTGTGTCTCAGGCAGATCCGTGGGTCCCAGGCGGATCTGAGGGTCCCCAGGCGGTTCCGGGGGTCTCAGGCGGGCGGGGGCTGCGGGTCCCTCTCCTCTCGCATTGTCTGCGGCGTGTGCGGGGCGGCCGCTCCTTCCTCCGGCTTTACACCGCCCGGGCTGTTTGCTCCCCTCCCCGGCGGGTGACGCCAGCCGAGCCCCCGGCCATATGTTCGGCGGTCATAAACCGGTTATAGGCGCAAACACGCCGGTTCCCGGACGCCTCTTTTAACCCTGCCCCGGCCCCGCCGCTGGGCCGGCCCCCCCCGTCCTTCCCCGGGGGGCAGAGCCCTCCCCTCGCCCCCCCCTCCCCCCCAAAGATGCGGGGAAGCCGCTTTCTGCCGGAGCCCCCCCCACCACGTCGGTGCTGCCCAAATCCTGCCCCACAGCCCGGGCAGCCCCCAGTTTCCCCCGGCCCTGCGCTCGGCCGAGCTGGCCCCTCTATAAATCGCTCGGTAGCTAAGAGGCTGCGGAGCCCCGACAGCCAGATGTGGCACGTTATTTATGTGCCAAAGCCCGTTTACATTAGATATGCTGATCCGAGCCTCGATAGCAGGGGCTCGCCAGAGATTAGAGCTGGGCTGCCAGAGACAGCTCCAGCTGCAGCCCCCCCTCCCCTGCCCCTTTTTGAGGTTCTTTTTTATTTTCACTGTCATTTTATTTATCTCTTTTTTTTTTTTTTTTTTTTTTTTTTTTTTTAAATGATGGAGTTGCGGAGGGAGCGGTGCTGTCTGGCTCCCCTGAAGCTGGGGACGAAAAGCGGTACCTGCTTGCAAAAGGTGTGACCCTCCCACCAACCCAGCCAGACAGATGAGGAGGGCGCAGCTGGCCAGGAGGACTTGCTGGGCATCCGAGCCTGGTAGCCCATCTCCCTCCCAAAAGCCATGGGTTGGCCAAGTGCCACCACGGCCACCCATGGCCTTGGGTGAGGGCACCCAGGTTCCATGCAGCAAAAGGCTGTGCTGCCTCATTGCAACCGCGATGTCCACCTCGGATGTTTTTGGGAAACCTGCCTCCCTCCCTACCCCATGTCTCTTGAGGAAGAAACATGGAGCCCTCTTGAAGGGGTCACAGGGACCCATGTCCATCCCACCTCGCCCGGATTCTCCCCACCACCTGCCGCGTTTCTAAAAGCACCGGAGAGACCTTGGGCTCCTCTGGGAACCTCCGCAGGGCCCAGGACGGATATCTCCCGGCTCAATAACCTGGTCACAGCCAGCTCTCACAGAGCTGCCGCAGATAAAGCGATCGATCCTTGCACTGATCGATAAAAATCTTGTTCTGTGCAATTAATAACTTTGCCAAGCTTACTTTGCTTGGGTAAAAAAGTGCCCGGAGTGTTGAATGAGGGAGTTAAATTAGGGGAAAAAGCATCCTGTTGCCCACGTAAAAATATATTTGCTTATCTGTGAAGTCTTCAGCTTTTGTAACACGGAATTCAGCCCGGATGGCCGGGACGCATCTTCGGCATCCCCGGGTGGAGACGCACAGGGGGATCTGTGCTGACGCTTCTGCGCGTCCGGTCATCAACCTGTGCGGGACGTGGGGGCTTGAGCAGAGCCCGCTGTGCCCAGGCTGAGGGAGCGGGTCCCACCGCCTCCCCAGCTTCGGCTCTGCCTCCCCATCCAGGCAGCAAAGGAGGAGGAGGAGCAACAGCAGCGCGGGAGGAAGGCAAAGGTGCAGCAGCTGGATTTGGGGTGGGTGAGGGAGGGTTGAAGGGGAGCAAACTGAGACTCAATGGAGGGAGGATGAGGCTGGGAGCAGCCGGATGAAGAGATGCTCCTGGAGCAGCGGGCCGAGCTTTCTGGAGGCTGCTTCCAGCCGAGGCTCCAGGCTGCTGGCCCTGCCTGCTGGTCGACAGCAAACCTGGGGGTCCGGCTCTCACCCCCCATTCGTTTGTCATCAGGAAATGTTGCTTCAGGAAAAAAGGTGGGAGAGAGGAGGTCAGGATAACTCTTTTACGTGGGTTTGCTCCTTTTTCCTTAAACAACCCGAGTAATTGTGACCGTTTTGTTGGAGAAGGCTGAGCTGTCAAACCACGAGGATGTGTTGGGAAGAGCTACTGGATCCCTTCCGGATCCAGGGAGAGAATTGTTAACACCGAGCTGCTGCTTGGCCCCGGCCCGCAACCTGGAGCCCGCGCCGGCCGCGCGAGCTGGGGCAGAGGGGAGTCTGGTTTTACCAATCCCCAAGACGAAACAGATTCACCGGGGCGCATGAATGGGTGTGAAAGAACCAAAGTAAGCTCAAAAAAAAAAAAAAAAAGAAAACCAAGGGAAAGAAAGTGACATTGATGCTGTAAACCCCGTGAGCGACGTGGGAACCAACTGGGAAGGCGCAGATAAGGCGCGCACGGCGGCGTATCGCGGGCGCCCCGTCAATCACTCGTCCATCTCCGGGCACCCGGATCCCCCGACGGGAGCGCGGCGGCGGCAGCGTGGCTGTCAGCGGGGATGAGGGAGGCTGTTGGCGGGGATGCCGCCGAGGTGGGAACCGCAGGAGTGGTAAGGTGGGGGTGGCATCGCTCGTTTGGGTGCCCAGGGAGGAGCTGACCTGGTGTCGTCCCCAATACGCCGATGGAAGGGGACTCACTGCCTACATCTCGTCTCTTTGCATCACTTTTTTTACTGAACGTGCCCGTCACCGACGACGTTGCCTGGGCTTCCCCATGCAAAACCTTGGTGGTGGCGGTTGATGACCCTCCCCACCACGTCCAGCGCTCCGAGCCGGTTGTCAGCGCCACGTGCGTCAAGGCCTTCCCTGGGAAAACCATGACACATCTGAGAGTCGCAGGGAATACTGCGAGGGTTGTCCGAAGTTTGGGTTGGGAGGGGGCCTGCTGCCCGCTGTCTTTCGTTTCCCTGGAAACGGGATAGAAATGTGGTGATAAGAAAAGTCCAGCTCTGTCCCAGCCGAACAGTGCTGCTCTTGTGGGGGCTGCCCCCGGGGTGGACACAGACAAATCCCTTTCCCCCTCAGAGCCCGGTGCTAGGAAAGGTGACATGGGGAGGGTCTGCAGATGGGGGGGATTGGGACAGAGGGGGTTCCCAGGCCTGTGATGGCCCCAGCAGGCCCCCTCGCGCTCAGGACCATGTTGAGGAGAGCATCCCAGGGACATCTCCTGAGGGAAACCTCCCCAGGTTTTGCTCGTCAAGGCCCCACCCCAGCCCAGGGAAGGGTCCTCATTGCAAGCAGGGCACTGCCAGGTGTGGAAGGGGGCCGGCCCACCCCAGGGCCCTGCCCGCTGCCCACCCACATGCCCCTCGAGGGGTAGATAAGCCCAGCCTGGGGGACTGCTCTGCTTTGGTTGCCCCCTCCCTGGGGCTCCTGGATGATGCTGACACCCGAAAGCAGGCGAGCAGCAGGTGAGGTAAGGGTGGCACCAGCGTTACACATTAACTGTGTGACCAACTGCTTTTTTTTTTTTTTTCTTCTTCCCTTCTGTCTCCTAACTGTTCCTATTACCGGGGACCTTGGTGCGTGGCTCTGGCTAATGTGTAATCCCAGATATTTGCTGCTCCCTTCCCCGGGGATGTGCTGGTAGCCAGGGCGGGTTGGTGAGGGGGTGTCGTGCCCGCGGAGGTAGATGGTGTGTGCTCAGGAGAGTGTTTGGTGCATGATAAATACTTTTCCAGTGCCCCTGAATGCCTACTTGTGGGCATAAAGCAGCCTTGGGGAGCTCCTGAGCTCTGGCAGCTCATGCTGAGTCTGTTTTCCTGGTAAAACCTGGCTGAGGGGACGCTGCCCGGGACACGGAGGCGCTGGCTGGCCCACGTCTGGGGGGGAATTGCCAACATTGAGTTGTGAGTGGCAGGGTGAACGTGTGCTGCTGCCTCCGGATGCTCAGGCCCAAGCTGCTGCGGGGTCATTGTTTAAATAGTTATGTTAGATAATGACTCTCAAGGGTTTGTTTGTTTGTTTTGTTTGTTTTTTTTTTTTTTAATCTTACTACAACTAAGTCAACTCTTTTGCTTATGAGGTGGTGCTGCACACCGTGTTTATGCCAATAGCGGGTCACGTTACGTGCTAATCAGGATGCTAAATGCTGCCTGTAAAGCAGAGTTTTTCATCAAAGGGAGAGACCTGAGCGAACAGCTGAGTCAAGTAATGAATATCAGGAGGGTTCTGCTCTTCAAAGGCAGGGAAATGTTGATTCTTTTTAAGATAAAAGCCCGATGTTTGAAAAAAAAGTAATTGGAAGTAAACCTGAAAGATTTACTTATCGCAAAATATTATTCACACCAGTAGCAGCAGCCTCGTTTCCTCCCCCGCGACAGGCTGGAGGGTCTTCTGGGGTCTCCAAAAATCTCAGGCTCAAGTGAGAGGTGGAGAGGAGCGCAGCTGTGGCTGGGCCAACCTTGGCCATGTTGGAGATGTTGGCTTGGGGCTTCCTTGGAAAAGTGGGGACCTTTAAAATGCTGGGTGCTTGGTGATGCCGGTCGATGGGCTTTGCTGGGAGAGGAGCAGCTTCCGCAAGCCTGGCTTTGTCTCCAGGCCTCACCCAAATCCACCTGCTGCCACTATTTGGGGCTTTAGGGAGAAACTGGGAACGATGTCCTACCTCTGCTGCTGTGTGTGAAGGAAATCAACAGACAGGCCTTGGAAAGGAGGAGATTAACTGAAAAACAGGATGGGGAAAAAAAAAAACCTGCTACTCTGAGATGTACAAGAGCATCTCTACTCAGTCCTCTACAAAAGCCAAGCACTTCTGTGGAGCAGTGATGGGGGAAGCCGATGCAGCTCCTGCCTGGCAGTTTAGCCGAACGCCTGACCCGCGTCGTAATCGGGGGGGTAATTAATGGGCTCTGAGGTAGGTGGAGAGATGCCTGGGCTTTTGCTCGTTGCACCGAACCAATTTGGGGCTTTTTTCTTCCTCCCACTCTCAGACAACACTCTAATGTAGTGGAATGAAACCAAATGAGCTTTGTGGAGTAATTTTTTTTGTGTTTTGCCTCTATAATCTGTGGGTTTATTTAAATATTCTTGTTGCAGTTATTTTCTCAGGCTCTCCTTTTTAATGTTGAACGTCTCCTGTTGAATAAGTCCTCAGACACTATAATTTCAGGATCAACAATGCTGCTGACAGTACAGGAAAAGAATTACATTGTGTGGCACAGAAAAACGAGCCCGTGTCCCCATCTTTATTCTGCTGTTCAGAAAGCATCTGTGCATCCCTATTCCAAATTAATGCAATGATCCACTTTCGCCTGGCTACTTTTGCTTGGAAAGATGGGAGAATGCGGTCACGTTAAACTGTGGGAAGGGCTGTGGGACTTGTGACCTCAGGTTGGAAAGCACAGGATTGCGGGTGGGGGGAGCGGGGGCTCTCTGGGAAAGGGGCTGCTCACTGAAAAAAAAAAAAAATAAAAAAAAGAAACAAACCCCAAAACTGAAAGCCTGTCTGGAGCCAGGGGTGCAGCGTGCCAACCAGAGGAAGGGTTGACAGCTTGGTGGAAGAGGTTCAATGACTTCTTCTTCATGTCCCGGACACCTGGAATGGTTTTCTTTGAACTTCCTTGCATACAGTGGAAAGCCCTGCATTGTTTTCTGAAGGACATGGGAGATAATTTTATTCCTAGCGGAATAAATTCTGTGACTGTCTGTAAAAGAATAAATGAAGAGACTTAACGCAGCGGAGGATGTGGAACGTGTCACAGCCGTGGCACTTCGTTGAATACGCAGCGTGTCTTTCTCAACTTGAGTGAATTGAAGAGCTTTAAATATATTCACCAACTCTTGTAACGACAAAAAAAAGTAAAGCAAGTGCATTGCTGGGGTGGCAGGTGTCAAGTGACTTAGCGCTTTAACATTTTCATTGTGCTCAGGAACAGTAAACAGAAAAGCAAGCCAAGGTTTCTTTTTTTTTTTCCCCCTATAAATAGCATTATGTTTCTAAACGATAGGTGGTGAACCCGGAATCAGCACAAAACTGGGTGAACCGAAGGAGGCAGCGATGGGAAATAATGGGGGCTTTGCTCCCTGGGTGACAAGAACGTGGATGTGGGATGCGGGCAGGTGGATTTGTCACAGCTGGAGTTTTTGTGACATCTGAGGAGGGTTCCCAGCCTCCTGTGGCCTCTTGGTGATGGTGCTGGAGCCCACCCGAGACCCCACGTTCTCTGCTGCCGGCGTGGCCTGGCCTTGAAAAGCCCGCTCCCTTGAGCACCAAGCAAAGCCACGCGGTTCGCAACCTCTGCCGAGGCGCCGGTGCCAGCGTGGTTGAACATTACAGGACATGGCGTGCCGGCACAGCGCGATGCGCCGGGCTCTTTTGTGACTTCCCCGGCTCGGGAGCTCTCTGCGTCTGTTGGAGGCTGAAGTGGCTCTTGGGCTGCGGAAAGGTTGAGTGCTGCCGCTCCGGATGGCTGAAGGCAGATTCGGTTAAATAAACACAGGGGCTTAGAAATAAATTGAAGAGTATGTGGAGAGCTGGATCAGAATGTAATGTCGTTGGGCGCGTTACTGCACCTCGATCTGGATGCGGCTTGCCGGTACTGTTGCTTGGGAACGTGCTTTGGTGTGTTCCCTGGAAGTGCTTTGGCGTGTTCCTTGGAAGTGCCGGTGGTGGGGGGCTCTGACACGGGCTGGGGGTGGGAGGAAGAGGACGAACGGCACGTGACCAGGAACCTTGTTTGGGCAAGAGGAACCCCATCCTGCTGCCTCTTAATTACTGCACGTTTAATTTTTTTCCCTACTCTGTAAGTAGCCATATGGGCTTGGAGAAGATGAATCTCCTGCCATCAGCTCTGATGGCCTCCTGGCCCCAGTGCCCTGTCGTACAACGCAGGCTTTACAAAGCTGTATTCTTCCTTAATAACTGAAGATAGTATTTTCCTGTCCGGGAGATGTGGTTTAATTCCAGCAGCTAGGCAGGCTTTGATTTAGTTCTTGCCCCCTATAAACAGGTATATGTTCTGGAGGCTGCTTTTGTAGTGCCATAACGATTTTGATTTTTTTTTTCTTTTTGGGTGACTGAAATGGCCACACCAAGGTGAAAAACTCCCATTCAGCCCATCGTAATTTTGTGTGGCGAGAACATTTCCGACAAAAATACATATTTATTTCTCACTGAAAGGTAGCTGGTTTTCCGCAGAGCACCTGCTCTTTGTTCTGGAGAGGTATGCAGACCTTTTCCTTTCCATTTCCAGCAGACGCTTCCAAGCAAACTGGCCGTCTGTCTCCTTGCCCTTAGCTGGGGAGGCCTGGGCAGTACAGCCGCAGACTGCGGTGCACCTTGCGTCACCGGGCTTGCCCTCGGTGATGTGGGCAGGGAATGGGGTTTGTTGGGTGCCCTGGCCTCCTCCAGGCCAATGGATCCGCCTAATTCCTGAGAAAAGTTGGCTGGCATGGGTCAGGATCCCTTGGCTGAGGAGGATGCTCCCAGCGCTCGGCAGCGAGCATGACCCATCCTGGTGTTGGACTGCGGGAGCTGGACCACACAGCTGGCCTTATGCTGGGTATGAATTTTCCAACGTTGGCATTAGGAGAGTTTTTCTGTGGGCTGCTGCAAGTCAGTACTTGTGGCGGTCAACACTCAGCGCTAGTAAAAAAAAATAAATCTAATTTTGGGAAAATATCTGCTGAAACCCATGTTGCTGGCCATGTAGCCTCTTCTGCCTGGAAGAAAGTGTCATCGTACCTTTTCTCTTCATGCTGCCTAGGTGGCAGGGCGAAAAAAACCCATGCTTTGCTTGGAAAGCTCCATCCATTGAGAAACGTTGCTTAGGGTTTCCCGATGGATAAACACTGCGGACTTACATTTTGAAACTATACGTCCTGGGGCAAATCAGGAGTGATATAAAGAGGGCGATGACTTTAGCACAGCCGGCACCGGGAAGCTGTCGGGGCACCGGTCGCCATGCACGGCACCGGTCCCGGGTGGGAGTGGACGCGCACGGGGCCGGCGGATGCGGCGATCTCCGCTGACACCGTGTGGCAGCTCCCTGCATCTCCGGCCTGGCAATCGGGATATTTTTTAACGAAAAAAAAAAAACCAAAACAAAACAGAAAACCCAACTCAAACCCTGAATCCTCTCCAAACACAGACAAATGCCCTCGATGGAGTGTGCGGCATGGGATGTGGGCAGCCTGTCCCTTTCTCGCTGCCGCCTTCCCCAGTCCCTTGGGATAAGTCCCGGAGTTCCCCGTAATGAGTTGGATTAGGACCTCTCCCGGAAAGGCCTGCCTGGGTCATCCCAGGTATTTTTATTTCCTTCACTTTTTGCCGCGATCACGAGTGCCTTGCTCTCAAGGACGAGCTAATTTCTGAAGGATGGGGCCCTTTTATCTCTGGTTTATTATTACAGAATAAAATTGTTAATAAAGGGAGGGAGCCCTTCAAGGACCCTTGTAGATGGGGCAGAAAAACATATTTAGGAGGACAAAAACCCCCTCTTGCTGGGGGCAAGCAGTGCTGGCTGTGTTCGGAGGGTGTCCCTCCTCTCCGGCCCCTGGGATGGAGGCAAGCGGAGCTGAAGGAAGATGTAGAGCCCGGGAAAGAGCCCCGACAATAGACAATGGAGCCATTTGAGGGACCACAAACAACTTTCTGCCCTGTGAGTTCGCCCTGTTGAAGTCACGGGGTAAGCAGGACGGCCGAGGGGGATGAATGGGTGTTTTACTCACAGTTTCGAGGGAGCCAGGATTTTACCCGCTAAGGAAATAACTTGAGAGAAATTTAAAAATCTCCCCCCTGCTCTGCCAGCTGTTCTGTGTGCCAGGTTAATCAGTGCAATTAACAGCTAATGCTCTAATTGTGGACATTTTAGTGGGAGACTTTATGGTTATTGTTTTCTGCTGTGATTGTGCCGAACGCTTGGATGTCTCTTTATTAAAGGAAATAAAGCCGTAATTAGTCATGGCCTAATCCCCCAGCGCTGGCAGGGAACCTGTGGGGATGTAAGGATGCGGTCTGGAGCGAGGGGGTTCCTCGACAGATCCTCATTCCCTTGCTCGCTGCCGAAATGATGTGGGACGTGGGGTGAGCCAAGACCGTTTTGAGCCCAAAATCCGTGCTTTTGATGAGGGAAGCTGGCAGCGAGTGAGGCTGCTGGGCTGCGCGTGCCGACCTGGGCGCTGATGCGCATGGAGAGCCAAAAAAGCTGGAACAGCGCAGCTGGGCCAGCTCTCCCTCTGTAGAGGTCTGGTAATGAATTTCTCTTCAAAGTGAAATTAACGCCCAGATATTACGAGTACGGTAGTCCTGCGCTGCATTAGAGATACTAAGATGTGCCCGAGAGCTTCGTCTGTGCTCCAGGTGACACTATTCGTACAAGTTTGTCTCTTTTGTGGATTTGAAGCTTTTCCCAGATACATATCGAAGACCTTCCCTTGCTTCCAAAGTGAATAATATATGCCGGCACGGCTTGCAATAAATCATCTCGGCTCCCTGTGCCGCAGCCGGGCTATTTTAAGCCCGGCCGCCCAAGTTACAGACCGTGTCTAATGTCGGAAACCAGTTTTCTCCCTTCCTGCCGGCAGGCTCGCTGGCTCCGAGCGGGATGGATGAGCTGGGCTGCAGCCGAGTGCCTCCAGCCCCTCGGCCGGGCAGGGGATGCTCAAGGGACAGGCAAACCCTCAATCCCCTCCTTGGGGTGTTGGTACCTCTGAGCCCGAAGAGCACATGCCGGGGGTCCCTGGGGCTGAGAAGGGGCTGCCGGGTGCCTAAACCCCATTTTCCTCCTTGCTTGCAGATCTGGCCTTCACCCTTGGACCTCTTCCTTGCATGGACCCGGAGCTCCCGGACTGGGGGCTCGGCAGTGCGATGGAGAGGCAGCCGCTCCCGGCCGCGGGAGATGCTGAGCCCTCCCAAGCAGCCCGTGCCTGCATGTCAGTACCCTAATTTCCCTGACATAAAAGATTTTTTTTCACAAGGAAAAGCTTGCAGTGCGTAGAGCACGATAGCATTCTCTTTAAATCAATTATTTTGAGTTTATAGAACACATTTTCTATTGCCTAATGCGCTGTAGCCAGTGTATCTGTTGATTTCAAGGATTATTTTTTTTTTATTTCACCTTGGCATGTCTTTTATCAGAAATCATTTTGAAACTTTTTAATTTATGGGCTTTTATTGCAATACTCAATTCATCCTGAGTAGTCTATTATTAAGTGTTCTAGAGGCTCTTATTGTCCTTTATCAGAGGATTGTATCTTGGTGCAATTCATCTGTAGTCATTCTTCACAGAGAAAATATTTCATATTAGGTTTCTTTCATCACTGGATGACAACTCTTGAATACATCATTATTCAGCAGTGGGTTTGGAAATGGTAATCATTAGGCAATTTTTCACATAATCTGATTTTATAAACTGTTTCTTTTTATTATCTTTTGATGGAAAACAGTAAACGCATCTGTCTGCTCCGATTCTTGCTGATAGCAGTAATAGAAAAACCGAGTAAGGACATCTTATTGAGGAAGCAGCCCGGCCGCGTTTCTTCTACGCTCGGACCCAAAAGATATTTAGCGCAGAGTAAAACTCTCTCCTCCACCGCGCAAACACCCCGAGGGCGATGCCGCGGTCCTCGAGCAGGGTTGTCGCCCACCACTGGGCTTTACTCTCCAGAGGTGGCTTTGCGGGGTGGTGGGATGGCATTGACGCCGCTAAAAGAAAAAGCAGAAAATGAGTAGGAGGCAGGAGAGGAGAGCGCCAAACGCATCGCCGCGTGCTCTCCCGGGAGCGCAGAGGTGGGCTGCATCCGTCGGATTCCTTCTAGAGCATCGCAGGAAGCGGCGTTGGCTGGCTACTGGGGCTACTTGGGGGCGGGGGAATTTGGGGCTCCTTGTCAGAGATGTTGTTTCTTTTTTAAAGAAAACTTGTCTTTTTGCTGTATAATTATGGGAAAATCAGATCTCCATGGTTCTTTTCTCCTCAGAAACTTGGGAGTGGCAGCCAAGCCTCCCCACTGCTCGGACTGGGCTGAACAAAGCAAATGCGCTGCTTCATCGCTGCCCCAAGGTCTGTGCAGGACCAGTGCAGCTGGAGATGCTCATCCCGGCCCGTTTTGGGCAGTCCCCCCCATTTCTGGATGGTCAGATGTGGTCATTTAAAGTCAAACCTGACTTCATTACCTGGAGAAGAGGAGCCTGCCTAGGAGCTGTGCTTGCTGAAGGTAGGTTGGGGTGACCCCAGGAGCGAGTCTTTCACCGCCGAGTTGGCAGACCCCATCTCTCAGTCCTCCCATCCTATGGGCATCGGAGTGGTCGCCTCTGCCAGGTACCCCCCTCCTCCAGCTCCCAGGGGTGAGAGGGACCTGGCGCAAAAGGCGGGGTGCAGATTCCCAGCTGGCTTTTTTTTTTAATGGAAATGGCAATGCATTCCCCGTTCTCCCCTCCCTCCAAAAAAAAAGCGGAGCTGCGGCTGATGGTGCGAGCATCCGCGGTGCTGTGGGAGGGAGGGAGGGATGGAGGGATGCTTGATGTCTTACTTAGCTCGGCCGTAAGCAGCCGTCAGTGACATGAACCAATAAAACCTTGTTGATTCAAAGCTTAGTTCACGCCGCCGCTAATCCGACTGCAGATAGCAAACAGATAACAGGGACACTCTAATTTTCCGCAGTTTATTTGAGAATATAGAGGGAGATAATGCGCTGCCGGGCAAACACGCGTTATTGCTTCAAACACAAAAATAAATCCCCCCTTCATTTAGAGATGTTTGAGAGGTGTTTCCCCCCGCGCGCAGGGCTTATCTGCGGGGCTGCCGGGGTTTTACGGCTTCATTCCCTGCGTCTTTGGGTGGCCGGCCCTTGCCGGCGGAGCGAGAGGTGAGGTTGCCATCTCCCGGCGCGCCGCGATGCTGCACGGCGCCGAGGCGGTGTCACGGGTGGGCCCAAGCCCCCGCCTTCCATGCTTAGGGGAGACCCCGGCGTCCCTCTCCCGGGCTTTTTTGCCATGTGCCACAGCGTTCGTCTCGGTTCCCGTCCACGATGGCCGTGGTCCGTCCTGCTAGATGAGCGCTCGTGCTCTCTGACACAATGCTGGCCCTCGCTCTGAGACTCGGAGGCTGCAAAATCCTCCCGTGGAGGGGACGCGGATGGGGCCAACGCGGTTGGTATCGACCACGCGCCTCAGCCCCTCTCATTTATTCCGTTTCCTCTGTGCCAGAGAGCTGAATCGGGTTCCCTGGGCAAATATTTGAGACGCGGCACTCCTGTGTGCGTTGGCAAGCACGGGGGTGTATAATACAGTACGTAAAGTGGGGCACTTGTCTGCACGCTCCTTGGGGCGAGCTCTGCCCCAAAAATACCTCCCTGCTCCAAGGTGCCGGGTAAGAGCATCCCCTGGTACCCAGCACCTCTCAGGGAGCCGCAGCCAGCACCGCCCCAGGCTGCTGGGAGACCATTTCTTCCTTTTTTTCCTATTGTTATTGTTTTTCTCCTCTTTTTCCAGTTGAAAAGGCTTTCTGGTCCACTCTGACAAGCGACTTGGGGTGCCCTGGCCTGCTCAGAAGGTGTGTGTGGAGATGCTCAGAGAGATGGTATGACTCTTCCTCAAACAAAAACAAAAAAAAAATACCCCAGCCCCAGGCTTTTTTTCATCTGAGAAATTATATTTTGAGAAAAAAAAAATTACTTTTTTCCTCCCTCTTCTTTTAAAAATTCACAGGATGCTGGGTTTCCACACAGACATCTCCAATGGCAGCACGTCCGGTGTGACCGGTTCCCCTTGGCAGGGAGATGGTATCGAGTTTGACGTTCGGGCTGTATTGACAGAGATTTTATCAAAAAAAAAAAAGTGTTGAAGGACGAGGTCTTTGAGGAAGAAGTCACAAAGAGGTGGAAGATATCCCCTTCAGGAGTCCCTTTCTCACCAAACGGGCATCGGATGTGGCGGCTCTCATCTCCTCGCGCCCAGCTTTGCAAGCGACTTCAACTGCCAGGCTTTCTGAGGAAAATTAATCACTTCCAGGTTTATTAGAGGCTTTATTAAGTGCGGTGTTGGAAGATTTCCTCAGGAAAGCAGGCTCACTGCTAGGAAGCTGTGCAGAACAAGGTCTGTGTCTCCTGTTCGCTCACAGTTCTGCTAAAGAACTCAGAATAAAATTAATTTGAAGTGTCATTTTTCAGATAGCTGTGATAAAAGAAAAGCAGGGCCTCGTGTCTCCTCTTGGGATAACAATCAGAATCCAGGCTGCTCGCACATCCATCCCAGCTGGGATCAGGTAACCTGGCACAAATGTTGTGGTTTTAAGGGTTTTTTGGGTCCCCCTTCCTATGGATGACCAGGATGGGGGTGCGAGCACAAGGCCATCTTTGCCCAAGTAAGAGCAACACTTAACTTTTTTCTTTTTCCTCCAAATATCACCCATTTTCACCCAATTGTCTGCAAAACCTCTGAATGGTCTGGGGTGGGGGTGCAGGAAGGGCATGGTCTCATGGACCCTTGTCTCATCAGGGCCAGGCAAGCAAACATTAAAAAAAAAAAAATCAGCACAGCTTTGGCAGTTGAGAGCAGCTCAGGGTCTGGTCCATGATGTTTGAATTTTCACGAGGATGCACGTCAACTGGATGCAATCCCAACGTGCTAAACGCAGCTTGCCCCTAATTGCATTGTTTCCGCTGATCTCTGACGAAATTATTTATATGTATAATAAGCGTGTTTGGCTGAAAGAGTCTTTAAACTTTATATGAGTTTTCCATATGCTTGTTTGCTAAAAAGAGACCGACCCCTAGCAGGTTTGAGTTATTTTTTTTTCCCCCCCTCCCCAATTAATTTAGTTTCCTTTCACTCCCTCGCGTGTATTTTTACTCTCCCTCTCCTCTGGTAGTGCCAGCAGCAGCGCAGGAAGGGTGGCTGGAGGGAGGCCAGCTTCTGCCTCTGATCGTTTCCTTTCAACGCGCACTGGCCTCCGAAAAAAAAAAAAACAAACCAAAACCAACCCAATTCTGTTTGTCATTTGCTCTGCTCTCCCAGCATTGTGTCACGGCGATGGCATTGCCGATGGATTCCCAGCTCGCCTCACGGCGCGGTGCACAAGGTTTTCATAAGCGCATTAATCTTTTGACAGAAAAAACTGTCAGGAGCAAACAATGCCCCAACGGATGATGTTGTAAAGGCACATCCTAACTCCAAACATCCATTACCAGGGAATATTAACTTACAGAGGAACTCCATTTCCTCCTGCTCCTTTTTAATAGGTACCTGAAACCCAAAGTGCTTCCACATTGGAAAAGTTGCTCGAAGATGTGAAATTGCCCGAGATGAAGCTCCTTAACGGGATCTTTTCCAGCGAAGCCCCAGCAGAGCTCTTGCTTGGGGGCTGAGGGCTCCCCCCTGGGCTCTGCCTCCATTTTGGGGTCCCTCGGTGCCCCCCAAACCCTTCGCCTGGCGGCAGCTCTGCTGCGGTACCGCCAACCTGCTCCGGAGAAGGGAAAGGCGTCGCGGCTTACCGAGCCTCATCCCAACTCTCTTCTGCCTGGAAGTTTTTGTTTTTAAGGCTCCCATGTTTGGTGGCTTCACATACCCCCCCTCCTCCAGCCCCGGCGCGCGCGGGCGCACGCTTTTTTTGTTCGTACGAGAAGCAGCCTGTGTGGCAGGAATAAAACATCTGAGATTGCTTTAAATGTCACTTGGAGCCCGGCCAGCGGCGTAGGCAAGGAAAAGCTGGTAGCTTGTTTTAATTTAATGGTGTTGAAGTGTTCTACTGCAATTAAGCATCTGAAAATTAAACAGAAACAGTCATTAAGCCTGGTGATACAAACCCACTAGACCAGAGAATATAAATTATTTCCAAGGGTAAATGCCGAAGCAGTGTTTATGACAGGGACGCCTCCCCTTGGTAGCCGTTATCTGTTGGCTTACATCAGGGGAACTTAATCCTGAGGAAATTCATCTCCGCAGATGTGGAACACTGGAGCCTGGAGCAGGTCACTCGTTGGGCTGCTGAAGGGCTTGGGAGAGGGAAAATAAACATGCAGCAGGAGAGGACAAGGTGATGTCCATCTTCCCGGAGGATTTCCCGCTCCCGTCCTCTCCCTGCAGCCAGCCCAGGGAATCCCATCCTCTCCTTTTTTCCCCCCAAAAACCCCATTATTTTGTGGGAGGGGTGCACTCATTTGGCCAAGACTGCCTTTTTTTTTTTTTTCCCCCTCTGATGAAGCACAGATGAGCCCTAAATGTTTGCTGGGGGCTGTGGTGGGAGGGCTGAAACTCAACTACGGGGAAGGAGCATCCTCCCCAAAAACTGGCCAGGGTGCTGGCTGGCGCAGGGGGCCACGTGAATCGGCAGCGATTACTGGGGGAAATTGGGGCAGACGCAAAGGCGTGCAGAAGTCGGCATGCCTCATCTGTGAAGGAGCCTTTCCCCCTGCACTGGCTGGGTAACGCAGACCGACGACCCGGACCCGTAAAACTTCAGATGCGTGCTATTTCTGCAGAATTTCCTTTACGGGCCGCAGCTTCGCTCAGCCGCCAGCTCAGGTAAGCACGTAAATGCTCGTTTGAATTCCCCGTCTTTCAGCAAAAGCGTATGCTTACATCTAATGGGCTTAAGCCTGGCTTTAAAGTTAAGCATGTGTTTTAAGCACATTCCTGAATTAGGGCGCTGAGATCCGTTGACGTGAACAGAAAGATTCCCCATTGGCTCCAGTGGGTTTTTTTTAAATTTTTTTTTTCTTTTGCCCTGAAATGGAGTCCAGATCTCATGAAATAAATACCCATGTCTTTGTAGATGCGGAACCACATGGAGACTTATGAATACTTGTTCCCAGAAAAGGATCCAGCTTATTCATATGCCTCCATCATGTGTATTAAATTCTCCTGACATCTACCACAATTCCAGCGTATAAATGGGAAACAGAATAGATACTGTGCCCCGAAAGCGCGCGGCTGCTGGTGCCTTTGAATTAATAGCAGGGAGCATTGTTTGCGCACAGCCTTTACAAATTGCACTTATATTTTCCTCTTATATTGTTTCACTCCCATTTTATCTGAGTTGCTGGCCCAACCGTCCACGAGGATGTTGTTCACCTGGCCTCGGGCCGACGGGGAGCCCCGCTCGGTGATGCCAACGCCGAACCCCTCGGGATGGGGAGGAGAGGGCAGGATTTCGCCCTCGGTGCAGGTCACGGGGGCCGGGGCTGGCTTAGCCCGTCCCAAGCCAGCGGCTGCTGGTCTTGACAACATCCTCGTTGATGGAGGAGGAACGGACGTATCGGAAGACGGGACCGTATGTAGCGCGTGAATAAATTGCCATCACCTTGTTTGGCTGCAGTTCTGCTCCATCTGCCCTCGCAGCTGCAGACTGGTGCCACCAATATATTTTTTTTTACAAGCGCTTACTGCATGTAAGTATTGTGTTGTGTCTGTTTTCCAGGAAAAAAAAAATTCGAAATGAAACCAGTGAGGAGGCTTTTTGCCCTCTTTCAAAGCAAACTAACAGAGGCCCCCTCCATCAAACCCAGACCAGAGAGATCAAAAAACATTTTGCCTTTTCCCTGACATGAAAACAAAACTTTTCCAGCCATACAGGACCAGTCATTTTGTCTTCTCATCTGTCAAAAAAAAAAAAGGGCTGTGCCTTCACGCAGGGCAGCACAGTGCCCGCTCTGAGTCTTTGCTCGATTTCCGGGGCAGTAAAGATATGATTATTATTTTTTTAATTAATTTTTTTTCCTCCCCTCATCTTTAATCTGAAGGGCCTTGTGCGTAGAGCCGGCTGGAACGGACCAGGCAGCTCCTCACTGCTTTACGTGCTGTAAATACCACTTCACATCCCCCCTGCCACGTGCGGGGAGGAACAGACGCAGTTTGGTGACGATGATTCAGTTTTTGTGAGGGTTACAACGTCCTCTGCCGCTCACCTCACTCCTGCCTTGCCACATCGGCGCGTTGTCGTATCGACACGAGCTTCCGCAGCGAAACGGTCCCTGAAAAGAATTTACCTGCCGCTAAACGGCTCTGAATGCTGCGAAACGCTTTGGTACGGCGCCGTGAAGCGCAGCGCTCGGCCTCGTACCACGCCCTTGGAGAGAGCGACGAACCGCGGTGCCAGCTCGTGAAGAGGTGTGTGATGTCCACAGCCCAGCTCCCTAAAACTGGACCCGTCGCATCCTTCGCCACCCCGAACGCCGAGGAAAGTGTGTGGGGCAGGCCCCTTCTTTCGCGAGGCGCGTTCCTGCACCCCTAGGGATGAGATGCCGCAGAAAAATGATGGAGGACCAAGGGCCACCTTGGAGAGCCGGGCAGCGATGTGCCAGATGGACCCATGCCGTAATTCCCGGCTGGCTTAAGCGTGAGTAAAGGCATTCGGATCTCATCCGACGTATTTTCCATGAGGAGGAGATGCTCGGCGCCGTCCAGCGCGCCGCCGCTCTCTGCACGCGCAGCGCCAAGCGCAACGAGCCGGCCCGGTTGCTATTCCAGCCTGCTCGACGTGTTTTTCCACTGACGCAGCCTCGCGTCCCCTTCGGTGCCAGGCGTGCGGCGTTCCCGCTTCATCGCGGCCACAAGAAAGCCATGGCAGGCAGAAAACGAGGGAATGGAGTTAGCGGCCCCTTCCTCCCTTCTGCCGGCGAGCACGCGCGGCGCTTGTTTGCAGAGCTGGGCATCAGCTAACAAGCTGAGCTTGCAGAGATTTGCACGCAGGCAAAGGCTTCCAAATGGGCTTAACACGAAGCAAGACCTTAATCTAAAGGAAAATAATTGGGGTGTTGGGTTTTTGGTTTTTTTTTGGTTGGTTTTTTTTTTTGTTTGTTTCAGCGTGCCGTAGGACCAAAGAAACATTCGCCAAAGCGAGCGGAGGGACGGACGCTGCCTCCAGCGGTCTTGGGGGCTGCTGAGAAGGAGGAGGACGACTTGGTCTCAGAAGGTGCCGGAGCACCGATGGCTCCCACCAATGTCACGAGGGCTGTGGGTTCTCAGCGCCGGGGCCGGAGGAGCGCTCGCAGAAAAGGGAAGGGCCCTGGGAAGGGCGCAGGGAGAGCCTCAGCGTCGCAAAGGCGAGATGGGAAAGGACAGAGGTGAGCGCGGGTGTCTTTTTGCCATGGGCTCGGCCAGCCAGGGAAATTGGGAAGCTGAGCGACACCATGGGTTCCCGGTTCCCTCGCGAAGCGTTTTGGAGCATAAAAGGGATGGGCTGGTGCCTCCTGGTTTGCAGCCATCTCCTTTCCCACTGGGGGAAGGTGGGCAGGCAAACCCACCACCTGCGAGCACCTGCCCCGAGCCCACACAAGGACGTGGCGCGACGGAGCGTGGCTGCCACCGCGGTCTGCGTCCGAGCCCTAACCAAACCGGAAAGAGAGATGCTCGCCCGCCAGCATCAGGATTTTCACGCAAGACTCTGGGTCAGAGTGGGCAAAGCAGCGCCGTCCAGGGCAGAATTGGGGTTTCATACCTGACTTTTACCTGCCTGGGGCTGCAGCGCTGCAAGGTGGTGGCCTTTCCCTGGGGGTCCTGTCCTCAGAGACCCCACGGCTGCAGCGAGGGGCCCTCTCCGTCCCAGGCTGCTGAACTGAACCGCTGTCCCAACCCAGCCGACGCACGCAGCCGTCCAGTTGCATGCGCCTGACAGATGTCTTTTTTTTTTTTTCCTTCTTTCTTTTTTCTTGTCTTTTTTTTCTTTCCTTTTCTTTTTCTTTCTTTCTTTCTTTTTTTTTATTTTTTTTTTTTTGTCAGTATTAAGCCTTTGCAAGGAAGTGGCTCCACTTTGCCCCCTCCTTTGAGATGCAGGCAGCCTCTGTCCTGCAAGCCCCCTTCCACTGAGACCCCCGCCTGCCGCTAGCATTCAGAGTCCTTTAATGTTGCGCTCCAACTCTCTGGCATTTCCAAAATCTCAGCAGCCGGTAAGCGAAGGTGGCGGCCTGCCGCTGCGCACCTCTGCGGCAGAGGGGAGACGGGCGGGCAAGGATGGGAGGTGAAACCCCCCCCTCCCGCTGCCTGTGTGCACGAAAAAAGATTTGAAACCCACCCGCGGTGAGGTACCAGTGATCTGAAACGGTTTACGGGCAGAAAAGGAGGAGAAAATAACGATTTTGTGAGTAAAAGCAAAGGCAGAATACATGCACTGCTGTTTATTTAAGCAAAGGCAACAATTTTAAACGATCTGTGTTGTCTCAGATCAGCAATGTTTCACACAAGAACTGAGCGGAATTTATGAAGAATCCAGGTTTTCGCTTTAAGAATCTGATGAGCGTTGCAATCAAAATTCAGTGTTTAGGAGAAAAATAAATCCAAATAAAAAAATGCAAGGGCTTTTGGTATTTTGGTATTTTTTTTTTCTCTCCGCACGGAATCGAGGAGCCTTCTGGCTTGCAGCAGAGTGTATTTTATAGAGCTGAATTGCTTTTGACAAATGAAACCAAGTTGTTGTTAATTACCCAACCTGTGGCCTTTACCAAACCGAAATTCATGATTAAACAAAATGGCTCAGACAGCACATTAACCTTTGAAGAATGATTTTCTTTTTTTGAGCTCTCAAAGCCTTTTCTTCAGAAAAGTTTTTTTTTTTTTCTTCCCTCTGTCGTTACAGCAGGATTGTTCAGCACTCTGTGTGTCAAAATACTCCAGAAAAAAAAAAAATTCCGAAATAATTTTGTGATCTCTCTGAGACAAAAAGCACCCAGATAACACTGCGCTCCGCTTCGCGAGGGAGAACCTTGCGGCGTGCCCTCTGCGGGCAGCCGCTCGTTTTGAACCCGCTGCAACGGGATTTTCCCATTCTGATGGATCGTGACAGCAAACGAGCTCCAGAACCACGACTAAAACAAATACCCCTTTTAAGAGCCGCAGCGTTTCCCAACCATTGCTGAGTACGGAACGGATAACGGGGAAACGCACGGGATCCCCAGCTTTAGCTGAGAGCCGCCGCAGTACGGCGGTGTTTTTGATGCTTCTATTTAAAACAAAACAAACAAAAAAAAAAGCTGTCAGAGCTACCTGCTTCACTGCTGAGATAGAGAGATAAATACACAGTTATATTTTTATATTTCCCCCCACCCCGAGAAAAGCTGACAGTGCGAAACCACGCATCTGCCACATGAAGCTCAGCTCCTTGAAAGGCACGGCACAAAAATACTCGCAAATGTCCAAATATGGTTAAAATAAGGGTGTTTTTGTTTTTTTTTTTTCCCCTCCGAGCTTTCTGTCACAGCAGTAGCCAGAAAAGAAAATAAAAGAAAAACAACGACAACAAAAAAACACAACGACAACCCAAAACACCAACCCCGAAAGGTGTTTCTGCGTTTCTGGGCCGAGGAGCGCGGCAGGAGCGGCTGCGCCCGGGGGTCTCTGCTCCCTCCCCTCCCCGTGGACCCAGCCAGGGGCAGAGGAGAAACCCCCCACTCGCACCCCTGCCCTTGCTTTGGCGTCCTCCTCCATCTTTTCTTGTTCTTGTTATTTTTCTATTTTAATCTTTTTTTTTTCTTTTTAATGTTAATCTTCTTTCTTTTCTTGTCTTGTTTTTCCCGTTTTCTTTTTTTTGTTTTCTTTTTTTTCCCCCGTGTTCTTTTTTTTTTCTTTTTCGTTTTTTCCATTTTCTCTTTTTTTCTTTTGTCTTTCTTTTCCTTCTTCTTCTTCTCCTCCTTCTTTTCCTTCTTCGTTTTACTTTTATTTTCTTCCTCCTCCTTGTCCTTCGTTGTTTTATTTTTATTCTCGTTTTCCGCCTTCTTCTTTTCCTCCTTCGTTTTACATTTATTCTCGTTTTCCTCTCCTTCTTTTCCTTCTTCGTTTTCTTTTTTTCTTCTTCGTGGGGTTCTCCTCTCCCCTCTTCGTTTTCTTCCCCTTTTCCTTCCCCTCCCTTCCTTCCGCGCTCTCTCCGCGCAGGCCGGGCCGAACCCCTCCCAGGAGGCCGAACTCTCTTTCCTTTTGTCTCGGGGCAGCGGGGATGCGGTGGGGAGCCCGCAGCAGGTGCGGGGGGGGGGAGGGGATGCGGCTCCTGCCGCGGGGGGGCATTGCTCCCGCCCCGGGGGGGGGGGGGGGCACAAACACGGGACCCCCATCCTTTTGCTACTGTCAGCCGCTTTTTAATCGATCCGCTCTCTTCTCCCCCACCCGCCCCCCTTCCCCCCCCCCCCGGCACCCTCGACCTAAAACCCACAGAGGAGCGGGTTCGCGACGCGGCTGCGAGGCGGTTTTCCCCTCTCTGCCCCCCCGCCCCCACCTTCCAGACAGAAAAAACCACTCACGACTCTCACCCACCTTTCTTGGGGGGAGCGGACTCCCCCAGAAACCCCCCAAACTCTCGCCCCCCCCCCGCGTTTTAGGGGGCTGCCTTGGCGGGGTGGTGGATTTCGCTCCCGGGTGGGCGGCAGCAGCTTTGCCGGCGCCCTCGCAGTTGTCCCCACCCGTGGGTGCCAGCCCCTCAGGGCAGGTGCCCGCCGTACTGCCCCCTGGCCCGCGTGTCCGCGTCTTGCGTGGGAAGGCGCGCGGGGACTGGGGACCTTGCCACCTCAAGGAGAGAAGGAGGAAGGGGGGGGGGTGGGGTGGGGAAGGCTCCGCCTTCCCGCATCCCTAAAATCCGCGGGGGGTGGCGGGGAGGGGGAGAACACACGCGTCCCGCAGGGACGGCGCGGGCAGCCCCGGCCCCGAGGGGGCGGGCGGAGGGTCCCGTCCCCCCCGTTTCTCCCCCCCCCCCCCCGCGCTTTCCCCGCGGCGGGGAGCGGCGGCCGCGGCCATTTAGGAGCGGGGCGGGAGGCGGTGGGCGGCCCTGCACCCGTGACGGCCGGGGCTGACGCCGTCCCCGCGTCAAACCGGTGCCGGGCAGCGGCGGGGGCTCCCGGCCCGGCCCCTCCGCCTCTCCCCGGGCCCCCCCTATGCCGGGCCGGGGCCGCGGAGCGGCGGGCAGGCGGTGCCCTCCCCCTCGGACGGAGCGGGGCTGCCCCGGGCCATGGGTAAGCGCGAGCGGCGGGGAGGGCTCCGCGGACCGGCCGGGGGGGTGGGGTGCGGGGGCACCGGGCCGGACCCCCGCCCGAGCGGCCCGGGCTGCGGCGGGGTCCTGCGGGCCGGGGGGGCGGCGGGCGGGGGTCCAGCGGGACGTGCCCGGCTGGGAAGCTGGCGGTTCCCCTTCACCGCCCCGCTCTGCGCCCCTCTCCCGGGTCTTTCTCCCCTTCTCGTTGTTGCGATCTTTTCCTCCCTTTTTCCGTCATTTTTTTTTGGTCTTTGTTTCTCCTTTTTACCCTTGCTTTTCGCCTTGTCTCTCTTTCGCCTTGTCTCTCGCCTTGTCCCCGTTCTCATTTTCCTTTCCTTTTCAATTTCCTTTCCTTTTTCCTTTTATTTCCTTTTTTTCCCCTATTTTTCCTTCCTTTTCCCCCTTTTCCCCTTCCTCCCTTTCCCTTTCCTCCTTTCCTTTTTTTTCTTTTTGCCTTTCCTTTTTTTTTTCTTTTTGCCTTTCCTTTTTTTTTCTTTTTGCCTTTCCTTTTTTTCTTTTTGCCTTTCCTTTTTTTTCTTTTTGCCTTTCCTTTTTTTTCTTTTCTTTTTCTCCCTTTCCCCCTTTTCTTTTTCTCCCTTTCCCCCTTTTCTTTTTCTCCCTTTTTCCTTTTTCTCCCCTTTTCCTTTATCTTTTCCCTTTCCCCCCTTTTCCCTTTCCCCTCCCCACGGCAGCCCAGTCCCTCTGCCATGCCAGACTTACCCGACGGCGCGCTCCCTCCCCCGCCCCGTCCCGTCCGCGTCCCGGTCCCGTCCCGTCCCGGCGCTGAGGGTCTCCCCTCGGCAGAGCACACCTACGGGGAGGTCAACCAGCTGGGGGGCGTCTTCGTCAACGGGCGGCCGCTGCCCACCGCCGTCCGGCTGCGGATCGTGGAGCTGGCCCAGCTGGGCATCCGGCCCTGCGACATCAGCCGCCAGCTCCGCGTCTCCCACGGCTGCGTCAGCAAGATCCTGGCCCGCTACCACGAGACCGGCTCCATCCTGCCCGGGGCCATCGGCGGCAGCAAGCCGCGGGTCACCACCCCCACCGTCGTCAAGCACATCCGCGGCTACAAGCAGGGCGACCCGGGCATCTTCGCCTGGGAGATCCGCGACCGGCTGCTGGCCGACGGCGTCTGCGACAAGTACAACGTCCCCTCCGTCAGCTCCATCAGCCGCATCCTGCGCAACAAGATCGCCGGCCTGCCCCCCCCGCCCGGCCCCCGCCACGCCGCCGAGCAGCCCCCCGCCCGGCCCGCCCTGCCCTACGGCCCCCTCTACCAGTACCCCTACCCCAGCCCCGCCGCCGCCCCGCCGCCCGCCAAGGCGGGCCCCCACCACGCCGGGGGGGCCTCGACGGGGCCTCACGCCGGCCTGCCCCGCTCCTGGCCCTCCGCGCACTCCGTCTCCAACATCCTCGGCATCCGCGCCTTCGTGGAGCAGACGGGTGGGTACCGCTCTCCGGACCCCGCACCCCCCCCCCCAATCCCCACGGGGCGTGATCTCGCCATTCGAGTTTTTTTCGGGTTTTTTGTATTTTTTTTTTTGGATGGCCGCACTGGCAGGACGGGCGCGGCGGGGCCAGATGGCGGCGAGGGCTCAGACATCTTGAACTTTTTATGAAAAATGTGGAAAATATTTTCCGAGGGATGATAGATAGATTGCCGAGCGCGCATTCGGAGCCCTGAATTTCCCTTCGCTAAGGGAATTTATTAAAAAAAAAATTGAAATGGAGGGGGGAAAAAAATGGGGGAGAAAACAATCCAGGAGAGAGGAAAAGGGGGCAAAAAATAGAGGAAAACGGGCCCGGCGCTCACCGGGACCCCCCCCCCCCCTCGGTTTTTCTCAAAAAACCGAGCCAGGGAGGAGGAAGCGAGGAGCCGAGGAGCGGCCGGGGCTGGCGGGGGGGTGGGTTGCGGGTCCTTTTTATCCTTTCAAAACCCCGAGTAAATCAACCGCATGCGTTTTCCCTCCGTGCAATCATTTATCTTTAAAATTCCGATGTCACTTTTATAAATCTCAGTCGTCGGAAGAGAAATTGGGCCTCCTAAATTATCGGGAGCGTGGAATTGAAGTGGGGGTTGGGGGGAACCGGGCGGAGGGCACGGGGTACACTCAATTTTGGCTCCCGGGACTGGGCTGTGGCCCCGAGATGCTGGCGGCGAGTGGGAGGCGAGGCGGGTCTGTGCCCTCCCCGTCGGGTTTTCACCCCAATCCCTGCAAAGCGGGGGTCGGGGTGGGCTGTCGCTAAGGGACCCGGCGCCCTCTCCTCCCCAGGGGCTCTGCCCGGCCCCGAGGGTTCTGCCTACACCCCCAAAATGGAGGAGTGGCCCGGCGGGAACAGGGCGGCCTTCCCCCCGGCTCCGGCCCTCAACGGCATCGACAAGGCTGCTCTGGAGGGAGACCTCAAATACCCGCAGGTAACGGGGGCGGGAGGGGACAAGGGGGGTCAGGAGGGGACACGGGCAGGGGACCCGATTTCCCGTGGCTCCCGTCTCCCCTGCACCCGGGATCCCTGTTTCCCCGACGGGGCGGCCGCGAGGGCCGGAGCCGGGGAGCGGGTATGGCGGGGTTGGTTCCGAGCCCCCGTTCTCCCGCAACCTGACGCCTGTCCCTTTGTCCCTTGTCCCCCAGCCCGCCCCGGGGCTCTCCTCGGTGGGAACCTTCCTCCCGGCCTGCGCCTACCCCCCCCCCAACCAGCACGGCGTCTACGGCGGGGCGGCC
Source organism: Chlamydotis macqueenii (assembly GCF_036417535.1). Classification (NCBI taxonomy): domain Eukaryota; kingdom Metazoa; phylum Chordata; class Aves; order Otidiformes; family Otididae; genus Chlamydotis; species Chlamydotis macqueenii. Next base: position 126,481,738 of record NC_141558.1, on the reverse strand, counting down.
GCTGGCTACCTGCCCCCGGGCCACCCCTGGCAGCCGCAGGCGAGCCCCCTGGGCCACCACGGGCCCGGCGTGGCCGTGCACGGCGGCGACCTGCCCACGGCGATGGCCTTCAAGCAGCCCGGGAGGGAAGGTGAGACGGGACGGGGGGCTGTGGCGGGGGGCCGGGGGTTATCGCCGTTATCACCCCTCTCTCATCCCGTCGGGACCCCTCACAGGAAAATCCAGGTGAGGAGCGCGTGGGCTTGATGTGAACGCAGGTACTGCTAATTGGGGCGTTTCTTCTGTCTCTCACTAATTAGTCACTGATTCCCCAGTCGGCCGTTTCGTTTTAAAAAATCCCGGCTCCTCTGTTCTGGCTGTAAAATCCCCGTCGGAATCCTCCTCCTTTTTCGTCGTATTAGACTTTTTATTCGTTTTCACATTTGCAATTAACTCCCCACTTATTAGCCCGTTTCTTTACCGTTTTTTTTTTGTTTGGTTTGGTTTTGTTTTTAACTTTAATTTTTTTTTTTTTTTAAACGACCCGTTACCGTTTCTGCCTTACTGTGGGCTGTAGCAGCAGCTGGCCCGGGGATGCGTTTTTGCGAGTGTCGGTGGGTGAAAATAGAGAATTGTGAACCAATTCTTGGGGGAAAAATAACAAATTAGAGAAACGGAGCGCTAGAAGGCGAGGGAGAGGAAGGAAAGGAAAATAAAAAGGGAAAGAAAGAAAGAAAAAAGGAAGGAAAGGAAATGAACGAAGGAGGAAAGATAGTCTGCGCGTGTTGAGTGTATTTTTTTTTGAGGTATTTTCCCTGCGTTTTAAGCGGCTTGGAGCCTGAGTTTTCTGACTTGCCAGTCTTCAAGCTGTCCTTGCCAAAAAGCTCGCAGACTGTCTTTAAACGATTTGGTTTTCGGTTCTTGGTGGTTTTTTTGGTTGTTGTTGTATTTTTTAATTCTCTTTAAATGCTTTTTCCTTTTTAATTTAATTCGGATCGGTTTTCTGGCTTCACTACTTACCTGGGACACCCCGAATGTTGGATTATCCGGCCAAAGGCACCCCCGGCCCGGGCAGGGTCTGGCGGGGGGGGCTGTGGTCCCTGCATCCATCCCGGGATCCCAGGAGATGGAGGCGGCAGGGGGGAAAAAAGAAGGAAAGAAAGAAGGGGGAAAATAATAAAAAAAAAAAAAGGGGGAAAAAAAAAGGAAAAAACAACAAAAAGAGAGGAAATAAAGACAAACTCAGCCGGGCCGTTTCGCCCTCCAGTTCCGACTTTTTTTTTTTTTTATTTCACAGCCGTTATTTCCCCAGAACAACCCCCCATGCCCGCAGCAGCCCCCGGCCCCCGCGTGTCCCCTGCTCGCCCCCAGGCCCTCTGCCTGTCCCGCCAGGTCCCTCTCGCTCGGGGAACACGTCCCCCTTCCTCTCCTTTTCCCACAGAGGTCTGGTAGCCTGGCAGCCCCTCTCTGAGGTGGGGGGGCTTTCCTGGGGGCAGACGGATGGGGGGGTCGGAGGGGCAGAGCCGCTTTCGGGGGGCTGTTGGTCTGCATGTGTGCAGATGCAGCGGTGGGCTTCGAGTCCATCAATCCACTGCCTTGTTGGTGTCTTTTTTTCTTTCTCTTTTTTCTTTTTCTTTTTTCTTTCTTTTTTTTTTCTTTCTTTTTTTTTTTTTCCCCCACCCTTTTCACAGCCGTGGACAGAAAACCCGCCAGCCCCGTGGGGAAATCTCCGGACCCTCTGACCGCCATCCACGGACTCTCTATCCCAGCCTCCTCTTCCTAGAGCTGCCGTGCAGTGCTCAGGAGATGGCCACTCTTGGGACGACCACCCGCAAACCGTCACCCAAGCCCTGAGTGCCACCGAACTGTGCTCTGAGTGCCACCACCTTTGGCGGGCGCCTGCAGGGACGAGGAGGCAGCCGGGGCGCTGAGAGGTGACATCCTCCCAACCGCAAACCCCCCGCGCAGGGGCGTGCACTCGCGGTGCCCCGTGGGACGCTTGATCTCCTTCGGATTGCAAAGGAGTGACAGAAGAGACCCAGTCTTCCTTCTATTTTATCTTTTTTATTTTTATTTTTATTTTCCCCGCCTTGCTTTCAGTTTTTCTTTCTCCTCCCCACATCCCCGAAGACTGTTGGGCGGCGAGCCCCTCCAGCCCCAGCCGTTGCTTGGAGCATCCCCAGCTCCGTGCCGGCTGAGCTGTGTGACGGAGCCCGCTCCGTCCCGGCACTCTGCCCCGGCGTGGAAACGGACCAACGTGCCGTGATGTTTTTACGATATATTTTTTTTATAACAACAAACCTCAATAAAAAAAGTGACTACCGTGGGCACACGTCGCCAACCTCCTTCCCGCGGGATCTGGCTGCTTCTCCCGCTGTCCCCAGGCCTCGGATGGCATCTGCGGGTTGGCTCTGGCCTCACCTGACCCCTCGCAGCCCACCCACCCACCCAGGGTCCGCTGTCCCCCTCCTGTCCTGCCGGCCGGGCCACGTTCGGGACGGGCTTCGCTGGGCTCCGGCGTTCCCCGGCTGCTCCAGCCGCTGCCGTTGGCTTCGGTCCCTCCATTGTCTGGAGAAGGGGAAGGTCCTGCAGCAGGGCAGGGAGGAAATATCCTGGCAGGAGAATACAGGCCTGGCTCTGCGCAGAGAGCGTGTCTTTGTGGGAGGGAGCGAGCAGGGTGCCAAATTTGACATTCCCGCTCTGGGAAATTATTTTGCCTTCAACCTCGGGGTGGCAAAGGTGGGGTTTTTGCCTCTGCTGCTGTGAAGCCTCCGGTGATAGCTGGTCTTTGCAAGCAGCCACCAAGCACGGGAGGGAATTTGAAGTAGGCGAGAGTGCTGTTCCGGGGCCAGATCCGCAGCCAAACTGCCACCGAGGCCGTTGTACAGGACGCGAGGATGGCTGAGCCACCTGAGAGTCACCTCTGCCTCGTTCCCCACCAGCTTTGTCCACTTAGAATCACGGAATAATTTGGGTGGGAAGGGAGCGTTAAAGCCCACCCAGTCCAACCCCCCTGCCAGGAGCAGGGACATCTCCAACCACATCAGGTTGCTCAGAGCCCCGGCCAATCTGGCCTGGAATGTTTCCAGGCATGGGGCATCCACAGCCGTGCTGTGGTGGGGTCTGGGCAAGCGGGAACCCCTACGACCGTGGTGGCAGCCTGCCGTAAAAAAAAGACCGAAACAGCCTGAGAATGCTGGCCTGTGTCCCATGGGTGCCTGTGTCCCCCCAGGAGCAAGCCCCCAAAAGAAATTTAGGAACTTGCTGTTGGAAGTGTGACAGATGGTGTGTTATTTGGGGGGGAATTAGCAACAAGAGGTGCTTTTTCCTAAGTTACGGAGAAAAAAGTAGCACGAAGAGGAAGGAAAATGCGCTCCAGCTGCCGTAGGTCACTCCATGCTGAGAAAATGAGGTAAAAATATCTTATTTGGCCCTTGTTGGTAACAGTAATGACGATAACTGTTGTCAGTGTCTTGGAGCTGGGCATGGCTCTTTCCAGCCGGCAGCCCAGGATGCTCAGGGTGCCAAAACCCGAACCGAGGAGGGGAAACACACCCCTGCCCCGCTCTCAGCCTGTCCCTTGTCACACGCGCACTGCACACGTGGAGGATCCCTGGGAGGACCGGGAGAACTCGGTGTATGCCCTGCATGCCCCAGCCAACCCTCTTCCCATCACAAAAAAAAAAACAAAAAATGCTGGGAATAGAGACTCCCCAACCAAATCCCAAAATAAAACCAGTCGCCGAAGTAGGGCGACGCTCTGCCTCTCCACCACCCAGCCTCCCAGCAAACGCCTCTCTGCAGTGGGCAGCCTGACACAATCCAGAGAAAATTGGACTTGATGGGTGCAGAACTTTTTGAATTTACCGGAACAAAGCGAGAGGGTGGAAACAATCCGCTCTGATGCTTTTTCAGTGACGGTTTTGGTCAAAATCAATACCATCCCTCGGAACATGGCCATTTTGATGAAATGGCGTTTTTCCGATGGAAAAAAAATGGGGCTGAAACTGTTTCCATTAGCTCTACCTGCCCTGTATATCTTTAGCACTGTTTCCTTTGAGCGCGTGGAGCAGGATGGAGACGGGACCTGCGCTTTGTCGCTGGAGAGTGGCTGGTGGACCGCATATTTATTTTCTTTTTAGCGTGGAAAGAATCGTAAAGATTTAAAACCAACCCTCTGGTTAGAAACCAGCCGTGCCGTGGAAGCGGGGGCTCGCAGATGTTTGGCACCCGGCTGCTCTCGCTGGGTCTGTGTCCCCACGCCGCGGCTTCGAGCTGCAGCGTGGCGAGCGCGCCGGGCATGGTGCCTGCAGCTCGGGGCAGGAGCTGGCCGGAGGAGAGGCGATGCCCTCAGAGATGAAGCGATGCTAACATTAGCCTGGGTCACTGGCAGTGGGTGACGCTTCGTGTTAGGGGATGAGAATTTTTGGGTTCAAAGATCCGGCTGCCTCCCTGCTCCGGCTCTGACTGGGTGCGTAGGGAAGCGTGTACACACATAGATATACTTGTGTACATACATGTACAGCTACACATATACTTATGCACACACATATACGTATATATTTATATATATATTTGATTCTCAAATAACTCGTGCACTTCACAACATTTCCTCACCACAGGAACAAAGCTCAACGGGGTAAATAATAAAATAATACGGACACTAAAACGATGGCAGCCTGCACTGGAGGCCTGAACCGACTGAATAAATCTGTTTTTCCTCCCTAAGAAACCTGCGATTTCTAGGCTACATTGCAGCCAGCCTGCAGGTAACACCGCGCCTTGCGGTCCCCAGAGCTTTCCGCTCATCAGGCTTTCGCTTCTTCGTCTCCCTTCCGCGGGAGAGCTGTTTCCCACCAGTGCATCCATCCTTGGCTCATTCGACCCGCACAGAGCTGCGCCAGGGCTGTTTTGGCAAAGACACCCCCCCCCCCCCCCCGGTAATTTGTAGAAAGGTGGTGATGATAAATTGAAGCAAAAAAAAAAAAAAAAATTAAAAAAAAAAAATTGCCGAAGCATAGCACTACTCTGGTCTCTTTTCCGAAGCTCTGTGTGTCGACGGATTTTGGAGCAGGTTGTGGAAGGAAGAGCGATGACTTGCCTGAAGAGCACGAGTCTTCTGTTTCTGGACTCGATCCTGCAGATACGAGCGCAATCCCCGCCTGCCCCCCCATCCTGCAGTATAGATCCCAAAGTACTTTTTATCTCGCAGGGATATGAACCTGGCAGGGACAACAAGAGCTCCCACTGAAGCCCTCCCTGAGACAGCACTGTTTTGGCACTGGGCTCTCAGAAGGTGACGTCATCCTGCATTTATATGCCAGAGTTTTCCCTTTCTTCTTCGGTTTTGTGGCAATGTCAAAGTTCTTCTCCAGAACAGATCTGTTTTTAATATTTCATATTTACGTTTTTCATTTCAGGGTTGGCTGAAACATCTTTTGGTTTCAACCTTGCAGATGCTTACAAGCATCGAAAGCTCCAAACTCTTGAAGAACGGAGGGATTAATAGAGCTCACTTCTAAATCTACATCGGCCTGAATTTTCTTCTTTTTTTTTTTAAACATCAGGATGACAGAAATCCGTATAGCTCCACTGAGCCCGCGATGATGCATCTCCTATGATGCATCAGATCGAACATCAGGTGTTTTAACTTCATTATAAAGTAAGTTTCTGGCAAAGGGCTAAAGGATTTCCCGTCGTGGTTGGGAAGAGAATGAGAAAGTCTGTACTTAGCACGCAAAACGTCATGTAGTCTTGAGAGGAAGGTAAAGGCGAGGCTGTGAGCTGCATGGTGGGGCCGCCCATGGCTGCGTGCTGTCGCCAAGCAGCGGCCGAGCCCATGAGGATGCTCGTTTGGGGCATCATGATGATGCTCATTTGGGGCACTCCCAACCACCTTTCAGACGAGATGAGGCACAGGCAAAAAAAAAAAAAAAACCACCAAAAAAAAAAAAAAACCCCACCAACAAAACCACCCAACAATAATCTGCTTGAAAGCGAGAACAACGCTCCAGATAACTCTTCCATTTCAAGGAACAAGTGAGGTTGCTTTTGGTTTCGGAAGAATTGAGTAAGCATGAAGATTTCCAAAGCCACTCAGATACAAAACACTATTGTTATATAGTGCAGCGAAACAGCTGTGCCTTATAAGTACCGTCAATGTGAAGCTTTAACTTAAAAAAAACCCCATCAACCCTAAAAAAAGTTAAAGGAACAGAAAACATTTCATCCATACTAATGTGAGGTTTTAAACATATAGGCTTTTAAGTGAATTGGCCATAACCACAACAATATTTTGGGTCTGACCAGAGCATATATTGTATGCAGATGTTAATTTGACATTTGCATGCATACGCAAAGGAAAAAAAAAAAAAAAAAATCTTCTCTACGTGTTTTTTTCTCTTGAGTGCCTTGCAATCTGGAGTCACTTTAGCTTTACAAACTGATTGTAAACACTAATTACCTGAAAACATGCTGTTTGGCTTAACGCGCGGCCTGCAGACTCAGGTTCTGCTTCTCGAAAATGCAAAATTTGGGCGGCATGTTCACCCCCCTCTCTATGTATAGATACATACAGTTATAAAAGCAGAATGTGCTGATCTGTACAAAGCCCAGATTCCTCCGTTAACCCTCTCCCTCCCGTTGACAAGCATCCCATGCCAGGTGAGTCTATAACATATATATATAATTATTTTTTTTTTCTGGGGGGTTACGTGACTTTCTGTGCTTTCTCTGGCTGCATCCATGAGATGAGAGCATTAGGGGCATCCCTGCTGGAAAGGTTGGTCTGCTGAGCACAGGGAGAAAACGCCGATCGCTGCAAATACAGCTGTCAACGGAGCCGGTGGGTTCTGAAAGGAGGTACCAACGTGAAGTCCAGTGTTTTTTTTAAAGTCATTTAGTCTGAAAAGACAGGGAACGAGCACGTTATGGGAAAAGGCAGAGCCCACCGATGGGACTTGGCTGTCCTGGTCTTCCGGCCCTCAGGAGAGGGTGTCCAGCACCCCGAGCATCTGCAGCTCTGGGGCGCTGCTGCAGCCGTCTCAGCATCTCCTTGACCCAAAATGAGGAGACCTTCCCCTAAACCCACTCACTCTTTCTCCTCTCTGCTCCACACACCAAGGTGGGATGGGGATCGTGACGGCCGCCTTCTCCGACAGCTCTCTGCTTCCAAGCATCCCGAGGATGCGAAGGGAGTGGGCGGGACGAAACACTTACTGATCCACGCTCCGAAAGAAATCGCATTTGTGGAGCGCGCTGCTGCACGGCACAGCGGTCTTCGACCTTGGGAAATGTGGAATGAATTACGCAGCGGTAGCCACTTTCGGGGTGAAATGAAGAAAAATTAAAAGAAGCCAAGTTAGGGACAAAAATGCCTTATTCCTCTAACTGAATCTTATTTTTGCAGTGGCTTAAATAGGTAATTAAAGCAGGCCTTGCGTTCAGCTGGCTGTTTCAGGACTTATCTCTGTCAGCTCTTTCCCAAAGGTGATCCTCATCCTAGCTTTAGCTTTTGCCCTCCAAAAATATCCCTGGTACTTCAGCAAGCCTCTTAGCTTAAGACAGTTATTCCTACATTAAAAAAAGTTATAAAATTGCCTGATCAGGTGAAAAACTCCATTGGCTCAAGAAAAGAACTTGGAGACCTCGGTCCCCGTGTTGCGGGATGTTGACTTGGCCGCAGAGAAAGGATTTGGCCGTGCCGGGGCCGGTGACGCTGAGCTCACCATCGCCTTGAGAGTATGAAGGGCATTTTTGGTTGTTTCAGATTTTCATCTTCCGCATATTTTTCCTGCGAGTCCACGCTCGGCTTTCATTCATCTGCAGGGAATAGCACCGCAGTAACGTGATACACGGCGAATATCGCCGTTCAAACACAACCAACCCATTGTGACGAAGACTTCTGCGGAAAACGGAGCTAAAGGCTGCTAAGCAAACGCTTTTATGTGTGACATTACGCAGGCGATGGTTTCGGAGTGTAAAAGATATTTTTCATTTTATCAGAGTTATTAATTCCATCAGCTGGAACCGGATTGGTACGTGAAATGGATGCGTGCTTCCCAGGTTAATAAATCTGCATAGGTTTATTGTTCGGAATAAAACCTATTTTCCTCAGCAAATAACCGTGATCATTTGGGGTTACAGCCATTCCTCAGGAAATGCTTTATAACGAACGTTTTTATTGGTATCATAGGAAATTCATATGCCAAATAACACGGGACTATAACTTTTATCTGACTTTAAAACAAAATCTGTTATCTTTTATGGCGAGTTTCATATAGTCCCACTATCAGTTTCCATAAAATTCAACAAGCATTCCTTATTCAGCCTGGAAAATCAATAACAGAGTCAGTTGGAAAGTGAAAATGTGTTTTTTTTTTTTTTTTTTGCAAACATTTTTGAAATTTCTGAGTAGTTTCCATTTGAAAGCATTTGCAACCGGCTCGCTGCTGGCAGAGAAAACAGCCCCTCTGGTGCTCTTGACAATGTTTTCTGTTCTACTTCTTTAAAACGTAAAGGACGTGTGTTTCTGAGGAGGAGATGAATGTTTTTCACAATATCATCAAATTTAATGGGCGGTTCTGTTTTTGCGGGAGGTTTATTCTCTATGCTAAAGCCTTGAATCAAAACGATTTTTTGCCAGAGTTCGTGTTCCAGACTGAGCTTGTAAAACCCCGCTTAATTATCACATCGGTTCGTTAAATTGGTCCCCGTTGATGTGATGCTGATGGGTCCATAACACGGTGAAAAGGAGCTGTGATCGTTGAGTAGAGTTCTGCAGTGGTCTTCAGCATTTATCCTCTTCTTTCGCGGGTTCCCTGCCTGACTTTGTGGCTTTTTTTGGTGTATTTTTGCAAAGTAATAGTTCCTCTTTGCCTGCTGATGCTGTCATTTCGAGCCAGGGGACTCGCACCCGAAAAACGGCGAAATTTACCACCTGGCTTAAAAGTCACGGGCGAGTTATCATATTTTCTGCCCATCTTTCCTCTTAACGCCCCAGTCTTCAGGACAGAGACGGCCTGATATCACATCCCCTACAGCACCAACCGCAGCAGGGATCGCCGTCTCATTTGGAGTCATTTATGCATCTGCGTTAGATGATCGCTCATTAAACCACGACATAAATAAAGTCGTAACAGACATGGGGAGAGCCCGCGGCCTCATTAAGCCCGTGGAAGTTTCTGCTGTTGACCTCGGCGCAGCTGGGATTTCACCCAGCGGTCCGGTCTTTCAAAGTCTTCAGGAGTTGGTTGGGATGGGATACAACGGACGATTAAAAGAAAAGAATGACGAAATTTTTAATTTTAATTTGGCAGTGCTGCGTCGCAGGGCCTGTTGCAATTAGGCGGCCGTGCCTTTGCACAGCCGGAGCCTGGGCCCGCGCCCGCCGGAGTGAATGGAGACGTCCCCTCGGGATGCGGGCGAGGGATTTAAGCTTCGTGTTTGTTTTTTCAGGCAGCGTTTCAGTAAGTGCTTTACAAAATAAGGCTCCGGGGGAGACACCCACAAACCTCCCAGCCTCAATGAAGAGCATTTGAATGGGAGGGCAGCTCCTCAAACCTCCGGGGAGAGGCTTTCTCCGAAAAGGGTGGCACACTTAGAAGACAAGAAAAAAAAAAAAAAAAAAAAAAAAGAGAACCACCTATTGATGGAAATCGGGTTTATTTGTAGGAAAGATTACTACTTAATACGGTTTGTCCTCAAAAGGTCACTGTAACCTTGCGAACATCCTACAAATCTTCTGACTCATTGCTGAGCTGCATCTATTGCAAACGATGTTTTAAATATTTCAGAGAAAGGATTATGCCTCTTACACAGAGAGACGAGTGGGGCTTTTTTTTTTTTTTTTTCAATCGTAAAAAGACCCCATTTCTTCAGCCAGGAATATGATTTACAGGGTGAAAAAGTTAAACTCGTGATATATGTGAAACAGGTAATTGATAAATCATAAAACGGGCTGAGCAGAAGATGGAAAAATACTTAAGCTGGATGAATTCTACCGAATTAAACCGGGCTATTAAATTGCCTAGCATCCTGCTTAATAAAACTGATACGCTGGTTTGTGCTGGACATGTGCAATGGTAGATGGCTTCCCCAAGCAGCATGCACTTCATCCGCTGGAGGATCTGACTCGAGGCGAAATGAAAATTTTGATCTAAGGTCTGCAACTTTCCATGAAGGTAGGTCCCGAAGCACCGAATCCTCTGCCTACGGATAAATGAGTTATCCTGGACACGCGCAAAAATGATCCGGTAATGGAGGCAGAAATGGAGAGGCTGTTATTTCGGGGGAAACCGTGCAATGGAGCAGTTCCTGGGAAAACAATAGTTCCCTTCCTGAAGTCCGGAGAAGTTACCTATTGAAATCCCACTTTGAAGGAAAACACATCAGCACACGCTCAGAAAAGTGGAGGAATGCTTCACAAAGCTCCCCGAGCGCAGGCATTGTCCGCGGAGCAAAATTTCTGCAGCGGGACGAAGCGTGTGCATCGGAACGCCAGACGTGGTACCCACCACCCGCCAGCCCCGCTTCACGTCCCCGATGACGGGTGTGTGACTGGAGGTAATGAAAGTCTTTCTGCCGGCTCTTAGTTGATTGACCAGGGAGCAGCGGAGTCAACTGGAAGGAGCCAGATATCCTGATAATTTGTTAAAAAACCCTTTAAACCCGCACCGCACCTTCATGGGAAATGCTAATAACGCCTCTTGGTTTGTTATCTCCTTGGGGTTAAATTACCCTATTCGTGCTACAGAGGACAATGAGAGTGGCAGGTAGCCCCAGCGTAATCCTCTGACCCAGCCCTACCTGCGGTGACACCGGGGCCAAGGAGGGCTTTTAGGATGGGAGCCGTTTCCGCAAGCAAACTTTCCCAGCGGCTGGGAGCTGGGGAATCGCGCTTCTGCCTGGGCGGGGAGCAAAGCAGCCTGGTGAAATTATTGAAGACTCTGAAACTGAGATAAAGGTAATTAAGTCAAAGACATTCTTTGTCTGTGATAAGCTAATGAGGACACCTAATCACCTCTAAGAAGAAGAGTAACACTTTAGTGTACTTCAACCAAGGACATTCGTCCAACTAAACCTTGGGAAGAGCTTTTAATCAGAATGTTTGGAAGACGCTTTGCTTTTGGTGCCAACTGCTGAAGAAACTAGGGGAAAGGTAATTCCAGTGGGGGTCACCACAACCACTGACTCACGGACCCTCTGCTCAATTCCTACCACCAACTCAAAAGAAATAGGTGGAGTAACAGAACTGAGCACGTGTACGAATTAACATGCAAGGCAAGGAGAATTTAACCAATCATTTAAGAGAATACTAATGTATATTAGAAAGTTGAATATGTAAAATTTTTGTATATAAATATATTGCAGAGGGTCCCACTTGTTTTGTGGAAGACCTCCAAGCACCCAGGCTTCCACAAACCTGGAATAAATTAGCAATGTCTCTCCTGAGTGCGTGATTATTGGCTCATTGTACACTGGGCTATGAATCTGCTTTCTTTTCGGACAACATCATGGCACCAGGAAGAGCTCCCGAGCCCCTGGGCTAACTGGGAAGGGGTGAGACCCAGGGTCAGCTGGGCTGGGCGTGGGAGATGTGGAAAAAGCAAGCCGGGAGCCGGAGCCGTGTGGGATGGCTGCAGGCAGCAGCGTTGTGTTTGCTTTCCTCAAAGCACGCATGACTTTTACTCTTTTTTTATCTCGGCTATTGTCTCTCCCTATTGTCCAAACACATTTCTTACCAGCTGGTAATTTCTTTAGTGTGTGCAGTAACACTCAGCTGTATCCCACGCCACCGTAAACCAACTTAAATAAACTCTGCTCGCTCGGGATGGAGCAATGGCCAACTTCTACTTAGTACAGGTGTTGAGCAGGAGAAAAGGCCCAGTTTCAGAAATGCGTTTAAGTAGCAAACACCACCAAAATCAGAAATGACCTTAGCACGGAGCAGGGTTTAGCTGGGGCACGCAGGAGGAACGAGAATGGATTTGAAAGGATTTGCAGATGATGTGTTGGCCAAGGTCCTTAGCCTAAGAAGGGGAGCCATCTCCCACCTGGTTATTAAGACGCATTTTCCTGGCATCTGAATAGCTGTTGGTTGGAAAAGGAAGATCTGAAAGTGTCCCGGTCCGGCGGGAAGCAGGCGTCCAGTTGGGGCACCTGAGCAGGAGAGCAGCGGATCTCTGGAGGCTTCCCTTGCACCAGGAGAGCAGACCTACGCTTGGGCATTGGGGGTTCTGGCGCTGAAAGTCGTTCCATTCAAAAACAGAGTTTTGGAAGAGAAGAGAAACTCCTCACACTTTCAGGTCAAATTCAGCTATTCGTTTCAGCTAGAAAAAAGCATAGAGCTTTTTTTTTTTTTAAATGTCAAAACATTTCACTTTGGACTTGCTAAAGTGTTTGACATTTCCCAAGCAAAACGTTCAAGCCTTTTGTTTCCAAACAGCGTTTATTTATTTCTAAATTGACCTAAATTAAAAGACAAAGGTTAGAACAAAAGAGTTAAATAACTTAGCAAAGCAGAACTGAGCGCTCTGGACTTGACTCAAAGATGATGGTTCAGGTTGACCCAACATGACATGGTTCGGGTTTTGTATTTTTTCCCCCCCAAAAGCTGAGATGCAACAGAAGCTGAGTGGTTTGGTTTTTTTTTTTTCTCCTGGTTTGGCCAGGGAGCCAAAAAATCCATTATCTGCCCAGCTTGACGAGGAGCTCCTCCGCAGACTCCATGGTGAGGAGAGATCCCTGCCGCTCCCTCCTCGGGATGGGCGGGTGAGAGGAGCCCGTCTTGGCCAACACGCCAGCGTGGTTGTCCTCATGCAGGGTGGAGGACAAGGCTTGTGGCCGCCAGACCCAGATGTTGGGAATGTCTTCCGGCATCTCTGGGCTGATTTCTGCAGCTCTGAGTGGTTTATAAGGCTTCCAGTGAGGCTCGTGTCCCTGCGCCGACCCGGCGTGGCTACTTTTAATTTAACCTTTTGTGTGAGTTCAAGCTAACTTCGCGTCGGCTTGCAGCCCGTGACACAGCAGAGACGTGCGTGCGTCCATCAGCAGCCTGACACCGTCATTAGCAGAGGTCTGGGTAGACACGCTACCCAAGTATTTGATTATCGGCTCACTTTCATGCTTCACTTTTGGTCGTTATAATGTCAGACTTCAAATACTTGTTTTTTTTTTTTTTTCCCCTGCCTGGGCAGGCAGCTCATTTAATGTCATAAAACAAAAAAGGCCACATTGATGACATATTTCAATTTTTTTTTTCCGCCGCTGATTTTTTTTGTGCTTGACAAATGAACAGAAATATGGGGATGAAAGAGAAGAGCAGAGCGAGGCAGAGATAGAATAGAAAACAAGAATAGCTTTAAGTATAACAAATTGAGTAAATATCATAAGGAAGTGATCAAAACTAATGTCCCGTGCTCCAGATGCTGAAATGTTTTGTAAATCGCATTTGAAGAAGAAGGTATCTGGGCTTTATTTTCCTTTTTCCTGATGCTGTGGGTTGCCATTGGCAGAGGTGGGTTCTGGGCTGGACGATCCCATCAGTTGGGGCAGCCGGGACGCAGCTCCTGGTGCAGCGATTCTGCTCCAGGAGGTTGGCGCCTGCCACGACCCTGTGCTGCTGGGCTCAGCCGTACCAGGACCAGCTCCGTAAAAGGGGATGGGTTCATGGCGGCTGCCAATGGCCGTTTTACTCAAGAAAAAGGGAAGATGCTGGTGCTGAAAGCCCTCCTTGGAAGCACGGAATTGCTCCAACCTACTGGGAAGCCTTGGGGACTGCGTCCGGGGCTGGCGGCCTTGGAGAGCGGACGGGGGCACGGTCAGTGGCCGTGCAGGCATGCTCCTGAGGAACACCATCTCTCCCCACACCGTGGGACGCCCCGCTCTCCATCCCCAAAGCAAACCTGCCGCGAGCTTGCTAGAGAACGACCGAGAGTGCTAATTGGATTGTATCAAACCGGCATATTTCATCAACGTGACATCATTTCCTTGCTGCTTTCAGCGGGCTGATTCCACAAATGTTTTCTATTTTACCCTAGGATTCAAACATGAGATGGGCTCGGAACTTGGCAGTAATTTACTCGCAGCTTAAATTTATGACATATATGAACATTTATATTCATTTAAAATGAAAGGCAGAGCTGCGCAAACATTTTTCATCCTTTTTTTTTTTAAACTATGTGCTGGTTTTACCTTCTGTAGAAATTATTATAAGTCTAGTTATATAGCCAAGGGAAAAAGAGAAAAAAAGGAGTTCTTATACTTCAGGGGAAAATGTGTACAATTAATATCAGTTTACACATCTGTAATAACATAAAATATATACACCCGAGGTTACGTGTCGTGGCATAAATCATAAAAGGGTCATAAAGAGTTATTTAAGAACCTTGTAACAGATTTTATTAAATAACATTATCAAATATTAAAGCTTGGTGTGAGTAAGTGCCATAGAAGGGCTGTGCAAGCTTCCTTTGCCCAGTACGGAGCTGTAAACAAATTTTCCCAATAAAGACCGGAACGTTGGACCAGATCCTTGGCCAAGTTCAACCAAAAGCGATCGCCTGGCTCTAGCGGGGCTTCCCTGGTTTATCCAAGCAGCGGATTGGCCTTTCTGGGTGAAAACCCCATGGTCTGAATGGGGTGAGGGTACAGGGACAGTCCCATCACTTTAGGAAGTCCCGTCACCTTCTGAGGGACACTGCCTGCCCAGTGTGGTCTTCCCTTGGACCAGGCGCCGGGCTGCTCTCCTCCAAACCCATCTGGGTTTCTAAGGCACCAGACCTGAACATCAAGGTATTGCTTTCAAGGGAAAAATTATCGGGAGTGCTCTCAGAGATCCCCGTGTTTGCCCAAAGCTTTATTTCCCGCTTTATTTCCCTCCTTCCTCCTTTTCAGGACTGTACGCTTGGTGTACAACACTTGAGAAAGTTGGCTTTCTGAAGCAGAGGGGTAGGAAATATAGCACCAATAAAGTTTTACATCCTTTCTCTAATATATATATATATTTTTTAAAAAAAAAAATCTCTGCATAATATGTTTTTCTTTGCAAACATGGAGTACCTGAGCCTGCGGTAGGGTATAAAGATTTTATTGGCATCCATTTGGGACGGCGCAAGAAAACCCTCTCTCTCTCTCCTTGTAAAAGCTTTAATAAAATAAAATTGTAGAGCATTTAGGAGAAAATTAATAACTAATTTTGCTGAAATACCAGAATACTGCTAAGCCTGCTCAGCCCCTCAATAAATAAAGGAGCAAGTGGAGGAGTAAATGAATTTAGCCAGGCCAGCTTCCCTGCCTCCCTGCTGGGACCGCAACGCCAGCCCCATCTCAGCCCTCTCACTGGGAAAAGCCATGGCAGGGACCAGGGACGGAGAGCAGGACTCATCGGTGCTGCGAAACCTGCCTGCCCTCTCCCTAGACACCGCGTCAGTGGGACGATCCACCTGAGGACCCGCACACCCCCAGGTGCCACGATCTGTGGTTTTCCACCCAACTGCAGGGTGCCTGCTCCCTCACGTGGTCCTGGAGGAAGACCAGCATCTCCCAAGGGTGACCCGAGCTATGGTAAGACCTGAGGACCTGCCCTGTGGAGGCACCTCTCTTTCCCATGCTAGCTCAGACCAAATATTTCACTTTGAGATGGCATCCAAAGCTGGGTGAGATCAGTATGATCATGGGAACTAGCAGCTGGAAGTTCAGGAAAAGGGAGACAGCTGAGGGGACACATCACACGGTGTAAATCTACCCAGGACAGGGCAATTTTATTGCTGCTTTCTAAGCCTCCATTGAGACTTTCTTTAAGAGACAATTCAGGAATTTGGTCATCCACATGCAAGGAAGCTCGGCTGGAGCTAGACCCGGCACAGAGGAGAGCTCCAACAAACCCTGGAGAAAGCAGAGTGTCTTTCAGCCAAGAGAAGGTACAACTCCTGTCAACAACCATGTCTCAGGGATGGAGAAGATCCAGTGAGGCCGGTACCGGCTCTAGGCAGGTGGATCTCTGCTGGCCTGCAGCTGGAAGAAGATTCCCAACCATCCATGGAGATGGTCCTGAAGACCTTTCCCATGCAAGCTGAGGCCATGAAAACTCCCACAATTCGTGTTTTTTTTGAGGGCTATGGAAGGTATAACACCATGTGGGAGTCTCCAACGCAAAGATCTCGCCACCACTCGTTGCTCTCGTGCGCTACGCGGGACAGCAGAAGTTCAGAGGGTGGGAATACTCACCCTTTGGTCCTGCACCCTTCCACCTCGAGCCCTTTCAGCCGTGCAAGGCCAAGGAAAAAGCTAGTCCTCCCCGGTATCCCTCCTGCTTTCAATAAAAACATGTTTTAGTTTGGTGAACATCAGCAATACAGCCATTTGTTATGTATATACTGAAAAGAACTTGCTTGTGTTATTATATCAAAGTCATTAGGCATCGCATTCGATACGCATGCTATATTAATTCCATATAAATGAGGGGGTTAGGAAAAGCGGTCTGACTCAAACAAAATAAAATCGGCTGACTTCGGAGATATTGCTTGCAGATAATACAAGATTTTTTTGATTAAAATGTATAAGAATTTGAATAAGAATGCATTGTTTGGAATACATTTCCCCTGGTCTCCAAAGGAATTTCTACTTGCAGATATATGTGGTTTGAGTTAACAGGCGAAGGATTAAAAAAATACGTCGGTTTGGGCTAATTCTTGTAATTATATATTTTTTGGTAAATGTAAATTGATTTGGCATAATAGGTCTGATTGGAAAATTACCTGTTTGAGATGGGAAAATAAGAGAGACTGCTGGACAGTTTGCAAAAACGCTGGGTTTCAGTCGGATGCCTCGCTCTGAATGAAAGTCTGTTTCAATAAAAACCTTGATTCGAAAATTGTGGTTTTTAGCAGGATGGTATTTGATCCATTAAAACTGTATTGGTTTCATTCTTGATGTCTGCCTTTCGTTGAAATATATTGGTACGAAGCATGAAATAAGCATGTGTCAGGCATTACTCAGAATAAATAAGGAGGGAAAAAAACACACACACACACACAAAAAGAATAGCAAAGCAGCAGCAGCTATAATTGCGAAATCAAGCCTAAATAACCCAAAGTGGTTTTCTGTCACGTGGCCCTCGCGCTGGAAAAAGGCAGAGCTGGGGGCAGAAGGCGAAGGCTCGGCCTGATGGACAGAGGGAACCAAGCCTCTCCCCCAGCGAGCCGGGACAGCAGTGCCACTGGTGTCACTGGGAGGAGGACTGGCCAGGCCCCAGTAACGCAAAGATGGAAAATATCTGCTTTATTAGATCAGCCCATCCAAGGGATTGTTCCTCAGAGGACGGGCGGAATTGCTTTGTCTGGCCCAAATTTGCGTTATACCAGTGACGGGCATCCTACCGCTTCCCTTGGAGGACTTCTCCGCATTCTAATTGATCTGATTGTTAGGAAATTGTTCATAAAATTAAGAATCTTGGAAGTAAATGAGGGAACCCGGGCAGAACTGCTCCACGCAAAGAGCAACGGCCATATGGAACGAGTTAGGCTGGGGAAGGCAACCGAGCAGTATAAATGAGTTCAAGAGACATTCAGATTTATTTCTGGAGAAGGAAAGGGACCGGGAGCATGACGGAGAAAAGCAGGGAGGTGGGTTCAGCAGGCATCTGAAAAGGGAAGGCATGCCTGCAGAGAGGACATTTACAGGGAGGGAACTTGGACGATGTTTTTCCTGGGACTCCTCATTTATACAGAAGCCCGGCATGTGGGAAAATCACGCTCCCTGTTGCACTGAAGGTGAGAGAGGTTCCATTTTTTTTCTCAAGGAAGATTTTATTTCAGGGAAAATTCAGCCAACGAAACGAGTTATGCACTCGAGGCGTTGCTTCTGTCATGCTGTGCTGGGGGCACGCAATTAAATCCCCGTAATTTCAAGTTAAGCCCAAGAACCATGCGCTGAGCCTTTACGCTTGAGGACTGTGACCTCTCTGGCCATTCCTGGCAGTCAGGAGAGCCAGTCTGGCAGACCACACCAAACCCAATGCTTGCAGAAGTCCTCCACATCTGTTCAGCAAATCCAACCCAGCTCTGGTCGAAGGCTGCACTCGTAGAAGAAGTATTGCTTATAGCTAGGGTTTTAGATGTTTGGGAACTTCAGATTTGGCACAGGGGTTCCCTGCGAGTGATGCCATTCAAATAACAAGAGAAAAAAACATTGCTAAAATTTCAGCCAAATAAAAAAAAAAAAACCACAACAAAAACCTGACAATTCTTGCTGCAACATTTTCCAAGCCTAACGACGTTGGCTATGTAGAGCTGGGGCCAACCTAGGGTTATAAACCTTCCTGGTGGGAGCAGAGGCATGCCCATAAGGAGTTACCAAACAAATCACTGCCATTTTCACCCTTGCTGGCAGCCCTGGAAGAGAGGCGTCACCCAAAAAGAGCGCCGGCTCCGTGCTGACAAAGGCTTCCTTTCTCTGCTGCCCATCACCAAAGAAAAGCATTTCTGTCACTTGACCCTGCCAGTCACACTAAAAAATGAAAACCTGCCCAGGGGACACTCCAAAAATGAGTGTCCCTCCTCGTCTAGAAAATAAATTAACATTTGCAAAGAATGGCTTCAGAGGGACGAGGCCGGGGCAGAGCTGGCAGGGGCCACTGGCTTTGCTGGAGCTCTGCCCTTCCGCGCCGGGCCACGCTTGGCCTGACAGGCGTGATTGATCCTGTGGCTAACGCAAGGCCGCGAACACACTTTGTCAAACTCTGGGGAAAAGCCCGGGCAGACCAAGCCCAGGTTTCCTGCGCTCCAGAAAACGTTTTGAGATAGCAAAGTCGGAAAGCATGAGGTGGTCTTCCGGCAAGCTGGGGCAGAAGGAACAAAGGTTTAAGGGGCATAGAGAATTAACTCCTGGGCCGAGGTGACGGCAACAGGCTCGCACTAATTTTGCTATTTTATGGTATACCTTGTTCCCGCTGGGACAGGTGGACCTTAGGGACCAACAAAAATCAAACCCTGGCCCAGGTTGCCCAGAGAGATGGTGGATGCCCCATCCCTGGAAAAGTTCAAGGCCAGGTTGGCCGGGGCTCTGAGCAACCTGATCTGGTTGGAGATGTCCCTGCTCCTTGCAGGGGGGCTGGACTGGATGGCCTTGAATAGTCCCTTCCCACCCAAACCATTCTATAATTCTATGACTTTGAGAGCCCAAGATTGGCTCATGATGTCATAATTTTTTTGCTGTGAGGCTGGGAAGGATAAATACTCAGGACCATGGTTTGGGAGAAAGGAAAAATCAGTCAGAAATAGGATGCTGAACACCCTTGCAGGATCCTGTGTTTTGGGACTACTAGGCTATTCTAAGGTGTTTTACTTTCCAACATAAAAACGAGGATGCTCTTCAACATGAACTTATCTAAGTGTTCAATGTTAGTTCAGACCATCACCAAATTTCAAATTCTTATGAAGATTTGTGTTTTGTCTCTTCTGGTAAAGGGACATGAGGCCAGACCTACCTGGTGCCGTCTGGAGACGAACCCTTTGGCTTTGCAGGAGAGGCGGTGAAGAAAGGCACTGGTTTCACAGGGCAGGATCGTGTTCTCAAAAAGCATCAGCAGTCCCTCTTAAAGAAATCTGGACGGGTTCCACAATACCACACACCCTGTAATTGCTCTTATTTGACTCCAAAACCAAAATGAAACCTGGCAGGCGCCCCCGGCCGTACTTGCTTACATGTGAATATTCCATATTTGCACATTTTAAAAGTGCGCTGCGGCTCTGCTCTGATTTTAGGCTCAGATAAGAGCGCGCATAACTCCTTGCCTCCTAAGAAACCCCTTACCGACATCAGTGTGACTTTGGGGTCTCAAAAAATACAGAGGAGGATCATTTCAGCCTCCCTGAGCAGGCTGCAAAGCTTACTAAGTAATGTGCTGATGCTGCAGACTGGCTTAATAAAGTCGAGCTCTAGTTAAGCGTTTTAATGCTCGAGTTGTAAATAAATAATGGAGGACACGGTTTCTTTAACAGAGCAATAATTATTTTAAATTAAACTCTCGTTACAAAGAAATTAACTTTCACCTTGCTGACTCCATTGCTGCTTCTGGGAGAGCCAGGTCACGCTTCACTGGGGGAATTCCTCACAGTTGGAAAGCGGGGACGGCACTTGTTTGAGATGGACATGAATTAATGAAGTTTCCATCAAAAGGAAATCAGGAATTGAGGGCTTTTTGCAAAAATGCTAACATCAAAACCTCACAAGTTTGTTCCACGTACCGTTTGAATTTCCCAAGTTCGCAGGGTGAAAACTCTCCCCTCTTACGTCCGGCCAGATTTTTCCGATGTTGCTCTATTGTTCACCTAATTCTGTCATTTCAACCTTGTGAAATTAAAGTTTTTTGCTTGAAAATGCTGTACTTCCTCGCCTTGTCCTGCAACCTCTACTCAGCCCAAATTCCCTGCCTCGCCCAGACTGGCAGGAAAGCATTTCAAAATGCTGTGTTACCCTATCCAAAGTTCGTGGGAAGGCAAACACCCCGAGACATCCTTAGGTGCGACGCGTACATCTGGAAATGTGGGCATCGAGGAGCAAGTCACGCCCACCTGGACAGAGGGAAGTGTGCCCGATGGTCCCATCCTTTGCCGTGGTTACCCCTTGGCGCTGCATGACGGCCTTTCTCTGCAGGGGGAAGAGGAACGGTTCCTTCAGAGCGGAAATCAAAAGGCATTTCATGCTCCTATTAAAACAGAGTTGGTACTTCCCATGCCTATAAAACCTCAATCAAACAAATGCAAACATTCTTTATTTAATGTTTTATTGAGTACATTTCCTGGTGCCCCTCCGTGCCTATCTTACCTCCCCTGAAGAAAAAAGAAAAGGAAATAACTTTAAGGATGGAGATGAAATTGGGTTTGATTCTTTTTGCTTTACAACTGCCCCGGAGAAACACAGGGATTCATCCGCCACAAAAGCCTGAAAACCGACACACGGGGTGACTCTCTGCGAATTAACGGGGAACAACACATCTGTGTAACTGCTGGGATGAAACTGCTTCTGCCGAAGATAGATCCATGAGCTCACAGCGTGGCTGCTTCTGCTCAGGTCCTGTTAAAAACTCGGCTCTACCGAGACTCCCAGCAGTTCTGCTGTTGACTCAACAAGGTTGAGAAGCCTGGGGATGCCAGCACTGCATGGGAAAAGGGTCGGGAACAAAACGTTGGGGAACCTCAATGGACAGGCACTCATCCACAACTGCTGTTCAAGTCCTGAGAAGCTACCGAGCTTTCTCACGGCAAAACTTCTGAGACCATCCTGGGTAGTGAAAAGCCCCTTCACATGGGTGGCCTTCACTCCCCAGCCAAGCCCTGCTGTCTAAGGGAGAACCTCCCTTGAGCCTGAAAGTGTTGTTTCTGAAGGACCTTTCAGTGGAAGTTAAAACTCCTTTTGGTGGGGATGGAAAGGAGAAAGCACCAACCTGGACTAGTTTTAAGACAAAAGGAGGTAGATTCAGACTGAACATAAGGAAAAAAATTTTTACACTGAGGGTGGTAGAACACTGGCCCAGGTTGCCCAGAGAGGCGGTGGATGCCCCATTCCTGGAAATGTTCCAGGCCAGGTTGGCCGGGGCTCTGAGCAACCTGATCTGGTTGGAGATGTCCCTGCTCCTTGCAGGGGGGTTGGATTGGATGGCCTTAAAAATCCCTTCCCAGCCAAAACATTATGTGGTTTCACGACTTTGAGAGCCCAAGTTTGGCTCCACGAGGATTCGGTCTTGCACAGGTGGTGAAAGCACAAGCTTGGCCATAGGCACATGAGTGGACCCACCAAAGTCAGACGTTAGGCACGCGCTCAAGTGCTCCAGCAGCTTGAGGGCAGGAGGTGCTGGCACATCTGGCAACATCAAACCCCATCTGAGATAAATTTCTGGAGCTGGCCACTTATTCCAGGGAAATGTGGACAGAAAAGCCCAGATCCTTCCCACCCAATCAGCGTTGCAGCTCCACCTTGCCCTGTCCCAGTCCCCTGTTGGATTGCTGGGATTTCATCATCCACCTTTGCTTTAAAAAATAGGATTTACCCAGTTTTCACCAGGGTAAGCAGGTTTTCAGTAAGCGGGAGCCGATTTATTCTGTCGTCGGGAGAAGGTGCTGCACGGAAATCGATGCAGAGCGCGAGGAAGGGCTGGCTGGTAGGACGGGTGGTTTTAATCAAAAGTATATTTAAATAAAGACTCCAAAGAAAACCAAGCATTTAAGCACTAAGTCTTTTCAAAAGCATCATTGATGTTTGCTGCGGAACGTACCGACGGCTGAAATACAGGAGTGAAAATGGAATATCATATCATAATCACGCAGTCTCCTGAAAATTAGGCCGCATTAGAGCCACCCAGAAAACTTAATTGAACAGCTGCAACCGCTTGCGTGTTGGAAAACCCAGCCAACGTAGGGCCACACGCCCTCCACTACCATCGCGCCGAAACAGGCGAACATTGGCCTGTCCTGCATTCAGTGTTACTGTGATGGGGTCAAATCGTTGAGTATTTGAAGCACTTTTAGGCTGATTTTAATGAATACGGCTTCCTCTGAAGGTTGCCTGCCATCTCCTTTGAAGGAAAAAAAAAAAAAGACGATAGCCTTAATCTTTAAAGTAGCTTGAATTATTTCCTCCCAAGCCTTTCTCCAAACAGATTAAACTCCTATTTGAAATGGAAGTAGATGTTTACTCTCGTAAATAAGCATTTTCTCTTGTATCCAACGGTAAACAGATTAAAGGATTATGCTAAAGGCCTTTCAAAATTTTAGTATCGGGGTCCTGAAATCTCAGCGTTTGATAGCCAGCCCTCACCGCAGCTACGGGCAGGGTGCAAGGTTGTTTTCTCCCATCGAGTACATCCTAAAGAAGGAGATTTAAGGTCTCCAGTTTTGAAAGACCCCGTTCTTATCTGCCCCGTTACCCGCTTCGCGCGAGCCGGGGCGCACGCAGAGCTGGGAGCATAAATGAGAATCAGACACAAAGATTTTATTTAAAAAAGTCGCAGTATGGGAAGAATTTACCCGATTTCTAATAATATATAGAACGTACAATAAAGCAGACCAGCATATTTCATCCCCTGTCAAGAAAGTTTTGTCACTTGGTAATTTGTTTTAATATATTAGTTTCTAAATATAAGAGCAGTCAATCGATGCATTATTAATGTGATGTGTACGTGTATAAATATTCTTTTAACTTCCAGGATGGTGGATATTAATGTTGTGGCGTTTGAAAGCTCCAGGCACTTGAAGCGCCCCGTCCCGAGGCAGGAGCCGTACCAGTTGCACCCAGTCCCATTTATAACTCCTCTGGCCGGGGAATGAAAGGGCTTTGATGTAAAGCGTCTTTTAAATGCTCTCGTGAACGGAAAGTCAGAATTTTTTTTTCCTCCCGATATTTCTGGCAGCAAAATGCCTCCGTTGAGCTGTTGGAGCAGTCTGAAATGGCCAGAAATCGCACCAAAGAGGGGGTCTGGACATCAGCTGGCTGTTTTATTCCGTTATTTTAAGATTTTTTTCATTATTCCCGCTAACTTTCGCTTCCTTTTGAGTAAAGGGAGACTCCGAACAGCCCAACTTAGCTCTTGGTTTGTGGATTTGCCGCAGTCAAGAGTATTTCAAAAGGTCTGGAATGCTTTGCTCTGAAGGGAGTGAGGTGTCCCCGTAACCTGCTTCTGCTCCGGCCCCGACCATAAACCACATTGGGATCCTACACTTATGTTTGACAGAGGTCAAACACAGCTTGGTGTGTTGCACTGTTGCCATCCCTCATTGCATTCTGATTTGAGCTACGACAGAAAAACAAAAACAAAAGGAGAAGTGATATATGCAGGCAAGGTACATCAGCAACCTCGGAACCGTACAAAATCACCCCGGAAAGCAGGAGGACACAAGGAAAATCTCCTGTCTAGGGAGCTAAGGCCATTAAAAAGGTCCAATTCCTAACGCCAATCTCCAACCCATGCCAAAGCATCGCTTGTATCTGAGGGCAGGAGAGGACCAGGTCCAAAGGGGTACGTGGACCCCTCAGAGACCCTGGCCGGGGCGTGTGAGCGTGGGTTTTGCCGTCATGGAGAGCCGGATGGATTTTCTCCCCCAGCCAGCAGCATTAGGGTCTTTTACCCCTCTAAACTCCCACCCTCAGAGGGGTTCAAGCCCAGGGCTCCCGAGGGATGCTGCTCCTATGAAGCCGCGGGAATAATCGAATTCCCAGTTGAGTGAGCAAACCAGGAGAACACTACTAAACGAAACCCCAGGCACATCCACCAAAAAAGAAAAAAAAGCAGTGGGTTTCTTTTTTTTCCCCAAAAAATAAAAGGAGAAAAGCGATGCTCAAGTTTGACGTGCACTAAATGCCTTGTTTCACCCCAAACGGAACAAGGCCATTTTGTTTTGGGGGTTGTTTTCCCCCTTTTTTGCACACTGAAAGCAACCAAGCAAGCAAACAAAAACACTCACTTCCACTACGTTTTCACTCAAAATAATTTTGAGATTGCAGTTCAAGATACCAATATGCATTTCAAAACATATACCAAAAAAAAACCAGAAAAAAATTTCACCCCAAAGGGACAATTTGAGTCTGCCTCCCTGATTTTGCGCCCCTTGCCAGCACTGTGCCAAATCCAGACCAAACCAAGGAACAGCTGTGGTCACCTGAAGCTTGCAGGTCTTCCAACAAACAACCTCCTCAGCCAGCGCCTTGTGCCCATCTTAGCTTTGCCAGGATCTGCAGTGAATTCCCCTAAAACCCCTCAGAATTTCCTTTTATTGGGGAACGCGTGTGTTTTCCTCGGCTTTTCCAGCCTGGGAAATCAACAACTCGCCATCACCCCTGGGATGCTCCTACCTGAGGACCAAGTCAAGCCGCCTCCACCTTTTCCATACTTTCTTAATTTTAGAAGGTTTTTTTTTAAAAAAACCCATATTTTTCTCAGTTAATACATTAAAATACAGCATATTTATAACACCATACAAAAGAAGGTAAGTACACGTGCAACGGATTTGATTTGCCATTAAAATTCTCTCCTCCATTTGTTAAAACTTGACATTGCTTCGTTTCAAACACGAGGCTTTTTTTCTGGGTGAAACTGACAGCCAAGAATATTTAACAAAGTATTTTTCCACAGTAAGAGCAAACCTTAAATTAATGGCTCAAAAATACATATATATATAAAAAAAAAAAAACAAAAAAAACCAGTAAAAAGTTTTGCAGTGCACACTACCCGACCTGAAAATAATAAGCTTTTAAGTGTAGTTGGAAGCAGTCACTAAAACCATGGGAGACATGATTTTTATTAGAATTTAGATAAAAAGATTTAATGTTTTTTAATCTGTGAGACCACTGGAGGTTAAACTCACCATCTGAAGTTAGTTTGTGTTTTTCATATACTCTTTTTTTTTTTTTTCCCTTAAACAGATCTGCTCATTTAAAAAAAAAAAGGCTAAGGTCATCAGAGCCCACTCAATAAAGTATATGGTTTGCCTTCATTTGCCTCGGAGAAGAGGCCGGTGAGGGAACAGGAGCCGCAGTGTGTTACAAACATCTTCTGGAGGTTGGGAGGCGGGTTCCCCCCTGGACGCAGGCTGGCCGGGCTCCCACGACCCCTTCGCCGGGTTGTTTTGGCGACTGGCAGTATTTTACGGGGCTGTCAGCCGCAGCCCACCTTATTACAGGGGAGATGAAATGATGGTAACTGGAATCCCTTCGTCCATAAATTCCACTTGCCAGGGATATTTCCACATTCATTAGGAGGAGAACAAGTAGCGGCCGGGCGGTACCCGCAGAGGCTTTAGCTGGCTTTTTGATGAGCTGAGGCTGAAGGGGTAAAATACTGGCGAGGCCACATTTTGATGGCTTGATTTCAGATATTCTACCTCTTCAACCGGGGAACCTTTGCTGCGCTATCAAAGCGCGGACGGTAATTTATAGGCTATATGCTCCCCTTGCTTCAGACCTGATTAAAACCCCAGGGCGGGTCAGCGCACCGGGCAGTAACGGGGTAAATCAGCCGGGCTCCGCGCGCCGCGGTGAGGCAGCTCTGATTTACGCTGCCTGGGGCCAATATTTCAGTCCCGCAGGCTAATAGATCAGCACCGCAGGAGTCCGTATAAAATCTGAGCATTGCAAAGATGCTCTTTAGGCCACAGTCTTGGAGAAAATGATGGCGGTTTTTTTCTACAGGATTTAATTTCTGGGTTTGACTCTGTGGTTCAGCGCCAAGTTACTTTTAAAAGTTTTTTTCTACGCCAGGATGGGCAAAGGTTGAGGTTTGCACATTGGATGGTGCCAGTCTCCCCAGAGCTCTGAGCCCACCGGTGGCACTGGGGACCTTGGGGCAGGCCAGCAGCTTTCCTCCATGGAGCGTGTTTGACAACCGCCTTCCTCCAAAGAAGGTCTGGTGGAGCAAGGCTGGGGGTGAGGGACGACCAGGTGATCAGGTTGGATGATCTGCAGATGTCAGGGCAGATCTAGTGCCCGTGCACATGTGTGTCTACATGAAGTACCTAGAGGAGAGTGATTTATCAGTAGCAAAATGCCAAAAGACAAGACACAACTTGCAGAGAAAGAGGACATGACTGCTTATGTTTGGGGCGTCTCTGCGTCCTATGGCCATGGCTTAGGTCCCAGCTCCCAGTTACAGTCCACAGGGCTGGGGGAAAAACTGTTGGTCTAATTGATAGAGTTGGCTAACTTCAACCCATTCTCCCATCCATAGTGACGGCGCACATCTGGTCATCTCAACTTCTTCCAAAAGCAGAGAAAGAATTATTGAGTTCCCCCATGAATTACGATTTTTCACCCGAGTCCGGGCTTTGCAAGAATAAGTAAGTACAGAAATGCTGGAGAGGGGGATTAAAAAATAAAAAGTGAGCTATTCTCTTGGGTTTTAACCCAATTCCTAACCCAAAGAGTCT
Source organism: Chlamydotis macqueenii (assembly GCF_036417535.1). Taxonomy (NCBI): domain Eukaryota; kingdom Metazoa; phylum Chordata; class Aves; order Otidiformes; family Otididae; genus Chlamydotis; species Chlamydotis macqueenii. The sequence continues at coordinate 126,454,844 of NC_141558.1, read as the reverse complement.
CAGCTATGTTTGGATGAATTTCAGGAAAGCATCCCAACTTTTGGATGCAGATCCGAACTGCGCTTCAAACGGTTTCGAGGTTCGCCCGGCGGTCTGCGCGCGGCTCTTTGCTGCCCTTGTGCTGCTTCCCCGGGCGCCATAGAGGAGGGCTGTGTGTCCTTAGCGGAATCCCAAATCAAAAAACTGTAAAGCAAACAAACAGCCCCCCGCCTCGTCGCCCCCCAGGGGATATGGAGCGCAACCGTAAAAGAAACAGGTACTCGGTTCCAAAACCAGATGTTAAATCTGAAGCGTGTCTGAATGCGCCAAGATACTGCATGCTACAAAGAGCTCAAACGGAGCATTGCAGATAAAACAAGTGCCGATTAAATCACACACTGTCCGTATTTCAATCAAAAGTCTGAAATCGACCCAGGACTAGGCAACCAGACAGGCTGAAATTGAGTCGAAGAAGCAGAATACAGAAAATCTGGGTATTTCTTTTAACTCTTGCAGAATCCCGCTACTTCTTATTAAAGAAACAACTGCAGCTCTTCCACTGGCTTTGAAAATTCCACTCAACGCATGGACAATGGCAACACGCGTACGGAAAAACCACACTTGCTTTGCGGTTACTTGTCTCCTGCGTTGCAAAGATGCTGATTCATGGAGGCTTGGGGGGGACTACAGATAAGCTGTGGTAGCTATGCTAAAAAGCCTCCACTCCTTAACCTCTGAGACGAGGAGTTTGAGCTAAGTCAGCCTCTTCTGGAGAAGTAAGGGCCTTTCCGGTAATAGGGGCTGACAGCAATAAAGGTCAAAAAAGCATGAATAGAAGAGGCAAGAGCTTCCCGCTGAACCTAGTGTGTTTGGTTTAAGTCTGGAAGGAATCATAGAATCATTACGGTTGGAAGAGACCTCCAAGATCATCAAGTCCAACCATCAACCCAACATCACCATGCCCACTAATCCATGTCCTGCCGTGCCACATTCTTTGAACAGCTCCAGGGATGGTGACTCCACCACCTTCCTGGGCAGCCTGTTCAGTGCCTGACCGCCTCTCAGTAACGAAATGTTTCCTGACATCCAGCCTAAACCTCCCCTGCCCCAACTTGGAGCTATTTCCTCTTGTCCTATCACAAGTTACTTGGGAGAAAAGACCAACGAAGGGGCCATGGAATCAGTGCTATTAACAACACAGGGTTAATTAATACATGTCTTCTCCCAGCCCGGGGTGGTGGAGGCAGAGAAGATCTCAGGTAAAAGGAATTAAACTGCACATGAATTTTTCATGTGTGTTTTCTGTTAAAAGCAAGCTGTTCCACCCTGGAAATTAAAGTTTTTTTTCCTGAGTACCACTAAATGTGAAACAAGCAAGACAAACAAACCATTCCGATAAACTCTTGGACTGTCAACAGCAGGTCATTATGACTCAATCTAGGTTGCAGAAGGTGCCCATTGGTTTTGACATTCCAAGACACCGTTTGGCTGGTGACAACATCAAGTCTTCAAGGAGAATTAAAATTAAAAAAAAAAAAAAAAAAGGGAAAGAAATTAAACCAAAAAAACTCCAAACCAAGCAAAACACCAGCAAAATCTAGACTGCCTCTGAAAGGATTGGATCCCACAAGGTGTTTACTAGACATCACTGCCAAGTCTAAACACAGTGAAAACGGTGAGTCAGGTCCCAGACACTCATGGCATCAGCTGTGGAGTGAAGGCACTTGAAAGGCTCCTCTTTTCACTCTCCAAAGCCTTTGGAGCCTCACCGATCCACAGAGATGATATTGTCGAGTTTTTCTCGGCAGTCATATGGGCTAGAAACATGGTGTTTTCAAAAATGAAAACCAAAAGTCTCCTAAGGTCCCATGCTTCCAGGAAACAGAGCTTTCATAAACACAGCGTGACCCGGTGGGCCCTTTCACTCCCACTGCTCTTGCTTTACAAATACAGAGAGGCTAACCAGGCTCATGCAAAATGTTCGTATTTAACCTGTTCTTCAGCGGTTACGGTAAAATTTGCTCGTCTCACCTTCGCGTCTGCGGCCCACCAGCTGTAAGAGTAAATCCCCACCTACGGCAGGCAAAGCTGATCATACCAACAACACCCAAATGAGCAAATGAACTCCTGAGCTGAGCAAATTGTGCTAAATTCCCCAGCAGCGTACATGTCACCCTTCGTTGGCGCCCTTGCGTTATGGATATATGGGAGTTTTCCAGGTTCACAGACCTATTTCAGGAATTACTACTGCACTGGACATGCATAATCTCCGAATCACATCCATAAAGTTTCCATCTGAATTCCCAGGCCAAAAAAGTGGATGGATTTGGGAATAGTTGGACCTGCAGCGGTTCTACCCATAGCTGGTGTCTATGTATAGATACAAGTGATGGGCAGAGGAAACCCCATGAACCAAAAAATCTGTGCAAATGAAATACAAAACCCCATAAAACTGAAACTAAGAAAACGCTTCTAGCTTTTAAAAAAAATCAAGGACAAATTCCAAATCAGCTAAAAAATACTTTGCTTATTTTAATTTTTCAAGGAAATTGAATTTTTTTCCATGTGTGTTCCATTACCCACGTTTGAAACCCGCAAGTGCGTGCAACGTTATCTTGCCTGCAGACATGCAGATACCTTCCTTTTTCCCAGGGAAGTGCCCTATTCGTTTAATTTTGTTCCTCGTGGCACATTTGAAAGGAAGTCATACCTGAGCTTCAGATCACGCTTGAACGGCATAGTTTGGGGGACAGCCAGAAGAATTATTCAAGGGCTGACGTTAAAACCGGAGAGATTCAAGGAGCAGAAGGTGCTTCACTTATCAAGAAGATGATCAAGAGGCGATTTGATTACGGTGCATAAATACCTTTGTGAAATAAAAATACCGCTTGCTTAAAGGGTTGGGGTTTTTTTTATCGTGAAGAAAAAGGGATAAAAAGTAGTAAGGGCTGAAGGCTAGAGCCAGGCTAACCCAAACACGAGACAAACCACGTGGGACTGACAGTCGGAATGCCCGGCCGGAGGAGTGGACCTTGCAGCTTTTGAAGTTGTGATACCAAGTCTGATTAAAGCAGGTCTTCCAAAATGCCGTTCAAATGCAAGTTATTGGGTTTTTCTTCTTTCCTTTTTTTTTTTTTTCCCCTCCTAGTAGTAACTGAGGGGGGGGGGGGAAATTCAATGGGTAAAGTTATACTGGAGAAAAGCCTAGAAAATGTAACGATCCCCTCTGGCTTGAGAAATCTCTGAATCTATTTAAAATGTGATTCCCCATTTGATTTAAATAAATCCCATTTACACAGTACAGTTCAAAAATACGCTGGCCTTCAGTAACCCGCCATGCTGCCAACCCCTAAACTCACCTGCCCTTGCGTCCCTTTACTATTTGGCAAAAAGTTTTTCTTCTCCGGGCTTGCCCATATCTTTGCTTCCAAAAAAACTTGACAAAGCTTTCTCATTGTATTTCAAAAAGAAAAACGTTCTCCCTACATCTGGAAATACTAAAAAAGTGCTTTCTTACAGTATTTTTTTTTACTACGTATGGACAAGGTCCTGACCCTTATTATTGGAGCTCGGATCCAGATGGGCGGCTGTTCGGTTCTCATCACGGGAGGGGATTCCCTTTTGAAGCCACGTACGTCTTCGGAGACATTGGGGCTTTCAAGAAGTTATCATTTGTGGGAGGTCTGTCGGGAAGGCTTTAAATAGTTTGGGAATTTCCTTCTTTTCAAGGGAGACCGAGCGCACATACGTGTGTGCCCGCAGCACAAGGATTCCCCAAGTGACACACCCGTGTGCCTGTATTTTAACCCTTTTTTTAAAGTAAATTATTCCTCTTATTTTAACACGCTTTTCTCCCTAACAGATATTTTCTTCCATCAGCTACTCAGAAACACCACGCCGTATGAAATAAATACAGTTATGATACCAGCAGTAATCTAAAACCAGAAGCAGCAATTGGGGAGAATATAGCTGAAATTCGTCAAGATGATTTCGATGGAGTGTTTTCCATTAGCCACTGCCATTTTGCTAAAAAAAAAAAAAAGAAACTTTCTAGGAGAATGGCCTGCCTTTGAAAAGCTTGTTATAAAACACCGAGACAAAGAGGACGTATCGGAGCAGGATGCCTCAATGGTCTCCTTGGAAATAATTCTGAACAATCTAAATAAAAATAAAGCCAACATTAAAAGTAAAAGATTCACTTTTTGTCTAAACAATGCTCCGGCTGATCCAAGATAATTTTTATAACGTTATTTTTTGGGGAGGGTGAGAGGGAACCCACAAAAAAATCTGCTGTTTTGTGACTGAGCATGTAATCAACATGTGAAAGGCAAGAGTTTCTTCTGGAGCGGAAATCCGAGTTCCGGCTGTTCTGGCGCGAGCGGTGCTGTTGGGACGGCGGTGCAGGCAGAAACGCTTTCGCCATGTGCGTCGCACATGGATCTGCTCGCAGCCCAACACAGCCCCGGCCGCGTTTAAGGCTCCGACAATAAAAAGAATGAAAAAGGAAACTTTCAAATCCACATAATTATGCTTAAAATACAGCACTGTCCACTTTTCACATGGGCTGAAGACAAAAGAGTCTAAAATTTTAAGAGCTCACAAATAAAATACGATATAGCTGGGAGAACTGTTGGAATTACACAGGCTATTTTAATTGCCCCTGCCAAAAAACCAAAATTGTGGAGACCCCTCTGTGCTGGCTGTGCTCCAGCTTGGCTGGGCTCCTGCTGCCAGCTGGGCTTGCGCGCTATGCCGGTACCCAGCAGCTGGGCCCGAAGGACCCAACCAAGTGCCTTTTTTTTTTTTTTTTTAAAAAGCCGTTACTCCAGTCTTTCAAGATGATTTGCAGAAATTTGGGAGAGGAAGCATCTGGCAGAGCGGTAGGTCGGCAGAGGAACCAAAAGCAAGACTTGATGGGTCTCGGTGGAATATACCTTGCCATTGCTGAAAACCAAAGCAAAACAAAAAAACAATTAAAAAAACTCAGAAAAAATAGGCGACCTGTCGCTGGGAGCATTGCCACAAGACAAGTGGCTCTGCTCAAGACCGGAGCAGTCTGAGATGTAGTAATGCCCTCAGTTTTGGGTCCACAACTCAGGAAAGATGAGGATTAATGGCAGAGGAACCGGAGAACCATCCGAGTCCATAAAAACCTGACCTGCTCCATGGAAGAAATGAATCCAGCTTATTCCAGAGCAGCCTGAGCATGGCTGTGATAATAAACCTTCAGAGATGTGGACAGGAAGGCACCCATCCACTTTTAGGTCCGTGGCTGATAGGACAATAAATCACGGAGAAGGCTGCAGGCTAAGGATGGAGAAGCAGTTGAAGACATGGACTGGGGAAGGTGGTGAGCTTCCATTGTTTAGTGGGGGGAAGAAGGGGCTATGACCCCAATAAACCCCAGTAAGCCCCACTGGCTCTCTTTGTAGGGTCCTGATTCACTGGAATGCCCCCCCAGTCATCGCTTCAGGACGCAGTTGATTTAACCTGAAGTCCTAAATCCAAGAATAGCTCATCCTGCCTGAGCATCCCATCCATCCTTGTTTCCAGGGGTGCTCTGATGACTTTCCCACAGCCTGGTTTTTGGCCAAAATTAAATTTCCAAGAGGCCACAAACCCCAAGACCAGGTCTGAGGTTGGCGCCGCAGCCAAGCACTCTTGCAGGGCACAAGAAACTGACCCTAACCATAGCTTCAATGCTTTGGAGGTAAACAATGGCGAACCTGAATCTGCACAGGGAAGAGTTTCTGGAGATACACATCGTTTTCACACTTCACAAAAAATCCTAGCGCTTGGTTTTGCATTTGTATTTGTGGCTGGTTTGTCCTCATCCTTTTAGGCGGCTCAAATCAACACAGCCGGGCGAGTACTGCCTGCTCCGCCAAGGTCCCATGCTTCGAGAAAGATCTGGACCCACTGGAGAAAGCTGGTGAAGAGCACTGGGAATGATCAGAAGTCTGGAAAACACGACCCCCAAGGAAGGAACAAGCAAACGGCATGCATGAGCAGTGGTTCAGCTTAGGAAAAAAAAAACTAGATGAGGCAGGACCTGCGGTGGGGCTGGATGAGAAGACCTCTCCACACCCCTTCCAGCCCTATTTGTCAGGGATACCATGCCGTGCGGGAAGCTAACCTTCTGGAATGTTTGGATAACTGCGCACCGAAAAACCCCACATTTCTCCGCCTTGGCAGCCATTCACAGACCTAAACACAAACAGCTGGATCCCATTTCTCTGGCCTCAGAAGATGAGAGCAGCAAGGTAGGAAGATTGATTGACATTAAAGCTTAGATTAAATGAGTCATTTAAATCGATAAGGAATCAGTCTGAGTTGAATTAAGTCACTTAAAGCTGATTTAAGTGTGCCCCAGGAATATTCAGCTACCCTGATTTGAGAACTTGCCTTCAGACCAGTGAGCATCGCTATGCCTGGATGAGAAATTAGATTCATCAAAGCATGGCTGAGACCTTGGAGCCACAAAACTCTCAGATTTACAAAGCTGCGAGGAGACGTCTGCACACAGACAGATGTGTAACCGCCCGCCCCAAACCAGGGAGATTCAATGGTCTTTGAGGTCATAACGGACCATTAGAGTGTGACAGCAGGACCTTCTCTCCAATGCTGCTGGGAGAGTACATCTACACTCGCATATTAATAAGAGCTGGAAAGACATGAGAGAAATTGTATTTACTTGCTTGGTTTTCTCACTCTTCCCTAAACCTTCACGCTGTTGGACACCGCTCCTATGGGTCCTTCCTCTCCCAACTGCCTGGTCCAGAAGAGCCATCCCGGGAGGGAAGCCATCTCTGTTATACAACGGATCACCAAACCACCAGGATTCCCCTCAAAACCGCTAGCAAATGATGGGAGCGAGGAAGGTGCAACACCCGGTGTCGGTGCTGGGACCGCAATGTTTTGGTGACACCCAGAGGCAAGGCGCTGGGATGCCTTTGGACCTCCTGCACGCCCTGGCGAGCTGTCGTTCAGTTGGGTTGCTCCAAAGGGAATTGACCTGGGGCTGAAACATTAGGAGAGAGGGAGACAATTCATCCTCTGCATGGAGTTAGTTTTTTTTGGGGGGGTTTGTTGTTGTTGTTTTGGGGTTTTTTTGGGGGGCGAAATACTCAAGCTTGCCACCAAATCCCCAAATTGCTGAACCACGATCTTAGCAGCAGGATTTCCCCCCCCTGCCCGACACACAAAGCCCCCGGTATGCCTCAGACTGGGAATCCACTCACGCGTACTGCTCATTCCCAAACGCCTTCTCCCCATTTCCAGGCGTCGTCTCCATACGGATTAGCCCTGGGACCAGATGTCTGAAACATTTCATCGCACCAGCACAGCTGAAAGTAGTTGATGTTGCGTATGATCTACCTCGGGCCGTGGTGTTGTATCATGCCAGGGAACACGTCTGCTGTTTGCCGAAGCACGGTGATAAAACAAAACGTGCTGCCTGCCATTTACCCTGCAGCCCTGTTTCGGGTTGCCTGCTGCCACTGCTTTTCACGCCAAGTCATCGCCGTCGCTTGCGATGAGCTGGAGACGCGCCGTAGATCAACCCGTGCGCAGGCTGGCTGGACACGAGCATCCTCCCGGCGTCAGATGCCTGGTACAACCGGTGCCGTTACTTCAGCCTCAGGAATGTCTTCTTCCCGTGCTCGTAACCCCGGGGAATGAGCTCAGAGCAAGGTTGGGATGCAGGGGAAAGACAATGAACAGGGATGTGGGTAGGAAACAATTAACGTAGCAGTTTGTGAATCAGTCGGCGGAATGGTAGGCACATGTGGGTTCTTTAATTATGATTTCTTCTCTAAGTGTCGACACTAACAGAGCTTGCCTTTTTTTTGGCAGGAAGGAGACGCAAGGAGAGGTTGCAGTCTACGGCCAAGTGGACAAAGACACTGACGTATCGTGTAGCCTGCAGACCAGCTCCAGCCCACAGGACCTTGCCCTCAGGTAATCTTCTGACATCATCATGTCAGTGTCTCATTTTTGCTCATTTTGCTCTATTTTGACTCGCTGTCCAGCTACCAAGTAAACTGTCACTTTAATGTCAAGTGGTCAAGAATATTGCCAGGTCTAGCCCTGCTCCCACAACAAGAACCCTGTCCATTGTGATGCTCTTCTCCTGGAAGAGCACCTGGAAGCCTGGAAGCCACCCCCCTGGGCCAGCTGGCACGTTGAGGGGGACCACAAAGGGAATCCACCCTCTTCCGACCAAAGACTTCCTCCTGTCTATCCGAAACACCAGAGCACCAAATCTCTCTCTCTGTCACCATTTACCACCACACCACTGTGGAGACCCTAAGTCTCACAGAACGCTGTCCCCAGCCCTCAGCAAAGTAAGCAGGTCTTCCTCGGCGGCACAGCAATGCCGTTGGGGAAGCACCCCTCCGGTAACGTCTGTCACCCAGCCAGCCCCTGATTCCCTGAACAAGTTGAGAAGGTTGATTAAGCTATCTCTTCTTTCCCCTCGTCATCGTGTCTGTCTCATGGAAGAGGAGGGGAGAAAAAGAAAAAAATCTGTTAACTTTCTAGACCACACAAGTGAAAACGGTGCTGGCAAATAACTCTGCTTGCCCTCTGACTTCATTTTAACAGCCCTCCAAGGAAACAAGGTCAGGAGTTCACCAATGGCAGGAAAGACCTACTGGTGACTTGGGTTATCCCAAACATTTACTGTACCCTTCCCGATTTATAAAAACCCCTACAACAGGTTGAGCTTTTTTTTCCCCCCTCGGAGCTGGATGGGTTTTCCATCTGGCTTATATTTTTAGTTGCTAGAGCTGTCCTCTTCTGGCTGCAAACATGTGTTACGGGGCTGCCCCGCACTCCCATGTTCTGATAATTATTTTAACGGCTGTTTTGAAACACCGCGGAGGTACACCCAGAAACTTCCTCATCAGCACAGCCGCTTAAACAAAAATTGATCCCCAGTCAATCAAAAGGCATCTTAGAAGTTGTAGATAAATACATGATTTCATCACCTCCAGCCCAGCCACCCTGCGGAAAAGGAGTGATCTCACTCAACGTGTTGATGTCTCCCGGTAACAAATGGCTTGCTCGTACCGTGGCGCTAAGCAATAAATGATCTCACAAGACGTGCTGCTGTAATAAACTAAAACAATACGAATGTGCAGGAAGGGAAATACTGCCCGTGGTGAGCTCCACTGCCCAGAAACATGTCTTAGCCGCTACAGACATAAATTAGCAGCAATAAATCTTATTGGTTGTTTCTTTAATGACATACATCTCCTGCCAAAATAGTAAATTCTTGAAAGGACTGTACGAGTAGATTAAATGGTTTCTGTCCTTGGGAATGTGGAGGCCTTTATTTGTTTTTCTTAAAAGACTTTTAAATATCCTCGCGTTATACGTCAAACAGATGTCCAGGGTAAAGTCTCCTGACCCATTTAAACTGGAATTAAGGTCCAGTTTCTGCCGCCCTTCTCTGGTCAGATTGGCTGGCCAGCACCTGACAAAACTCAGCGACTGCGATGCTGGGGTTTAATGGCTGCACGGTGTGACTTTTAATGGCAACGCTGAGGAAACTAAGATAAATTAAAACCTAATTGGGAACGTTAACAGCTTTACCAGTCTACACATATGGACCCCAGGAGAACACTTTGAGAGACGTTACAGCCAGCTCCCGTTGCAAGGGCTGTGGCGGTGCACGGCAACCTCAGAGCCTGCTCTGCTCTTTCTTACCGTGATGCCTTCAAACACGGATAAAACCGGGTATTTCACGCAGCTCAAATAACAGACATACGCAGAAAGAGCTCTATTTTCCCTTGCTGACGGAAGATCAGCTCGCTCCACGTCCGCTCAGTAGGATGGACACGTAATTTTCAGGCGCTGTTGCGACTTTACTGCCTTTGTTGAATTGCCCTGGCTGATCTTTCAAAAGAACCCAAGCAAACCAACCAAACCCCAACAAATAAACCAAGGAAAACCCCGCAAACATCCAACCCACTCCAACGAGAGGACCCGCAAAGGCCAGATGAAGATGTGCTTCCTGCTGCAGAGATACAACTGCTGTTGGAAATACATGGAAATATAGCTCCAATAAATGCATGGAAGTGTTTGAAAACACTGTTTGAGCCCCGGCTTAGTGTTCCACGTCGTAAAATCCCTCTCCCCAGAGCCCCAATGGACAAAACCTGGTGTGAGATGGTCAGGAACAGAAACATCCCACCTTGCTTTATGGGCAGAACCGAAGCACCTGCCTCTGCAGGCCAGTTGTCGACCCATCCCGCAACGATCTGCATTTTGAAACCCATCAGCATTTTATTCCACCTGAGCGTGCTGCTGCCTTTCAGAAATGGGTGCCACGGTCTTGTCTTTGGATGAGGAGATTGACCTCTCCCCAGCGCCCTTTCTAACAGCCTTGGGTCCACAACCCCTGGAAAGATCTGCAGAGCCACTGTTATGTCCCCCCAAATTAGCAAATATCTATTTTTTTTAAAATTTGGTATTTTAAATGTATTTATATATTGTATACATATTTTTATATGTTAAAAATTAAAATATTATTTAAAATTAGCACTTTTTGAGCACTTATGCTACAAAAACCTACTCACGCGCTTATCCATAACCTCAGGGCAACCTCCTGTACTCAAAAAGTTAAGCACACGCTTACTCCTAGCACAAGCGTGTTTTTGCAGGGCTAAGAGACCTGCCTAAATGTTCAATGTTGCCAAGACCCCTCTAACACTGCAAAGAAAAAGCACGGCCTGTGGAGGACAGAAAATGCAAATAAAAGTCAGAGAAACCTGAGGAAGAAGGATCTCATCTGGCAAACGGGAAAGAGGGAGGAGAAATGAAAGAAAAAGGAAGAGGGACACAATAAACACAATGCGTCGTGCAGGAGAGCTCATCGCCTTCTCTAACGCAGTGTGGGACGGTGAGAAAGAACTGAGTGATAAAAAAGGCAGGGAAAAAGAAGCTTTGGGAAGGGCTGTACTTTATTATTCCATCGCCCCAAGAGAGCCACAGCCTTTCACGGGTCACCTCAGCCCGAACCCAACCCAAACACAGCGCCAGTAAATTACCCTAACAGGTACCAAATGTCTTCATCCAGCCTGCAGCGCAGGGCCAAAATCCCTGCAAAAGGGCATTTGGATTTCACCTCGTGATTTTTTTTAACCATTAAACAAAATTTCCTATGGGGGGATGCCCAAATCACAATAATTTCAGCATTCCTGCGAAGTTTCAGCAGACGCCTGCATCCCTGCAAGATGGTACCCAAAGTGACGTCACCAAAGCTGTGCAACATGGGATGCTCGTCACTGGCACCTCCAGCCTTGCTGTCCCCGTGTGGCTGATGGAGAATATGGGAGCCAGGCCACCCAACAGCCCAAGCCCGAGCAGCTGAACACCTCTTCTGTCTCACGAGCGTTTGCAAGGCTCGGCGGCAGCGCAGGCGAGTGAGGGGCTCCGAGCCAGCAAAGGAGCCCGAGCCTCGCTTGCGTCGGGCACCCAGAGTGGGGGAGGAGACACGGTTGGACTCCACGGGTAATTTTGGCCAGAGAAATTGCAACGCCTCGGTATCGGCATCGCCAATGCGCTGAATCAGTTTGGGCAGATTTCTAAACGGAAATGCTCTCATCGTATCGCGGGTGTCCCAGGCAGCACAGTTAAGGTAATTTGGACGTTTTAAATTAAAAGCACTGCCAGTGTCTGAATTTCTTTCTTTTTAAAAAATTCTGCTTATTACCCCATCAGAAAAGCGTGCTTCAGGAGCCACGTCAAATAAATCTGCGGAAGTATCCGGTTATTGGAAAGCAAAAGAGGGCAGCAAAGGATAAACGTGAGCATCTCCAGCACTGCCAAGGTGTCGGAGCAGGAAGGCTCCACGGGAATTCTTACGAAGGCCAGAAAAGGGACCCTAGGGCAGAAATTTGGGATAAACTTGGCCAGCTGGCCTGTTACTTAGGTATGGAGGAGAAAAGCGGGGGCACGGATGGAGTGCTGAGCTTGGGTACCAACCCACCTGGGAAAGGGGTGGCAGACCGTCCCCCTCTCACACGAATTTTGGGAGGGAAAATGCACTAAAGGCGAGGGTGCCTGGGGCTGGCAGCCATGTGGAGAGCGCAGACTCAGAGCTGCCACGTGTAAAAAGACTTCAAACGTTCGACGGATGCCGGCCGACTGGGCTGACGGTGTTTCGCACCACTCCTGCGTTACTGATGTGAGTAAGACAGAGCGCTAAAACTTCAAAATTCAGAGAAGAGGAAGCAGTCAAACATTGTTAGAAATATTCCTGTCGCCTAATTCACATCCTAGCTCTCCCATCTCCCCAGCAGACAGAACAATGGTTTTTCCCGTCCATTTCTATCCAGCTTGCCTTTCACTTTCCCATTCTGCTCATGCCAGTGTGTTTGTTGGATCAAACTACGCACGAGCTCCTGAAAATTGTCTTTACAGCAGCTTTTATTAGGAAATGAGGCATGAATGCAGTACAGCAAAGCCCAATCAAGCTTGAAAAAAAATCTTTAAGTGATCTTGCTGAATTGATTTTCACAACAGGACACGAACAGTTTTGACAGGAGATGTTTTCTCATTAACTTCGCGTTAACACAGATCACTGCACTGTCATTGCCGTCTCCCTTTTGAACGACGCCGGAGCGAGGAGAGGCTAAGGAAACTCGGATACATGGGGGGACCTGTGTTTGCCACTAAATCAAAATGACTGATAAGAAACATCCCCAAATGTTTTTATCCGTGTTACCACCTACAAGCCCCACAAGGCACTGTGGGTCCTCCGCCACAGAGGAAGGATGCTGCGCGTGGCAAGAACGGATGCTGTCGTCCTACCTCCAAGCCCACGCAGAGCAGAGCAGAGCAGTTCCCTCTAAACGCAAGCATGGATGGCTTGCTACGGTCTATGACTCTACACAAGAGCTAGAAGTCCAGCTGCACACATCATCCACACTACCACGTGCCTCCTCTTCCTCATCCGAGGGAAAGAGAAGGTGAACGCACTCAGAACATCTCACCACTCTCCTGACTGCAGCATCCCAGCATGGTCATAGGCAGCCAAATGTGGGGGAAGCTACTAAGAAGGTTTGCCCATGGCGAGGAGAGGAGGCCCTCAAGCATACACAATGCCCTGAAGATGTTAGCGAGTTCCTCCAATTCGCAGCTGGGTTGGAGTCAGCGTGAGGACTTCTGCCATTCAGACAGCTTTGGGACCCCAAACCCACGTTTTTTCTCCTTCCTTTGTCGATTCTCTGTTGTATTCTTACAACATCCTATAAATCCACCCTGGTCTTGGTCTGCGCCTCAACACGCCTACACCTCGGCAGCACATAGCATCGCGTGACTAAGTTCCCTCCGCGGTTTTCTTGTCTCTGGTGTGGGAATTGCTACATCCTAAACGCAGTCAAAGGTTGATCTCAGCAGATGCCTGTAACCATAACGCAAGTGATAAAATATAGATGGCGATGGCGGCGTGCTCAAAAACATTCCAGCTTCGCTTGCTTTGCCCACCTAGAGTTTTCAATAGGTTTTTTCCTCCTGCTTCTAAGCTGCACTTTGCCTGCTTTTGTGAGTAAAATATACGTGTAATTCATTAAAATAAAATCCCAGCACGCAAGATCAACACGGAAATGACACGAAACTATGTTAAATGTTCGTATACCCCACGGAGCGGGGTGGATTAGGAGAAGGCTAGCAAAAATAGAACGACACCAACACACTCACGCAAACAGCTCCCAGGAGGAGCGGAGCAGGATAAGAAAGGCTAGGAAAATAAAACGAGGCATTCCTTGCACGGATTTCAACACTGGGGGTTAAGCCGAGTTGAGTTCTCCCTTCCACCCTCATTCCTGCACCGAGCAGGGAGCTATATCGATTAATCTTCAACGAGGAGGCGAAACGCAAACAAGAAATGTGCTGTTTTGGGGGCTGATCCAAACTCTGTTGAAATTGAGACCGCGTTTCCCGTCTAAACCCATGGGCTATGGGGTGACCCTTGGCTCAGCATTTTCAAGGCACAGGATGGTGCTCCTACCTACAGAGAGCACCCAAATTTTGTCTTCAACCCGGGACGTGTCAGTCCAGAGGATACCACTATATCCGGTGGAAGAATTTTCCTGTGTCTCCAGATAGAACATGGCCAAGATTTTATCTAAAAGTGCCAAAGCATGATTTGCAAGGAAAAAAAAAAACAAACAATAAAATCTCTGAGTAGCTTTTAGATGAACCTTGACCGTAACATGAAGAGACGCATGACCACAGCGATGTTGTTCTCAGATTTGTGACACAAGTCCTACATCCAGAGGCTCAGAGAGCTTCACAAACCCCTTCCAGGCATAAGAAAGTCACCATGCCTGACCAGTGCGGGAAGCAATGTGGAAGTATGGGCACCACTGGGAAAAGGCCAGGCCAGCTGCAGTTTGTGCCGGACGGCCGCACCCCGTGGTACCCGCTGCAGCGTGCGGACACACCATTCCTCCACGTCATCGCCTCTCGGTGCAGCCAGAGCCTTCCCAACCTCCTGGCCCCAAAGGAAAGGAGATACGTGGGATGCCAGGAGGGACAGAGGAACAGCAGAACGTGCCTGCAGCCGCTGCTCAAGCCAGTAATGCGCATTTTGGGCAACAGAGACGTGACATCGGCGCTCGAGGTTAGTGCATTTGCTCCACAACCCCTAAATAGGGCGAATTTTTGCAGCTAGAACAGCTGCAACAGGAGAGCATGGTTTTGGGTGGAGGAAAGCTGAATTTGATTCTTAGCTGGTTTAAATCCAGCCCTGATGACAGACTTTTTCTGGTTTCCACAAGGTACTTGGCCTTTTATCCCATAATACAAACCTAAGCCTGATGCTTTGATCTGCAAATTCCCCATTTCAGCGAAGCCTGGAGAAAGCAGAGACGTTCACCCGAGGCCTTCATCCTCCCCTGTTTACACCCAGCTCCAGAAGGAGAAATGCCACGAAAAGTGTCCAGTAGAAGGAGGAGAAGCACCCGTGGTGCAAAAAGCCCTGGAGAAACCAGCTTTGGGCCTGCTGAGGGGCTGATGGAGCCGGGCGGCACGGTTAAACGGGAGAGGGATCCTGAGCTCCGCTTCTCTGGGTACCAGACCCCGGAGGGATGCGGCCGAGGGGCTTCAGCCCTCCCAACACCCGCGGGCATTTTACAAAGATAATTTCCTGTGGTCGGCTTCTCACTGCTCTAAAGCATCCCGAGCTCTCTGCCCAGGACCGCAGCGGAAAGGAAAGGAGCAGAGTTTGGCGTCGTGCTGGAAAGCTAAACACCCGCTCGCCTCCCTGGTATGCTTTAAAACAATGCTCTGATCATGACTTGGTATTTCTATTTCTTCCGTTGGTAGCAAACAGAGCAAAACCATCACCGCTCCAGAGCGGTAAAGCAGAAAGCCCAGCCTGTAGCTATTTCCTCCACGTTTGTTAGCGTGGCAGCGCAGCCGAAGAAGGCAGAACGGGCTCTGAAACAGCCTGACGGTGATTCCTAAAGCGTTCGCTCACGAAGCGAAACAAAAATACAACCTCAGTGGAAAAAACCCCTTCTTTGCTGAATGCATTCTCTTAAGAAAAATTTTAAAAGCTGTTTTTCCTTTTGGGAAGGGTAGGCTGCAGTTTCACTTCAGCAAACAAAGCACATGCGCCCATCGCTTCCGCCAAGTGAGGTGGACGAGGAGCCGTCCCAACGAAGTCGTTTTGTAGGTGCACATATTTACAGGATGGCCATAAAGAATGGCCTGGCAAAAGCGCTAAGGCGAAAGGGAGCCGTGCCTGTTGCCACCTGCTAAGGATCCCATCCCACCCCACAGAAATCCCAAGGAGAAGGGGCAGCGATGGGCACGGCCTGGCAGCACCCACTGCTCCCTGCAAACAACCCGATGCTTCCATAAATTTTTCCTGAAGCGCATCCTGATGCTCACTCGACAGGGATGCTCTGAAGCAGCAGGTAGGTACCAAGGCTTCCCTGTGGGGCTTGGGGACCTCGCTGCCCTCCTGGGGTCCCCTCCTTCCCCACAACCATCCCAGGGGAGCGGGTCTCCAACCTCAGCCGGACACAGCTTTTTTTTCCAAGTTTGATATTTTTTTTTCTGTGGAATTGGATGGAAAATTCCACCCAACACGCTCTGAGAGAAAACCCCTCCTGCAGGGAAATGTCAGAGCGTTTTGCAGCGATCAGAAATGTCGAAGCAAAACATTCCCGGCTTTGCAAACTCCATTTTCCTCCTGGGGAGGGAGAGACTTTCCATTTGGCAAACAGGTGTGACTGCTTGACTTCTCATCCCAAAAAACACCACCACCCAAAAAAATAATGTGAAAAGAAACTGGCATTTCCCATTGGCTGGAAATTCCATTTTTCCCTCTGCTCCTCCCCAAGCCCTGAAGCTCAGTGCATGGAGCAGCGCAGGCATCCACGCCACGCCTGGCCAGTGACGCTCCATCTTCACTGCATTCAATAATATTTCAGGTGGCTCTTCCATCCCAGCTGCCCCAAAGCTCCCCTTCCTTGGACGCCGCGCACCCGGCAGCGAGGGCTCGTGACGGAGAGCGCTGGCACGTCGTGCAAAACGCTGTTGCTAAAGGAGCTGCAGCACAGAGAGCCTGCTTGAAATTAATATGGAATTAGAAGCCTCTCGAGGGAGGATCGAATCGGTTAAATTAGCCAGTCACCGCATGAAAAAGGCTTTTTTTGTTGTTGTTGCTTCTTGTTTTGTTTTCAAATCCTTAAGAGAAATATTAGAAGTGGGAAGTCCAAGGAAACTTTTTTTTTTCCAGAAAAGAAACTTTCTGCCCTGTTAGAAGAAAATACATCTGGACTGCCAGGTTGCAGCCTACTGCGAATCAAAGGACGGGAAAAGATCTCGGTAATGGAGGCAAAAATAGATGTTGAAGGTAACTGTTCACCCCAAGTCCTGTCGTAAAAACACACTTCATGATCTTAAAGAGGAGTCTGCACTTAATACTGAAATAGGAGCAGATTACAGTGCCCATGTGTTTAAAATAATCAAAATATCTTTTTTTTCCCCCCCCCGTACGTCTGTCCTTTGTCAACGTGCCTCTACTCATTGCTCCCGTGCCAGCGCCTGCAGATTTCCCTGGGGCTAAGCACCACACGTACGGTCAGGCAAAACCATCCTGGGACCGGGGTCTTCTAGAAAGGGTTTAGGGATTTTGGCAAAGCTCCTGGCATCAATAAAACAATCAACATTAATTACTATCGCCATTAGACCACTTAGCATTACAGACCAACATCTTCATCACAACGCAATCGCTGAATGTTGCTTTCCGGGCTGAATTTACGGGCCAAAGCCAAGTCACTTGAAGTCAGCAGGAAACCCTGAGAAGCGTAGGCGCTGTGAAACATTAACTGTTTTATTGGTAACTTACATTTTTACTGCTGTGATGCTTGGCATTTTTGCATCAGCTCACTATTTTAAGAAATCCCCACCACCAGTAGTGAAGGAGTCATTTTTCTTCCTCCTCCTCCCTCACTGTGACAATAAAAACGATTAGTGCAGACCAAGACTCCATGGAAGGGATCCCAACGCCGAGCCCGGCTCGGAGCCGCAACAACACACCATAATTGATTTTTAGTGCCTGTGATAACCCATTCCAACCACCACGCTTTGATTAGCCCGATGTGCCCAAGAGCCGGACACCGGAGCCAGCACGCCTCCTCCGGCCCCTCCAACGGCCTTTCCTAGAGGGACAACTCCTTCATTGCCCTCAGTGTGGCCAACCATGCATCTGGGTCTGGAGGTAGTACAAAGGCATTCTGGCACAATGTTCCTGCAGCTCCAAGCTTTTTCTTGGAGAATTTAAGTGAAAAATCAATGAACTTTTAATTTCGCCTTGACTTGGGTCCTTTTCCTGCATTTGAACGCCAGCTGTCGCACTGACACAAATGCAATGTTGAACCAGAGGTGGGTTTTACGACTCCAAAAGCAGTTGTCAGGAGAAGGGAAGGTCTTTTGACCCAGGTCAGCCCCTCATAGGTCCAGGAAACCAGCTGAAATGGTTTCTTAAGTGGATCCAGGAGATCACACGGAGCTAGAAGCTGCCAACCCAAATATTGCTCCAAACCCCACGCTACTTCGCGGGACCTAACGCACTGGTATCCCTCTGCAGACCGGTTCTCCTGCCACGACGTCTCCTGCCTCTCATGCCAAATACGTGAGTCACGACACTGAAACGGACACATCCGACGCTAAATAATTCTGCAGAGGGCCTCGAACTATTTGGCATCCTTGCGAAAGCGCCAGCCGCCCGCGTCGCGTAACTGCAAAATGAATGGTTTTCAAAGCCAGCCAAGCCCCTGCGTTTCCAGGTGCTGTTATCCAGCCTCCAGAAAGCCAACGCGTCCACTTCCCAGCTTTCTGGGAGGTGAGCTTTAAAAAGTCATTTTGGCAAGACCCAGGGATTTTGGTGCTTTTAGCCAGTTCTGAGCTGAGCCCTCGCTGCGTCTCTCCATCACGTCTTAGCTCCCACAGCTCCAGGGACAGCAACCGGTCTTCTCTCCCACCCCGCCACCCTCCCAAAAGACACCAATGTTTGCCAAACAAAGTGGCCAAAAAAGAAACCAAAAACCTAAAGCCCTCCAGTGAGCAGTCCTGTAATGAACATGATTCATAACAAAAATACCAGAGGAAAGCAGGAGATTTGCTTATTTCTCCCCCGCGTTACTGGCAGATTCTGTAACGTTATGTGCTTTTGGGCTTAGCTCCAGATTAACCACGTTTAAGTGTCGGAAAATATAGGTTCATCTGATGGGCCAGGTCCCCAGCCGAGGAGGAACCATGCCGTGAGGTTCCCCCACCAGCTCACGCCGCAGGAACCCATCCGGACAATGGGTGCTGGGGCACCCCTGGGAAGGTATTTGGGCTCCGGCACCCTCCATCCCACAGCGATGGCCCAAGAAGGTGCCTGGTCGGTGCGTTTTGGAGCTTAGGGACTGTCAGTTTAATTCTCCATGAACATTACCCTGCTCACATCCAGCATCTTGCAAAGAAAATGATCAAAGCAGGATGAGGAGTCCGACGTTCAGCGTGGATGAGCAGGGATGGAAGCTGGGTGTTACAACCAGGAAAGCGAGGCCCGAGGAGACAAATCGGCTCCCCTGTACAGCCTCTCGTGAAACAGAAATCACACAAAGTGTGCGTTTTGTCCCGCTCGCTGGCTGTAAAAGCTGCCTGAGCAGAAACGCAGCGGTCAGGCACTTTTGCTGGAGCCCTGCTCTGGTACTGTCAGCCTCAGGAGCTCAAAAATTGTGAGCTAGCTCCAAAGAAAATAGAAGACAGGCTCAGAAACCAGGCAAATAATAATAAGAAAAATAATAAATCCTGGGCTCTTTTCATTTTTGTCTCCGGATCTTTTCAAGCTTTCCTTTACAGCTATGAAGCCTCGAGGCTTTCGTTTGTTAAAAACACCGTTGTGTGTATTAACGTGACTCAAAACCTGGGGTATTAAAAAAAAAATTCACCCAACTTTGTTAAGGCTGAACCTGAGCTGCCGAAAGACGCGTTACAGCACAGCGTGCACCTGTGGGTCACCGCAGCGTGAAAAAAATAAGGCAGAAGGAATACTTAGTGCTGTTAAAAGAGCTTTAATGCCTCAGAGTGGGGTTGCAAAGGATGGCAGGATCTTGGGGAGCAAAACACAGGGAGGTGAGACCTCGCCTCACGTCCCCTGGCACCCATACCGTCCAAGATGTTGGGCTGAAAGGTTTCCAGAGCAGCGGTGCTCCCAGAGCCCTTCCCTCTGGATTTCCCTCTGCTCTGCTACACGCCAAGCCCCCTGCATGGGAAGATGCCTCACGTGCTGAGAGTCAGATGTCCCTTTGGAAAAGGCTGGAGCTGGGACCAAGTTTTCCACCCGCTGCTCCCACATCTGGAGTGAGATACCTCTACGGGACAGCCCTCCATCTCCCTACAGATCCAGAACAATAACGGCATCCTGAAGTTTTTTTTTTGGGGGGGAATGCTGGGACAGGAGCATCCCAGCCAAAGCTGATACCTCGTGGGCATCACCATTTTCCCCCAGAGCATACCAGTCATGGTCCCTGCCTTACGGAAGCTCTTGAAAACCCTCGTCTAATGCAAAGACGCAGCTTTGCTTTGCTTGAACCCGGAGACCTTTAGGTTGGACTAATTCAGCATCGCCTCGAACAGCCCTGCCCCGCATCTCTCCAGCTCCTCCTCTCGAAGGTAAATCTCTCAGACCCCGTGATGCAGCCACTTTTTCCTGCATTAAAACTGCCGGTTGGGAACAGATCCCAACGACACTGCGAAATCCAAGTCATAAACTGCCCAGTTTCCTTTAATTCCCATAAACGTTTTGCCCTTCTGGTTATGCACTAGGCCCTCCCTCTCCTTCCCAGCCCGTGCGCTTGTGCTATAATCATCTTAACCCCGTGCAGGACAGCTGCTTGCCAAGCCAGGGGATCTGCATCGAATCTAGAGAAACCACCTGGTATCCCTCCGACATGTCGAAGATCAAAGGCTAGATCCATTCCTGGCCCCTCGGATATTCGGCAGGTACAGCGGCGCGTGCCGAAGGCGGGAGGAGATGGGTTTACAAGGGAAAGGACAAAATCCGGCCAACAAATTAACGCATCACTCTACTCCAATGAAGTCTTGAGGCAGGAGAGGATGCGTCAGAGACCATGGACGATGCTTGCTGGCTAGATAACATGTTCGAGATGGAACAGAGAGATTCTAACATCTGCCAGAACGAGCGACACGTGAAAATGCCCCCGTGAAGCGGGTGGCATTTGGGCCAAAATAAGTTTAAGATGAGGCATTCCTTTGAGCCATTCCTTGGGTGATGATTTTTTTTTTTTTTAATCTGCTACTAAATATTTAGTCCTTGGGTAATCCTGGGCTCTATTCCCCATTACTGTCAAGTTGTGTGTTTTCCGTTAAGGACGTTCCCCGCAGGAAAGGGAAGAGCGCACCGGTACGATGGCGAGTGTCTCTTGACCTCAGCACAGCCCAAGCAGTCTTTAGGCTATAAAAAATACCCCAACAATTTTAAAGAAACCCCCCCTCTGTTTTCATATGGATGTGAGCTACATAATTTTTCCTTTGTGTTGCCTCCTCTCCCTCTCTCTCCTTTGAACATTTCCCTTTTTGGTCATAAAAATACAGAGGAAATAATACCAAAGCACGGAGGTTTTGTTTTCAAACCCAAAGTTTCCTAGCAACCACTCTGGTAAGTCCAGCACCTCAAACCTGTTTAAGACACTGTTATTATATTTACACTTAAAATTCATTTAAAACAAAACAAAAAAAATTGCAGTTTTAAAAATCACTGCATCCAGGCCAATGTTTTTTTTCAGAGTTGCAACTACTTGGCTGTTGGAGGGACCTGTCAAGGCCAAGCCTGGTGAAAAACAGAGGCCAGCACACAGAGCTAACCCACAGCTCGCCCGGCCAAGGGCAGCAGGGAGTTTTTTCTATGGAAGACAGGAGATGCTCACGGTTAGAGGCAGCGAGAGACAAAAGAAAATACCGAGACACTCTGCCTCTATCAAAACCTTATCTCCTGTTTTATCCTACGACGACTCTTCTAGACCTCAAATGGAATGGAACACAGCATCTTTGTGCACAGACATTGTTGCTGTCTCTGTTTTTGGTTGCAACTCGATGCAGAAACCCAACACCAAAAATCCAAGCTAATTCTGTGGACTCTCTCTAGGTTAGGACAATTGGTGCTTTGATTTTAGTCCAGATCTAAAAATGAGTGTTTGCCTAACAACTGTCCATCGCAACCTCTGCAATTTGCTGAAATAGCTACCCCAGCTTTCAGAATCATGAGCAAACTCAGGTCCCTACCTCAAACACCTTGCGCGAGGAGGTAAGAGAGAACAAGTTTTCAATATTTGGTGGAATTCCAAAAACACGCTGAAAAAATACACTAAGTGTCTAGATGGTAAGCTATATGCTTTCCCCGATTTCTTCATTACTGTTGTAAAATATTACAGCCTTCCAGTTTTGACCATTGGCCCCATCGGGGACATGCAGCACCCAGAGGGGCTCAGCATCCTCACGGCAGCTTCTCTCCTGCCACGGGCCACCACCACTGCCCATCACCGGAGAGCGCAGATGCCCTGTCCTCTGCTCCAGACAGGTAGCTCACCACCCACAACGTCTTTTCCCACACCTTCCAGGAGTCTCTGCTGGTCAAATTTTATCCGGTGGGAGCCAACCCACCCCTTCGCCTCCAGTGAGGAATAGCTGGTTTACACTGGGGGAGAGATGCTACTGAGCAACCGTCATTAAACCGCTTTGTTCAGGACCAAACTCCGGTCGCCAAGGGCCAGGTTAAATGAAAACGGTCTGGCTTTTACACAAAACCGCACAAGCCCCGGAAAATCAATTTTCTGGGTTTTGTGTAATTTTCCACTGGGCAGAAGAGAGAGTCTTTATTTCATCTGGCCTTTAGAGCAAGGTTAGGGACTCAAAAAGAAAGAATTCAGTTGACCTGAAAACAGAAAACAACAAGTAAAAAACTTGGATTTCTTGACTGGTTTTTTTAGCAGAAACACTATTAAAAAAAAAAACAAAATCCTGAATGGAGAAGACGTCCACGCTCCTCCTTCCTATTTAGTAACTTCGCATTCCCCAAATCCAACTTTTAAAAATTCCTTTACAGAGCTAAGGAGTACTTTGCTTGTCAAGAGGCTACTCCTGAACATTTCTGGGATCTCTGAACATTTCGGCTTCCCACTGGATTTTGCGCGTGAGAGCAGACAGAGCAGAAACAGGGAGGAGGAAGGAAGCCAAGGGCTTGGAGGAGACCTATTGCACGCAACCCGGAGCACGCCGTGCCCTGCGAGGGGGGAACACTGGCATGGGGCTGATTTACCCCCATCCAGGACCCAAAGCAACGTGCTTAACCCCAGAAAGGAGAAAAACGCTCGCTGCCTGCTTTTCCTGAGCCAACAAGGGCCAGGAAAGCCAGCAAGGACCAGGAGGCACGGTAAATCAGCAGCCTGGGGCAAGGCAAAGTGTGGCGTGTTTACCTGCTGTGGTCCAGCACCTGAGATTTCCAAATGCAGGAAAAAAAAAACCCCTCAAAACCATCATCCGACTGCCAGAGGCACGGGGCCGGCCCTTCAGCTGATATAAATCAGCTTATTCCGACTTACGCCAGTCAAGAATCCAGTCGCTGAGTTGTTCAGCTTTTTTTTTTTTTTCTTTCCTTTTTCCCCCCCTCCCTCTCTTTATTTTTCCAGCAGAGCACGCTCGCCCTCGCCAAGCTGCCTGGAATGAAAAATAAAGCCCAATGTGCCATGACAGAGGCTTCTAGGCATTACTTCAACGCAAATAATAAATACCGGGAATAACCTCCCCAGGCTGGGATCACTCCCCGGCGGAGGGCAGCAGTGCCGTCCCGTATTTTTCACGCGAGAGCGGCTAGCAGGGAAAAGTCCGAGATTATCTTCAGAAAGACGTCAGGAACGCGCCCGCACAGCCTGCGCCTAAACCTGAAATCCCAGAAACGCCGTTTCACCACGTTGACGTCTGTTTGTGCCGAAATAGCGAGAAAAATAGAGTCACAGAAGGGATTGGATGGGAAGGGACCTTCAAAGCCCAGCCAGTCCAACCCCCCTGCCAGGAGCAGGGACATCTCCAACCACATCAGGTTGCTCAGAGCCCCGGCCAACCTGGCCTGGGATGTTTCCAGGGATGGGGCATCCACCGCCTCTCTGGGCAACCTGGGACAGTGCCTCACAGTGAAGAACAGAATAAACCGTGTCCCTATGACAACAATTTGATTTTTAATCTTTGAATTAAATATACCTCAATGTTGAAATTTAGTGAAAGAGTTTTTAATATTCAGTTTTCCAGTTTACATTCCTTTCCTCATCTTGTGGCCCATGCCAACCGGACACCCCTCCGTGTCAGACGCAATGTTTGTATATTTGATAATTCCCAGTTAATAGGATGTAAATATTTGTGACCTCGGTTGTTTGCGATAAGGGAGTGTAGAAATGTGTGGATGTATACACTAACATACATAAATATACAGATACGTGACTAAAATGGCTTTGTCTGAAAACAGGAAAAAAAAGAATTAGCTTTTTACGCTCTTCGTTTTCTAAGGGAAATCTTTGGCGAGATCCTACACTTAAAGAAGAAAATAAAGTTAGATTAATCTAAGTCTACTAGCCAGCCAAAAACAGGGTATGGACAGAAACAAGCCCATAGCATGGCCCCTGAGAACACCCAACCGGAACACACCGTGTAGGACGTGCCAACACTTCATCTGACCCGAGCCAGGACTGCGGGACAGCGGCTTTGCCCCGGGTTGGCCCGAGGAGCGGCCAGTGGAGTTGAAGGGATGCCGCGTGCCTGCAAAACCGGCCTCAACATTATTCCATCCCCCTACAACTGGAAACGTTGTGCAGAAAAAAAAAAAAAAATCAGCATCTTGAAAGGCCGGAGGAGCTTGTTACGCGACGTGGAAGAGTGACCAGGCCAGGGGACGCTGGGGGAGCCGCTGCTCCAGTAAAGCCAATGCGAGCGCAGCCGCTCTGCCCGGGGAGGAATGCGACCGCTTGTGCTCCGAAATAAAAGGAAAAGTTTTGCTCAGGGCAACGTGGAACACAAACACGCAACTGTTCCGCATTAGCTGCGGCATTCTTCGTTTTACCACCCAATTTTCCCTTCCATTCTACGGCAAACGGCGGAGGTTCTCTACTGCACGTTGGGGGCATCCAAACTGGAAATCATTAAAATAGAGATTTCAGCTATAGCGGGCCTTCTGTGAGCAGAGGGAAAGATTGCTGCGGCTTCCTGACTGTGTGATTTAATGATGTGTTCTGCATTTTCTTAATTTTCCACGTTTTAAGGGCCTCTGGTCCCTGTTTGGCGGAGGAGGGCCCTTTCAAGAGGCACGGCAGGCGCAGTTGCTGGAAACGTAAAATCCAGGACGTATAGGGCTGGGATAGCGGCGGGGGGAAGGAGAAGGCACTTTGCAGCCGGGTCCTTTATTTTCTTCTCATAAACACGCAAATCCTGCCAATGGCAAAGCAAAACCTTTTGCCAGGTCCAAGCCCCAGGGTTTACTCTCCACTCTATAGACCATTCAGATTCAGGGCTAGAAATCTCGCACAGATTTTCACTTCAGTTTAAGCTGAAAGCATGGCGGTCGGCTTTTATTTTTTTTTTTTTAAAAAAAACCCAAATAGTTGAAAAATATGGAGAGGAAAAAATGCCGTCGTTTCAATAATGTATATTATCCAGGAATGAGCTGTGCCGAGTGCATGTCTGTTATGTATAACTCAAATTTATACCCGTGGCAGGATGAAATCATCACTTAAAATAAAGTCAAATGTCCATTTTTCAGATTTAATTAAGACATCGCTCTGACGGAGGCTGGGCTAACATAAACAAGCCGAGAAAGGGAACATGAAGAATGAACTGCACGGAAAACCTGGAGCTCGTTTGTGCGCCCGAGCTGCACGGCTGCAGCCCAGCGGCGTAAGTGCTGCGCGCTGGGGTACAAGTGTTCTCTGCTGCGGTTTAACGCGAGGAAGGTAAATATAAAGAGGGGTTTTTAAAAATAACTGTCGGGATGAACTCCGGGAGCCTCGCTCCCTCGTTT
The DNA here is from genome assembly GCF_036417535.1 of Chlamydotis macqueenii. Classification (NCBI taxonomy): domain Eukaryota; kingdom Metazoa; phylum Chordata; class Aves; order Otidiformes; family Otididae; genus Chlamydotis; species Chlamydotis macqueenii. Next base: position 126,429,271 of record NC_141558.1, on the reverse strand, counting down.
TTATCCCTCTCGACTTTGGAGAGCTTCACCCTGAACGTAGAGCATCCTCCCATACCCCAAAGCACCCACGTTGCCTACAATTCCCTTCCGGCAAGGGAAACCTCACACAGATGCATTGGAATTTATAGAAAATAAATTTGGGAAGCCATGCAAACCCCTCACTCTCTCCCAGCTGAGGATGTGAAAATCCAATGGGATGCATTTACGCCTCTGCCTTCGTTAGCCTGGGGGACGATTAGCAGGTGGTGTGATAGCACAAGCAATACTAAAATAACGTTGATGCCAGGAAAAAAAAAAAAAAGGCAAAATCATCTAAAACATGAATGCAAGGCTGCCCTCTTGGATAAGGGGTCACCAGTGCCCCTCAGTCTATCTACTCTGTTAGGTAATGAAATTTTTAAAAACTTCTTTAAAAAAAAAATAAATTCGTGCAAGTGCTGAGGTTTCACCACCAAGTCTTCCAGTTTCTCCCGGAGCTTTGGTACCCCCAGAAGGACCTGGGAACTCCAGGCACCCATGAACTGAGCCAACGTTTGCCTGTTCTGCACCACGTACACTCAAAGCAAAATCGCAAAAATGCCGTAAGCTGCCGCCCGGGACAAAGATTGACAAATTGTGTTTTCCCTGTCATTGACTGGGAGATGAGGTCTTACTTGGTTCCTTCCCAAAATCACTAAAGGATTAATTTGAAGGTCATAAACAAATCTGGATCTGTTTCAAGAGGGCTTTTTGGTTCCCTCGCAGGGGCTCTTGTGAAGAACAAGAGATATTGGCATCACACAACTCCTCAGAAATGGGCAACGTGCTGCATTTTGCACAGTCCCAAAAACTTTGTCTTCTACCTTTCCCACCAGCTTGAACTTCAGTTGGGGAACAAAAAAAAGAAAAAAAAAGAAAAAAAATAAGAGGAGAGGGGAGCCACTCAAAACACACTAGATTTAGGGCTGGATCAAGATGAACTTGGTTTCACCCAGGCCCTGATGCCCCTGGCTCTCAGCCCCAGCCGGGTGCAGGCCGGACACCTCGGCTGGAGGTGTCGGCGCAGGTTGCAGCTCCGGGCGGCTGGAAATGATTTGTGGCAGCTTTGATTCCACGTGGCTACCATACACTTAAACCATTTCCGAAACACCGAAATTACTGCCAGGCGTGGGACCCTTGCCTTCGTTTCGGGAGATGCCTGTCGTAAATAACCGATGCCTTGTACAACGTAATTCACAGGTTTGCTACCAGGTGCTCCCGGCGCGCCGCGGACCCGCGCGGTACGCCGGCTCCTGAGTAGAGGAGACGCAATGCAGGAATTCAAGCCCTGCACGGGTATGTTTGCTGCCCTGAGAGCGCTTGTAATCATTTTCTGTATTAATACCTGCTGTTCCATCAGGAGCGTGGCTCTCCCACAGCTCCTCCCTCCCGCTAATAATCCCTTTTGCCGTATCAATGAACGGCACAGATCTTCTGCTGCATCCTCTGGCCCCAGCCACCTCTCCGCGCGTTTTCTTGCTGGCACTGGAAGCGCTCCCAATACCCCTCCCCAGATCACCTCGACTACACCAGGCTGGGCTTCACTCCTGTTTGCTTGTGAAGCTCCATCTCACCACAAGAAAAAAAAAAAAAATTAAAAAATTTCCGCTGGGAAGTGGTACCCAGGGGCTTGGCGGGGTGCGGCCAGGGAAGATTTTCTGGAGGATGGACGGGCCCTGAAAGAAGCTGGCGACATCTGCTCAGCATCATCTCTCTCACGGCATGCCAATCGGTTCGGTATCTGATCTGGGACAATTTTATGGAGTGAGAGAGAAATGTACACTTATGGCATCTCAGCCAAGAGCTGGGTTACCTACACCTCTCCCGTGCCATTTTCTGTTCCCTTCCTAAGTTTTTCTTCTGTTTTTCTGAATGAGGAAAGTCAAAACAAGATTACGTGAATCCACAATTTGTTGAAACCCACGTTTTTCAGAGTAAAGGGTTAGTTCCAACACTTTTTTTTCCCCCTGCTACAAACAACTTCTGCACATAAAAACACAGATCATCTTTCGTTACTTCCAAAAAACATTTGGTTTGCAAAGGATTTTCCTTCTGAGATGTAAAATAATAAAAATAGCAATAAAAATAATGATGCTGGGTGGGCAAAGGGAGAGATTCTGAACTGGTCAGAACAGAGTGGTTCAAGGACCCAGAACCATCACTCTCCAAAACTTTTTGGGTGCGCAAGCTGTCCCAAAACCAACATTTCACCCCAATTTGGGATGAGAATAACTTTTAAATATTCAGATATTATTTCTACATTGGAAAATGCCTTTCCTGCCTCGCATAAATAAAGCATAAGCAAGCAGCCTGTATTCCCAAGGGGCCGAGCCCCGGCAACTCAGGCGGAGCCGGCACATCCTCCACGCATTTCGTGGTCCCAGCTGCGCGAGCTGCGGCAGAGCCCGTGCGCGGTCGGGACAGGTAACGGAGGCCGTTGCATAACGAACCGCCTTTTCCCCCTCTTAAACGGGAAAAAATCACGGCTCCAATAAAACTAACAGCAGCTTATTTTATGAAGTGCGACCCAATAAACCAGTGCCTCTAGATTACACAGGCTACTTCCACAGAGCCTAACAGAGTGCAATTAGGAGAGAATTAATTTTTTTCACCCCCATCCCCGGTCCTCAATTATTTTAACATGCCTGCAGTATTCAGAGACCCTGGACAAGCCCTGTCCCCCGTTACCCCAGGGCTGCGCCAGTGAACCCATTGATGGGGATGCTGGGGCAGCAGTCTGTCGAAAGCCCGTTGCCCTCAAAGACAAAACCCAGTGGGGTGATTTTAACAGATTACGGAGCAGGGAGACCGGTCCAGGTAACAGAGAGCAACGCACCTCCAACAAACACCCCCGGGCGGGTGTGGAGGCACGCCGGCACAGCGGGAGCGCGCCTGCCTCTCATCACGCGCCCTCACATATCTGCAAGCGGCTGTCGGCACATCGCCGACGGCGCAGGGTGCCTGCGCTGGGAAATGGGATGCTGGGGCGTGTTTTGGATTAACGGGCTGGCTTGGGCAAAAGAAGGGACTGATCTAAAAAAAAAAAAAATTCCAAATATCAAACGTTAAGCAGCAGTATAAATCTCTGTAAGTGGAATAACGGCACCTTATCACCCTCTCCTGCTCCCAGTCCTGGTTGCGTTGTCATCCACTTCTAACACATTTTATCTTTTTGCCCCTCGTGTGTTTTTCCAGTGCTAAAAACCTCTACTTTTTTTAAAGTCCTACCTAGAAAATTTTCGGTTACATCATTTGCACAAATATGTTGTTGTTAACGTTGAAAAACCTCTTTGCTTGCAGTTGTATATTTTATTTGGCTAAAAACGTGCTCAAGTCTAATACATCACATGTCCTCTGGTGATACTATTTAAGCTAGAAATTCCAAAACTCACAAATACCGAACAGCCAAATGTTCCAGCGCTGTACTCGTCTACTAAACATGTAATATATCTCCTCCTTCTCCAAACAGAAATAGATTTCTCTCTGATTTGTTTGATAAATTTGACCCAAGATTTCCATTTGGAGTTATTGGAGTTCCTACTGTTTTTCTGCGTGTTGGTGGGCCAAGCCCTAATCACCCAAATCTCCCCAGGAGGCCATAAATTACGGCAATGAGATGGGGCTTTGTATTCCTCCGGCCGCAGGAGAAGGCCAGCTCGCAGCGGCGTATTTTGACAGGCATGAATTTAATTCATTGTTTTATGACGGATGGGAAAAGCGGCCACGCTCATCGCAGAGATTTACGACCCGTTGGGTCTGGAGGGTTCCATCATTCGCTGGCCGTGTGAAAACAGATGGACGGACAGACACCCCAGCGCAGACCGGCCGACCTGGGTATTCTCACCGCTGCTCACAAATGGGATCCATATGCCCAGAGAGCTCTTCGTTAGCCCGGCCTTCCAGATTGTCCATAGCACTGCTCCCTTCTCGCTCACGCTGCCCAAGCCTCAGCGCGTGGTGCAGCTCCGGGCGTGAAGGCAAAGCCGTGGACACGGCCTGGGCAAGCAATGGCAGCCGAGACACCTCCACCCTCCCCTTGCCTTTATCCGAAGAGGTCAAGATTTGGCCATTTGGCGCTTGTCTCATATGAAACATCCAAATTTCTAGAGATAAATGGGTCATCTCCTCTGCTTTACAGACATTATTGGCCTTCGAGCAGCACCTTTTTCCAGACATAGCTCGACTGGGAAAGATTCCTCACGCCTTTGCCTGACAAATGAAAGAAGGGTGATGGAAACACGCACACGAAACCTTCCGAATTGGATGCTCACTGGTAGAAGAGGAGGAATATTTTGTTGTTACTACCAGTAACATAACATTTAAAGTTTTTTTTACCATTTAAAGACCACACGGTGTGCAAAATGACTGCCTAAGCTTACCTAGCAAACCCCTTTGAAAGCAGCACGCGAGAAGCTGTCCGAGGCTAAACATATGACTCTGTTTTTTCAAATCATCAATTAATTTACGTAGGAAGACGTGCGTGGCAATGCCTGTGAATAACAGAATGCAAGCAAGACACCCCATGTCGAAGGATTGGGGGGTGTATTTGATATCAGGTCTTCTGATAGGCTGCAAGATTACCATAGGAAAAGTGTCAACACCAGTCCCTCTTCTTCCTCGGTATAGAAAGACGTATCTTAGAGTGAGAAAAAGTCTCCGTTGCCTTAACCATTCTTAGAAACTAAGTGTACACAGAGCTACAGCACGTAGTAAGTACCTCAAACAGGATGGCCTGAACTCCCTCTCTCACTGGAGATGTACCAGTCCCAGTACAAAACCATTAAAAATGACACCAATCTCAAGGAAGGCTGCGCGGGACAAGCCTTCCTCCAGGAGGAACTCTTTCCCCAGTTCGAGCACAGCTTCTCCATGCGTTTGCACCGCCCGTGATGCCGGTTTTGACGAGCAGCCCAGTTGCGTTGCTCTCCCAGTTGCAGCAACATATCTGTCATCCCCTAAAGGGCTCAGCTCAGCTTCAACAGAAGAGGCTCCGCTTGTCCAAGCTCCCCGTTTTTCATAAGTGAACCAAAATTGCTAGAAAACTGAAGCGAAAGGAGAAGGATCTCAAATAACACGACTCCAAGACCTGGGGCTCCAGAACGGTGTTAAAATGCTTGTGAAAAACCACTACACAAGCGAGCGGGCACACCGACGCATGGTGAGCACTGCGGAAAATATCACCCCGAGCCATTCTGAATTCAACTGGAGGTCTTTAAAAAACCTGAAACCAGCCACCCTTGGAACCCTGCGGTCAGCAGAACAATGGCACGCTGACAGCAATTAGCATCGGTTGGTAGAATAGGTGTAAAAGGGAGCTAATGGCTATGCCAAAAGTCCCAAAATTCTGATTTCCCAACCTAAAATTGCATTGTTTGACACAAACCTTGTTCAGACAAATGCAGCTTCCTACACATTTCTAGGGCTTCTAGCAATCAGATACTGTTTTCATGTATAATCCATACTCTACCACGTAAATCCACAATATTTCTACACCGAATAAAACAGCTTAAACCTGTTGCTGCCAGGAAATTCCCGTTTCTGGAAGAAATTCCTGCCTCCGCCAGCCTCGCTCATGCCTGGGTGAGGCAGAGATCCCATGCTCCAGAAAGAGGGTGGCTGCCTTATTTAGTAAAAGTGCCATTTCCAGATGTCATAAATATTAAAAACTTGAAAAATTACAAAAATAATGAACTTTTATTGAGGATAGGGAGCTCCTCAGCTCCGGTTGGAGGGGCTTGTCTGAGCAGCCCGGGAAGGACGTTTTAGATCAGAGATGAAGGCAAACACGGACGGCGTGTGGTATTTATTTCACACTGCTGAGCTCCTCACGGCTTGTCAATTCGGTATGTAACGCTGTGCAAATACTAACGCGGCACGGGCGGAGAAAAAAAAAATAATCGAAAAAAAATCTGAATCAGCCATATAGCTCTTTGTCCTGATTAAATTGTGTTCTACTCACAGCGCTGCTTTTCTCAGTGATTAAATAATTGCAGTTTTGCTACAAATCACCCTTGTGAAAGAGCATTTTCTTCACCTGGGAACGAGCATTCAACTCACCGAAACCAAAATTTCTTCTGCCTTTCAAAAGCCCTGATTGCTCCATCACAAAATGAAAAACTGTCACGTGTTGCTGTATTTTTGTTATTGTAATACTTGGGGTAGAGTATACCCAGCTAGTATTTAAAAGAAAAGGCGCGCTCAGCCGAACGCTGCCAGGCAGCGCGTGCTGTAAATCCTCCCACAGCACGTTCCCAACCGCCCTGCCGACTGCTTCGGGAGAAAAACAGGGAGTGTGGTCCCTGTCTGCTATCCCAGCAGAAGGTACCAATGGGATATCCCGCACAAACACGTCTCAGTCTTTTAGATTGTGGTTGATCAGGGAGCACCACAAAAAAAAAGAAAAAATTTACTGACACTTGCAAAATTTGTCCCGGCAAGACAAAAACACCCAAACCCTGCAGCTTTTCTCCTCACTCAGTTTTCCACATTTCTTTTTATTTAATTCTATTTTCCCAAAACACTGACAGTTCTTCAAAAATAGAAAGCATGTTTAATATTTCACAAGAAATAAGTTTTCCAAACAGCTGTGCTGCGAGGTTTTGAGAAGGAGCCTATAGGAAACCACACTTTATTTTTGTGTGATAAATCATTTACTTTGCAAACGATCTGTATTTTATGGATTCCGAACATCAGACGAAGAGCTGCCTTGCATTCGCCTGCGCCGCTCCTGTTTTCTCGTAGGAGAGCCTTGCAGCGGGCGTTTCGTTATTAACTATGAGCTGTCACTGGAAAACCAACGACCCGGCCGGCCAGCGGCGGAGAGGCAGCGCGGCTGGGAGAGCGTCTGCAAGGACAGCATCTCCTGACAGCAAACGGACCGTAATTTTAACCGGGAAAAAAGAAAATAACCCCAGCTACGGCAGTTTTATATCACAAAAGGGTCTGGGTTCAGGCAAGCTTCTACAAAACTTTATGGTGATGGATGGGAGACTCCTGCAAGGTGAAAAAATAAAACAAAATAAAGAAACAATATTTCCTTAATTTATTCTAATTTTTTAAAGTGCTTAGACATCCCTAGGTTTTTGTTGGTTCCTCTCCCCACTGTTTGCAGACCCAGGAGCTGCTCTCCCAGCGGTGAAGCCGGGATGAGGGCTGCAGAAAAAGCCCAGCGCGGGGAAGGAATGGGCTCTGGGGCTGCCAAATGCGCTCTCCTCAGCGGTTTTAACTACTGGCTCCTGTGCCTTTTGGGCTAGAAGTGCTCCCGAGGTCTCTTCCCATAACTAGAACGAAGGGGGATGATGTTTTGAAGTCTTTAGGATTGAGTTTTGTTGTTTCTTCAGGTTGTTCACCAGATTCCCAAGGCAATCCCCCTTCACTTTCTGAGACATAGCATCCCCACTTAAAAAAAAGTAAACCTTCTCAAAAATACTGTCAGATGCCTAAAATAGTATCAAACCCTTAAAGCCATGAAGACACCGCTCTGTACGCCGGTTGGTTTTTTCCCCCCTGCTCCTTGCAGATATTTATAACTCAGCCACATGCGGTTATAGAGATTTATGACGAGCCTGCGGCATACGTCCTGGTGACGCGTACAGCAAACGTCCCGGCTTTTGACTCTGCAAGCACGGTAACGACGCACGACTGCCATGGCCAGCCGCAGCCAAGGCTCCGTGTTTATTTGTGCAGGGCGTTGGAGTTGTACGAAATACACCCCGTAAGAACATTACGTATTGTACCTGGAGTGCACTGGGAAGCGCAGGTTGGAGTCTATTTTCAAGAAACAAGGCGTTTTCACAGAGTTGGAGTGTCTCAAAAGGGAGTAGATGCTCTGGTGGAAGGGGTATCCTGATATGCAGCGGTTGGAAGAACACAAAAAAACCAACCCTAAGATGATGCTGTGGGTTTCAAGACACCAGAATGAAAACATAACTGGGGTTTGTTTATTTTCATTCTCTCCCTCACAAGTTTCCAAAGCATTTTCCTCACACTACTTCAGAACACAAACAACGTCCAAGATGGCGACGCATCCAATCAAGCGCCAGGTTCATCCCGGTGATGGTGGGGTGGCCCTAGCACAGGGGATGGAGTGGTAAGGCATGGACCCAGCCTCTCCATCCCACCCCAACCCTGAATCTTCAGCAAGCCCTGCCTGGGAAGCCCGGCATCCCAGAGATGCCTTTTTGCGTGGTGGGGGTCCAGGGGAAGGGAGGCTGAGGGGCTAAGGAGCTCTAGAAACCCAAGGGGCCTTCACAGGATGTCGTTGCGTAACAAAAACGGGGGGAGGCTCCCCGTGCTCCGAAATCCACATCGTTACACTGCCCAATGGCTAATTGCATACGGTTCCGTTTAACCGCTCGACGTTAAATCACGGCCGGAACTATACAGCCTCCAAGAACTACCTGGAAAGAAAATAAATGACATCTGCTCTCCCCTGAACTTGGGACCCGTCTCAGTTTACAATATTAGTTTTTTTTAAAGGATATTTAAAGCAACGTGCAGCAGTTAAAACCCATTTAGTTCACCATTTACCTTCCAATCTTCCTCTTTGCCTTTCCCCTAAGCCATAGGTCTCAAGCCCACATCTGGTGGGTTTTAATGTTACAGAAGGCGTGCGACTTAAAATCTCAGAAATTTTGAAAGTGGACCCTGTTCGGCTAAGCACAATGAGATCTCGCAGCCCGGGCCAAGACATGAATTAGAGTTTATAGCGCTGCAGAGAGAATACCAGAGAATTAAAAGAAAAACATTTCAGCCTGAGTAGGAAAATTTTCTGTATTCTTTTTTACAGCCAACCATAACTTTCATGAGATGAGTTATGCTTTCTGTTATTGGCATGTTTTTCAAGTTAAATAAAAACTGTTTTCCAGGAGAGGCACTGGTGAATCTTGCTTCCCAAACCACTCTGCATTCTCTCAGCTGCGCTTGCTGCCCAGATCATGGGTTTCATTCCATTCTACCTAAAAAAGCTCATCCCCTCCATTCCCAGAAGCTTAAGCATCTGCACTGGGACACTGGTGTGGGGAGGGTTTGGTTTTTTTTTTTTTACTGGTGTCTGAGGTCTTCCCATCTGCCATTATTATGTTTTGTCCTTGTTTTGAGGAGGGAACAACAGGTAGAGCAATGCAATCCCATATCTGCAGTTGGTTTGGAGCTTCCTTGCCCAGGGTCACTGGGCAGGGCTGGGATGGCTCCAGATGGGATGCAGTCAAGCCTCAGCTTTCGCAAGGATGAAGGTAAGGCAGCAATGAATCTCCCACCTCAAGAACCGTGCCCAGGAAGACCTGCTGGCACAGGCTTGGGCCAGAGAGTGAAATCCTGTCCCCATAAAAGTCCACGGAAAACCCGAGGCAGAGTTCAGCAGAGCTATTTTCCCACCTTCTTTGAAGCCCGCGAACAGAGATGTCTATAAACCTGGGACCCTGACCAAAGATGGGACAACATCTGGTTAAAAGCAGAGTATATTAAAAAAAAAAATCAAGGCAAAGTTCTAATTCTTGTTTGATCCCCATCACCTTCGTGCATCCTCACTACAACACAGCAGCACACTTTTACCACTGGACATGGCTCAAGCCCTGGTGTGTCTTGTTGAACCCCAATTTCAATGCGACGCCCCCTTCCAGCACGCAAAGACACAACACATTTGCAGCCTGGCCCGTGTGGGAAGATGTTTAGGGCTGAAACGGTGTGTGCCCATGGAAGTGCAGAGTGGTTTTTCCCCCAACAGTCTTGCTGGTGAAACGCTTTCTGCTGAAAAGCTTTTTCATCAGAACAGGCAGTTCCATCAAAATCAACATCTCCGCAGGGAAAACCTGACTTCAAGCATGTTTTCCGTTAGTTTATGAGAAGATATTTTGAAATGACATATTTTCACTTGGAAACATTGCTTAAGCCCAAATGTTTTGGGCTTGAATACTCTGAAATATTTTGTTTAGAAAACAGAGGAGCTTTCCTATAGCATACGTAATTCTGAACTTCTTGTGCCACCAAACAAGCACGTCTTGACTTCCCACTCTGATCTAGGGTAAAAACCCCATCAAAGTGCTGCTGTTCCCACCAGATGGAAATGAGACTTCTTCACGCTATTGTACATCCCTGGCCCTGCACCAGGTCAGAGCACTCGGCGCTGGCGGCACCTGCTTTCTCCGAACCAGGGCAGAGCTGGCTTGGACAGTGATGTCTCTCTCCACCGTACGACCCTGCTCCCCCACGGTTGTTCACGTCGCTCCTGGGCTGACGCAGTCAGCTCCAGGTACAGAAAGCAGCAGGTCCTGCCTCCACCCCGCAGTGCAGAGAGGAAGAGCCCCTGGACCTGGTGTCTCTCACCCATAGTCCCTAATTTTTTTTATTACTGACCAATATCAGCCACGGAATGCTGGGCTGAACCAAGCCTTGCCCTGAACCAGAGCTAATTAACATGGTACGAAACGAGCAGCAAAGACACAGAGAGATGAAACCTTACCTGATCTCCACCATGACCACACCTCCAGGAGCGACCTTCTACCCCTCGGTCCGGCACAAAGCCCCAGTCGTTCAAAAACGTTGCCTGGCTGGTCCTGGAAGAGGACAGATAGCAAAAGAGTGAGACGCACGGAAGAGACTGGAACAAAACGGTCAGAGGGATAAACTCTTCCGTTTGGGGTATGACTATTCCAGTGGTTTTGACTCTTGTTTCAAAACCCAGTGCTGGGATGAGCAGTTAATACCAGATGTTCAGCTGCTCCAGACACTTGAATGAGTTTTGGACATGAGGAAAAAAAAAAAAATAGAAAAAATAGTCTGTTGGAGAGCACGGGTTTGTGGTTAGAGTGCTAGGCTAGGACGCAGCTCTTGTTTCATAGCCCAGCTCTGACACAGATTTCCTGCAGGCACGCTAACACCGCACGCCTAAGGGTCCCAGCCCGCTGCTCCGAGCCTTCAAACCCAGGCAAAAACGAAGGGCACGTCTCCGAGGCAGGGCCAGCTTTGCCAGCCGCACCCTCATCTGCTCCATCCTCGACAACGGAGAAATGTGTGGTTTTTTCTACCCAGATACTGTAAATAAGGTAAATATGAATAACATCTCTTGGGCTGAAGGCAAATCTAGCTGGATGACGGAGGAGAACAGCTGAGAGCATGCGAGTCTAACAGCAGAAGCGTATATACATATTTTTATATAATTTTTTAAATATATATATATATATAGGTTCCTGCTTGCAAAATCCAGAGAATATAGAATGCCGTCTTGGGCGAAATCTCACCTTTATTGACATCAACAGCAAGTTAGCCACTGATGTCAACAGGCCACGGTCTCACCCTTAACACAAAGGGAGCTCCACACAGGGAAAAACTCAGGTTTTAGTGCTGCAATGGGGGTATCTCATTTTTTAAAAAGCCTACAAATGCACCGAATGAGTAAAAAAAAACCAAAACCAAGACGACTTTGTGCATTAGCCCTAATGAAGGGCTGAAGTTGGTAAACTGAAATTTTAATAGACAGCTTTAGCAAGAGTAGCACTTATTTTTATTTGGCTTGTTTTCAAGCCTCTTGCCAGACTTGCACTTTCTTAAACAACCTCCCCGTCTTTTTTTTTCCTCCCTCTTAAAATACTGGAGCCTCTTGGGTCCCCTCAGTAGCCTGTACAGCAACAACTCTCCGAGCCCAGCAGTCGAAATAGTAGACGCAACTTCTACGCACACAGTCAAGCGGCATGGCGGAAGCTGCCAGGAAGGAGGTCTCCTACCAGGCCAGGACTATAGCAAAGCCTAATCCCAGCCTCCAGAGCTGGAGCCATTCCTCCTCTGAGAGCAGGGGAGAGTCTCATTTCACACCGCTGTTAACCAGCTGCCCCGGGTTAACGAATAACCAGGGTTAAACCGGGCAAAGGAGAATGGGTACGGCACACGGCACAGGAGTGGAAGTCCAGGCCAAGCTTTGACCTCTGCTCAAACCCAAGGAACTTGGGTTTTTGGGGTGTCTACTTTTTTTTTTGCACAGCGTGGCATTTTTAGAACGTAGGGACTGTTTACCTTCTATTTACTATTTCACCAATAACAAGAACTGCCTGCAGGTCATAAACCAAACACAAACCAGCATGAATTGGGTCACCAGGGACCAGAAAGCAACCTAGAACTTTACGAGTGCGTAAAGTGAGAAGAGCACATGTGTGGGAGCCCATTCACCCTTCCTCATCTGGGGTGAGATCCAACACGTTTCTCGGGTGCACAAGAGTTCAAGCACCTAAATTTGCGGGGGCTGACCCCTAGAGTAGAACCAAAGACAATTTTTCATGTTATCTGGGGAGCTTGGCAGGACCCTCCCCACATGTCTTGCTCCCATTAGCATCCCTATCTTCCCCTTTCTCCCAGGAAGATAAATCTGGGCTGCTCATGGGAAGGAAGAGCCTCCGTGACAGTTACCAGTAGCACGGCCGCATCACATGGCACAGCTCCCATGCGAATAAATCCCATGCGGACCAAGCGCTCGTGCTGCGCCTGCGCATTAATCCCACCTCGGGTGCAAACCCCTGGGGCAGGGAGCTGCCCTACCTCCATGGCCCCTAAAAATGGGAAGATTTGGGAGCTCACGCTAAACACATCTGGAATAGAAATCCCAGTTGCCCAGTTTCCCTGAACTCTGCACGCTCTGACACAGACGCGCTCAGCGGTAATGTAATAAACAGCATCTGCACACGCTGGGCGTTTTTGGTAGCTAAGCTTGACGGGCTGCTCGAGGTCCAAGCCTCGAAGAGCCATTCTGGAAGGACAGGAGAGGGAAAATTATAGTTATTCTGCTAAACAGCGATCACCCTGTCTGCGCACAGACAGTTGATGTATTGGAGTGGTTTATTTTCTAAGAAAACAAGGATTGTGGGTTTCGGCCTGGCTTCCCGACGAAACGCAGTTTGTGTAATCTCTCAAGTGTACATCTCCCCACCAAAACCAAAGTCTCTCCCAGTAGCTTTTCAGTCTGCTGCACCGCTCTAGCCAGGCAGAAAAGAGAATTAGAGCTCAACAAATTATTGAGGGAATGAAACGAAACCCAGCAATTATGCAGAGGAGACTATATTTGTGCTCCCGCTAAAGGGGAAGGGATGTTCCATCCCCCACCCCAGCTCAGGGCACCCTTCGTTCTGCCACCCCGGGCAGCAGCCGAGCCACAGCGTCCATCAGGCAGATGGGAAAGGGGGATCTGGGCACTGGAGCAGGAAGGTCACACTTTGCAGCACGCTTCTTCCTCCCATGAGGGCAAAAGCCCCAGAGGCAGGAGGAAACACGAGGCAGCGGCATGGCTGAGCTGCGGGAAGCGGTACCCTGACACACATGCGTGCAAGCGCACAGGGCTCCAGCCTTCATGGAGGGTAGGGTCTGCTAGAATAAACTCAATTCCACTGTACCCACAGGTCCACTGGAGACCCTGGGCCAGCTTCCAAAAACTCAGTGTAAGTCCTTATTTCCAGAAAAATCAACTCCTCTGAACACCATGACTTTGCTCCTCTCCATCAGCTCCAGTCACTGCTTCACCAGAAAGCCCTGCTCAAGCTTCCCCAGGCAGCCCAGTTCCCTCATTCCTCTCTCCCCATGCCTTACCTTTGCTCAGGCTCCGCTTCAGCATCACCTTCTTCAAAACCTTTCCTCCAGCCAAGCCACCACACCTTCACCCATCTCAGGTGCCTCATTTAAGGAAAAACAAGTCATTTTCCTCAAGAAGGAGCCCAGCCAGCCTCTAGAAAGGACAGCCAGCAGCACAAGACTAACAGCAAGCTAGACACACCCTAGGCAGGGCTTAAGTAGGGTCCAAGGCTGCCTGGCTGAAGGTGTGGATTAGGCATAGGTGTGGTGAGTGCCAGGATTAACCCCTTCCTGCCACTTAGGCTGGGTTCTCCCCAGGAGAGTTTGATGAGTCTGAGCCTTTCCCTAAACCCAGGCTAAGTCCAGGTTGGTGGGAGTTTAGGGGGCTGGGGAAGTTAGTCCCAGCCTAGAGGTGCAAACATGCTTGACGCAGTCCGTAACTCCTAGTGTGGATTTGCTCCAAGCTGCGTTCAGGGCAGTCGCAGGCAGTTGGGTGCCTTCTGCTGACTCCAGGCCACCTAACATCCAAAGTGTCCTGGGCGTCAAGAAAACCACTTTGCCATGCACCTGTAAAGTTCAACATTTTGGGAAACACTGGATTTTGTTCTCCTTTTTCACTTTCCCTCCTCTTGGTTTTCTCAAAGTTCTTGACTTTATTTCTCCAATAAGGCCTTGCAGCAGGGGTGAGGGACGTGTAGCAAATATCTGGGGCAATACACATATATATGGGGTAAATACATGCAGCAAAGGCTGTTGGGGGAGCTGTGGCCCCGGGTGGTACAGCCACACCGGAGTACAGGGACGTGGGTGGGTGATGGCCAGTCCTTCCCCATCGCCACTTTGGGAAAGGCTGATGAAGGTGCCACCACGGTCCCTCACAGGGACAAGGTCAAATGCATCTGGCACCCACTGGTGTCCCACCCCGCTCAATGCCGACCCTCCGATGGCTCCTCCGCACATTGCTCCAGCTTCGTCTTTCAACAGCTAGGCCATGTGGCCAGATACCCGTCACCTCATGGAAAATCATCTGCTTGTAGACTTTCTCCCTTTCTCTGCTTTTTTGTTGGTGACCACCCATCGTCGAGGTCTGGCTCTGGCAGACCGCCCACTGATGAGTTTTCCAAACCCCGGCAGCCTCCAGCGCCCGCCCAGTTTGGGCGCTCTGCTTTCACTACAATCCCGGTTCAGGCGGGCGTTTGTCCTTCTTCACCTTGATCCCGGAAAAGTCAAACGGCTGACGCCGGGGTCACGCCGGGAGGAAATGACAATCCCAGCCGAAGATGCCGCTCCGCCCCTTCGCAGCGAAGACTCCTGTCCAAAGTTGTGTTTCCTTTGCGGTGTCAAAAACCTTAATGTTAAAAAATGAAATGAAACAAGGAGGGAAACCAAGGGCGGAGAAGCAATGAAGAGCAGCTCGGTGCTGCTGGATTGCTTCCCAATTAATTGGATGACAAGAACTGGGTGCAAGAAACACCGAGTCCCATTGCTCTCACTTTGCCATCTTCCGCTAATTATCGGGAGCGCGAGCCAGAGCTGAGAGCCAGACAAACAGATGATGGTGTCGCTGGTGCCCTTCTTTTCATATTCCCCATTTTTCCATCCTTTCAAACACCTGGCAAGGCCTTTCCGCGCTGTCCAAGGCGCGGGGAGGCTTTTCCCACAGCGAATGAAAGGTTCCTGTTTGCCCCTTGCCGCCTTTGGAGCCCAAGCCCCTCCAGCAGACCCAGGAATTTGCTGGTGATTTACGACTATTTGGACAAGTGGTGAGCAGAGAGGGGCTGGGGGGGGTCCGAAGTGGGGACGGGGGGTCCAAACTCCCCCCTCTTGCTGATGCTGCTCTCCGGGGACCCGAACGGGGTGATTTTGGTGGGAGGGCTGTGGTTGGGGCTGGCGGGACAGAGCAGGTGCCGGGGCAGGTTGGAAGGATAAGAGGCTGTACGGGAACAGCGAGATCCCAAAGCCCCCGGGCCAGTGACTCCTGGCTGAGGAATTTTTGTGTGAGGATTTCCTCCGCCAAAACGGAAAGAGGAAATCAGAGCCGGTAAACCAATTTGCATCCTGAATTTCCACCCCGGTGAGGCCCACATTCTCATTTTTCCCCTCAGGCACCGTGCCGAAGCTGGCAAAGCCCCTCTGCCCAGCATCTCCCCCAGCTCCCATGGTTCCTCACACCCAGTACAACCAGCGAGAGGATGCTGCTCGCTCCGGCTCCGGTATCTCCTACCTGGCTCTTCCGAAGCTTCGCTCCTGTTTGCCAATATATCTTAAATCCTCGGATTTCCAGCGGTTTTGAAACGCACTCTTTCACCGCCTCCTAATCCCCACCAGCTTTAATTCCCCGGTTTGAAACGCATCCTAAAGGAGATTAAAGTTGATTTTATCTCTTCTCGTGTGTTTTAAAGAGGACAAGGCTGACGGCCCGACAGACTCCGCGCAGCCCGCGGCGGGGGGTCGCAGAGGACGCCGCAGCCCCTCACAGGGCTTTGGTGTGGGGACCCTCTGCTCCGTGTCCCCGGCAGAGCCTGGCCCCATCTCTGACCGCCTGTCGGCATCCCAGGTGGGTCGCGGGGTCTGAGCATCCCCCGGGAAATGCTCCCCAAGAAATCTGATGAAATTTTTTTCTCTGGGAGGAAAAGTTCAGCTGAGGGTAAGGCTGTTTTCTCTCAGTGTTATAAATTTTTTTTTTATTATTTTTTTTTTAAGAAGCAGCAGTGCTGCGCTTTTATGGGGAGCTGGGTTGTGTTTTGGGTCAATTTGCCTTTAGGGAGGAATCCCAAGCAGCCCAGCTTTCTAGCTTGCCCTGCTCCGAAAAGGGAGATGAGCCGCCGTGGCCCCCAGCCCCCCTCTCTCTGCCCACCTCCTCCCGCAGTCTTGACCCACTTTTGCCCATTTACTGAACCTGAGCATCTCGAAACAGCGAGGCGGACAAGGGGGATGCTACGCCTGCCTTCGCTGAGGGCAAGGCTGACACTGGCGTGCAGCCCTTATCCGCCAGTGCACGGGCGAGAGGAGCTGAGGCTGCAGGTCCCGATTTCGGAAAGGGAGAGGCTGCTGCTGGGGCTCGGCATCTGCCCGCCGCTCCGGCTTCCCAGCCCTCCTCTCTTTTCCCTTCTCATAAGTAAATAGATTATCTCAACCTGCTGTGTCCTGAGAAAGAAAGAAAGAAAGAAAGAAATCCTCTGTACATTCCCCTTTTTCTTTCAAATAAAAGAAAATATGATATTGGAGTTTTGCACCAGAATTATTGTAATATTCTTTCTTTTACAAGCGCCTTTAAAGTTCATCTTTACGGTTCCGATATTGAAACCGTTGCAAAGGAATTGTTTGTGGGGATTATTTGACTTTTTATTAAAAAAATCAAAAACAGGTGGGTTCCTCGTCATCCGCACTTAAGTTTTTAATAAAAAGTAAAAGTTCTGGCACATCAGTGACTTTCCTTCTTTTTAATTTTCATTCTCCATTTGGCCAAAGATAGGACACATCTTTTTCCCTTTTGTGCCGAGGAACATGATTCAGAGTGCGCATACCTATTGGCTTGGAAGCACAGAGAACGGCCAAGTTCATCACCCCGAGGTTTGTCAGCTGGGTCTCCCAAGGAAGCACGGCTCTCGCAATCGCGTTGCCTGCCTGCCTCTAATTCCCCTTCCCCTGCCCCAAATCACTCCTGGACCTTTTGGTGCAAGCGAATCAGGCAGCGGGGCCAGCATCTGAGGCGTGTGATGTGCCCAGAAGTTTTGGAGGAGTTGAGGAGGGGTTGTCCAGCTGCACGGCCCAGGCTCAGGCTCAGTATCAGACTCCAGAGAAGCTACAACAGAGGGGACCCGGCTTCACGCAGACCGGGCTGTCAGGAGGCTGGGGACCTGGGACTCAGCAGGACCAGGCTGCAGCGGTGCACACCGTGACACCAACCTGGCGCAGGGGACATCGCGGCTGGCGAAGCTTTGCGGACTGGCTTACGGGGCGGAGGTCCGCTGCGGGTGGCGGAAAACGTCGAAAAAATGTCCCCGACCCAAGAAACAGCTGGGAAGTGTCTAGGGAGGGGGCTTACGTGCACCCGCCTTGCTCTTGCACCCTTCTTCAGCCATGGGCACGGTGATGGCGATGGCGATGCCGCCCCGCTGTCCCCATCCCTCTGCCCTTGGGATCTCTGGGAGTTGCCGCGGGAAAGCGGGTTCTCCCGAGTGCTTTCCATAGGTGGGAGCGAGCTGGAGAGCAGCCGCTCGGGAACGGCTTGCAGCCCTGAGGAAGGGCTGGTTTTGGTTTGGGGATGGTTCTCGCACCCGCTAGCTGTTTCATTACCCGAGCTCCGCTTCTTCCCAGCCTTCTGCCCTCCCGTTTTATTCCGCCTCCTGAATTCAAGAGGAAATAAAACCTGGCCCGAGCTCATAAAGCTCATATGAAACCCCCAGCCCCGAACTGCCTGGTGGGGCCGGGCTGCCCCACGGGCGCCCGAGAGAGGCCGGCTTTTTGGATAGTGCCAGCTCTCTGCGGTTCCTCCTGGGCTCCCTTCTCAGTCTTCCCACCAGCCAAATGAGCTGCGATGAAATCACCAAAAACACAAACAAGGTGGATGTGAGGCGCTCAGCCCACGGTGCGTTGGGCTGCAGACCCGCCCCGTTGTACGCCACCGCTTGATGACGTAGCTACCACCTTCTCTGTGCCTATTTCAGGACATGGTTTAGGAGGCGTGGTGGTGTTGGGTTGATGGTTGGACTTGATGATCTTGGAGGTCTCTCCAACCTTAAAGATTCCCCCACTTAGCCATGCCGAAGATCCGTATTTCTCAAAACTCAACCTGCGGCTGCTGGCTTCAAAATCTGCAGTGGATTTTAGCCCTTGGAAAACCACGGCGAAGGGTTGCGTTCGCATTGCGAGCAGCTGGCTGGCTTTCCGAAGGACGTAAAAGAATATGAGGTGGTTTCACAGAGGAAATCGGGGTAGTTTCTACACGTCTTTGTTGGAAGCCAATCGTGTCTAAAGCCCGGTGGAAGCAGCACGTCGGGAGAAAGGAGAAGAGGGGCCCCAGGATTATGCGGTTCTGTAAATACAGCTATTTGACGATTATCAATGCAACACGCACGCGCACCGGTATTTTGAGGTCGGATAAATACAAGTATGTAAAGAAAAGCTGAATCGTTTTAAGATTTTGACCAGCTCTTTATTAACCCAGCTACAAGTTACCTTAACTCCTCTGGACGTCACATCGTCCTCAGGATGCCACGTCCTGGGTTTTTTCTGCCGTGCTTGGACTCTGGCACGTCATTTATATCGTCCCACAGCTGCTCTCCGTGCTTCTGCCTAGGACTGGTGATCAAAACCTGGCACAGCTGCTCGGGAATATTTTTCAGTCCTCTGCCTGGAAAAGAAACCCTGGAAAATAAATGGTTCTTTGAGGCACGGAGTCAGGTCTGTGCAGGGAAGGGAAACAGAAATATTCGTGCCGTAGCAGCAGGAGAAAGATTGGGTGATACTGGACAAGCAAGCATACAGTATCACCAAAACCAAGCTCCAACTTGTTAATGAGCAAACTGATCCAAAACTGGGCAAATTTAACACCCTTCCCACAAAAGGATCCCGGTTGCTGCCAGCTTTCATCTCCTGGAGCTGACGGCCCTCGCCTGTGCTGGGGAGATGGTGCCTCCCGTGAAGCGTTCGTGGTCCGAACAGAGCAGGGAAGCAGCGGGGAGGAGCAGAGACCTTGGCTGAGAGCTACAGGTGCCTGAGAGGTGGGAGAAGCTCCTGGGTGAGGGTGCTGGGTGGTCCTAGCATCGATGGGCACTGCGCTCCCACCCGACAGCAGCCAGGAGCAAGGTTGTCTCCATTGGACTGGGCGACACTGTTGGCAGAGGAAGACCTGGCCATGGTCATTCATGCCTTTCCCAACCTGGGCTGCATGGAAAGAGTCAAGACCCAAGGGTGAAGCCTACAAGACTTAGAAACTCCAGCTAGACTTGACCGAAAGCCAAGGCTGAGGCAGGAGGAATATGGGCGTATCTTACCTCTTGTGTTCTTCCTCAGGTTATGTGGGAGGGAACTGTAATTAAACAACCAATGAGTGAGGCATAAGAGGCATTTGACTGACAATGGACCAAAATCTCTTCACTCTCATCACTTAATTACTGTGAGAAACTGGATGGCGTTCAGCACCTTGAGGTGGCCATCTTGGCGCAAGTGCCACGCTAAGAAAGCAGCCCTTTGTATCGGGGCAGAAATCAAAGCCAAAGTAATGATGTGTGGGGCTCTTTGTCCTAAAGCCAAATGCCCAGTCTGAGAGAACCAGTCTCTTTGGGCTATTTCCACACCATAAACCCAGTAAAAGATCGTGTTTCTGTAGCCTGAAAGCCATAAACGGCCATTCTCTCTCTGTGCTCCAGCGAAGGCTGTTTTCTCTGGCTGGAGCGCTCGGCTCTGGTTGTGCCTTCTCTTGTCTACACCGGGGCTCGGGTTTGGCCAGAAGCACTGGCCACTGAGGCGTGAACTGGGGGCACGGGCGAGAGACCGGCTGTAACCGAGCTGGTGGGACAAGCGAGTGCCTGTGTGGCTTGGACGGCACGGTCCGGAGGCAAGCTGGAGCGACGCCGGGTGTTGTTCCAAGCTCTGTTCTGGCCGTTGCGTGTCCCGGGGGCAAACCACCTCGCGCTGGCTCCCCTAGGTGATGAAGGCTGATTAAAAAAAGAAAATAAAAGGCAGTAGATCATGCCAGGGCAAAAGTGTTGAGGAGTTGTCTTCCATAGGATGGTTACTCTTCACTAGGATGACTGACCTGACCTTCCCATGAACTTGGGCGATACCCGATAGTCCCTGTGTCCATAAAAACAGGTACAGCCAGGGTGTTGGAAACCACCCAGCCCGAGCTGTTTTCTCTTAAAATGTGAGTTCTTGTGAGCATCCCAGTCACATTTTCAAGGGGCTGAATTCCAAACGAGACTTTCCAAAATGAATCTCTTGTTGGCTGAATCCAAAAACCTTTTCAAGCTGTCGGTCCACCCCGGCTTTTTCCTTTGAGATTTTGACTTTTTCAGCACAGGGAAAGCATTTGAGGTCTCACAAATCCTTGTGCCCAGCTTTTGCATGGCATCACCACTCCATCTTGTTTACGGTTAACGTTTATACCCAGGAGCAGGCTGTCTTACCTAATCACGCCCTGTGAGGCGGGAGGATGCTGTCTAACATTTGCAGAACGGGGTTACCAAAGACAGTCAGAACATCTGGAGAGAATAAAACCTCTGAGAAATTGCTTTTCCCAGAGTAGACAGTCCTATAAACCAGATCAGCTAGGAGCCAAATTAAATAAGGGGAAGGTGCAAATAGATTCCTTTTTATGCCTGGGGAAATGGGAAAGCCAAGGGACGTTTTTCCAGCCCGGTTCACGGGGAAGGAGCAGCTCAGCTCCTGCTGGCGGGTGATGCCCAGGAAGGATGCGCTCCCGAGGAACGGCAATGGAAGGACAAATTTGAAGCCTTAAATGGAGTAAACGGGGAAAAAAAAAGTCACGAGAGTGGATGGATTAGGCAGTGACAGGTTGTGGGATGAACAAAGGGTTATTGAGTGATAGAACTGCAACTTCCCCCTTCAGGGGACACTGCCGGTGGCAAGAGGGATGGAGACCTGGCTGCTGCCTGAGCTGGAAGGGATTTCTCCATGTCCAGGTTTGGCTAAGAGGATGGCCCTTCCAGGGATGAGAGAGATAATTACGTCAATGCTGATGGGAAATTTTGGGGAAAAAACCATCCTCCCTTCTAATCCTGGTGGCATTTTATAGGCTGCAATCACGTGATGGACTCTGTGTTCCTGGGCAGAACATCCTCTTTTAGAAAAAATCTATCCTCTTTTAGGGGGGAAAAAAAAAAAAATCAGTGTTTTCAGATATTCTATGCAAAGGCACAGAAGAAAAAACCCACAAAACATGGGCAAGGAATAAAGGCAAAACCACACTGAAAATGCATGCTTGAACAGCAGCTCCTACGAAGCTGGCCACAGACATCCCCAATGTGACCCAAATCTGAGATTTCGAGTGCTTATTCCCTCACCAGCCCGTTCACCAAGGGCTCCTCTCCCCCTTTTCTACCCTCAATCCCTTTCTTTCCTCTCGGAAAGCTCGTTGTTCCTGGGTTTTGCACAGCCTGTGGTCACATGCTTGCCTTCGCCTCTTTATGGGGCGCAAACTTGGGATAAAGAAGAAGCAGAACCGTCCTCCACCCCTTGGCCGCTGAAGAACATGGGGAAGAGATGTTTTTATGATGTCCATCAGTAATTCGGGATTTTTTTTTTAAGGGGAAAAAAAAAAAAGAGGAAAGGAGAGGGAGCAGGTCGGCGGCAGAAGCAGAGGCCTTTCCACCTTCCACAAGAGTTGTCCAAACACAAAGGATGCCTTAGGTTGCCACCTAGTGACTCCAAAGACGAAGGACCACCACTTCTGGAGGGTCTGCTTTGCACACATGTCGGACCAGCCCGCTTAGCCCCAGGCGCTGGGCGCGCAGCATCCCCACCCAAATCCCCGCGCACTCCCAAAGCCACCGAGGCAACAGACCCCAGTCTGTGGAGCCGCAGTTGCCCTCTCCCTCTGAAACCCCAGCTGCCCGATGAGTCTGGGCTCAAGCATGAGCTGGGGCCACCGCTGATGGTCCCCTCGTCTCCCTGGGGACCTTGCCCTTGGGGCGCAAGGGTGCTTGGCTTGAGCACCGCGCTCCGAGAGGCGATGCCCTTTGGGGCCACCCAGCCCGGCAAGGGTTGCCAACGTTGACTGGTGGCACCCGGTGGCCGTGGGGACACCTCGGCCTGGCACCCCCTGCCCCAGCCACGCTGGGGATCACGGGCTGGGGGCTTTGAGCATGCGGGCTGCCGGGGCTTGGGAGCGGGCAGCTGGACAAAACATCTTCTGGCAATGGAATGATAATAAATGTTTAGCGAAGAGTTTTCGTGTAGACGTTCTCTCTTCACTCTGTTTTTGAAGAGCCTGGAAACACGCAGTGCTGAGCACTGCACCTCCAGCCGCGCCCAACAGCCGTCTAGATGTGAAAGAGATCATTTCGGTTCTGCGTTACGGTTTCTTTGACAAGCTTGTAGACGGACATAACCTGGAGAGGAAAAAAAAAAAGAGAAGTGTCAGAGGGGGGAGCTCCAGGATTTTCTCATGGCTTCTCGGCTGGCGTGCTGCGTCCCCGAGCCAAGGGCACCGCAGAGCTGCTTCCCCGCTGGCTGCGCGCTCGGCTCGGTTGCCCTCCCCGATGCCGTCAATCAAACGCGTTGCCGTTTAATAAAGCGGCCTTTATGCCCCAGGAACAGCCAGAATTTTTTAAAATTTATTTATCCGGGGCGGGGGCGCGTGTCCCCAGCAGTGAATGGGGACGTGTGAGATGAGGTGCCCGGCACCCCATAACTCCCTCGCCCTGACAGCGCCCTCGGCTCCACAACCCCCTGGGAACACTCGTTCCTTGCCCGTGCTTTATGGGGCGAGGGGTGACGCCTGGGTTGTCCTACCCTGGGCCGCCTGGCCGGGTGCGCGAGCTGTCAGCTGCGTGGGCAGGCTGCGGCCGGGGGGAAATACCTGCCATGGGTAATTTAATCCCCGCGACATCACAGTACCTGCTGTAATGAGGCTCATTATGAAGCCCTATTTAAAGCCCCATTTAAGCCAGAGGGAAAATACAGCTCTTTCTGCAGCACGGAGCAGGTCGGTGGCCCCAATTAGGGGCGTGCTGCTGATGGCAGGGCTTCCTCCTCCAAAAAACTAGGGAAACCCACACAAGTTATCTCCAAAGTCACGGGGAACCATTCTCCAGAGGTGCTGTGCCGGTGAAAACATCACCAATGGGAGACAACAAGACAGTGCTCCTGAAGAGGGTGTCCCGGTGCACCCACCGGGGATGGACGGGGAATAAGAAGTGACCTGATGCTTTCATCCATGGAGGGTGCTGGAGAAGGAGGAGAGGCCACAAGAACCTGGCGCTGGGGAGATCTCGGGGGTTTCGGAGTGAGCTGGCACCCGGCACTGTCACCAAAGCACTGAGGATGGGCCTGGTCTCCACGCAGGAGTGGGAGGAGGACAGGGAAGGGTGGGTGGGGAGGGGTTCATTCCCTGGACCCTGTCTCAGGAGGGGTCCCAGCACGGGACCAAAAAGCAACCAAGGCCAGTCAAGGGTTCTCCTGCCTTCATCTGGCTTGGGGCCGAGCATCTCCTCCAAAAAGTGGTACCGCCGAGAGCGCCGGGAGAGGAGGAGCTGCCACGTTCCTCCATCCTGGACGAACTTACAGCAAATAAAAAGTGTTCAGTTATTTGTACATTGCTCCCGGAGTGATGAAATTTCAGTGTCCTCTAAAACACGAGGATCCCCCTAAACTCTTGTTTACTACGCAGGGATGCAGGCGGGGAACGACGCGCGTTTTTGCAATAAAAACAAGCTGGGTTTGGCGAACACCTGCTTTCCGCTGTTTAATAACGCCGAGCTCCTGTCTTGTATGCTCTTCTGTTTACCCTCCCGCAAATTATTTTTGTTCTCAGTTGACAAAGATAAATGATGGGATTAATATATATTGGAGAAGTCCCGACGAACAGTTTGCTAGCGAAGAGGAAGGGTTGATATTATTTCCCTCAGGTAACGGAACGCAGACAAACTGGATTAAGAGTAATTTGCTGTGGGGCTTATACGCGATCACGAGCCATTAGCGGAACAGCATTTATGAAAATTGCTTTTTCTAAAATAAAAATTAGACCGGCTTTCATTTCCTTGCTGGCACCGGGCGACGAAGAATCGTTCCTTTTCAGGGAGAGAAGAAAAATTACAGATGACTAACTGTGCTGCGGCAGATAACTAGGAATTGCCAAATTTTAGGGTGGTGTGGGAGAGGAAAACCCAGCACCCCTGCCGTTAAGCCCGGCTCAGGGAGGTTAGAAGTGGACATGATGCCCTGCGCATCCCGGGCTCTCTCCATTGAACCTCAAAGGGTAATTTATTTTTTTAAGCTTGTTTGCTGGAGAAACACACTTTTTAAAACCGGGTAAAATTCAGATCTGCCGAGTAAGAGGACAGGAGAAAGCGGGAGCTCAGAGGCAAAGCCCTTTCCCATCTCCCACAGCACCACAGAGCGACGGCTGCCTTCCTCCCCGGGATTCCCGGGATGCTGCAGAGCTCAGGACAGGTCGCACGCCCCCGCCACACTCCGCTCCGGCCTTTTTGGGGCGAGATTCACCCCGTTAGGAAAATTGCCAGCCTGGCTACCACGAGGACGAGGACCCCCAGGGCCCCCCCTCCGGCCACCACCCACGTTCACACTGCGCCAACGCCCGCCGGGTCACGCACACGCTCGGGCAGTTAATAATATTCTGTTTACTTCCAGAGGTTTAATAAAGACAGGACTAACCCCGGCCTCAGAAACGCCCAATTACGCGGTGTGCGCAGGAAACTCCTAAAAATAGCTGTTTTCAAACGTGGTGTGGCCCAAACCTTTAAAATGCAGGCTGGCTTTGTGTGGCCGCGGGGAGGTTTGTTCACGCTGGGACGGAGGAACGAGCTCTAAAAATAAAATTGGCTGAATAATAAGAGCCGAGCTGTTCCACTCGGTACAGACGCAGGAATCGGGGAAGTGTCTGGGCTCACTCAGCCCAAAAGTGTTTTCAACTGCTCGATGAAGAATATTCACCTCCCCACATGGAGCCTGCGTGGCTGGTGTCTCTAGACCTACGCAGGCATCGTGATGTTGCTGGTTTCATAACGACCCTTTGCTGGTTTAATAATGACCCTTTGCATGGCCGCCTCGACGCCCTTTCCCTCACGAAGCTGCCTCGGGAGGTGGATTCGCTCGGAGGTCGCCCTCCCAGCCCCATCGCCCCGAATCAGCCTCCCCGGGGAAAGGAGACGAAAGGTTTCCCCCCACGCCGGCCAGCAGATCTACGGCTCCCGCTGGGACCCACCCCGCTAAACAGCGCAGGAAAAGCGCATGGCATCAGCCGGGAGAGCCGCGGCACATGGCCGGTGGGTCCCGGGGGTCCAGACCCCTCGCCCTCTGGCAGCCCCTCTGACTCTTACCTGCGATAATGTTGGCACCAGGTTGAGCTTTAACATCTTCACGGATCCTTTTGCGTTATTTGGGCAAGGCGATGGCCGGTCACCAGGTGGGGTTAGGGAGAAACGCAGATGTTATACACGCCTTTGGCTGCTTGGCTCTCCGAAGACTTTCCTCGCACTCTGCTCTCTTAATTTGGCTTCCAAGGCAAAAAAGCTTGGCTTTTTATGCCGGGTGCTTCAGTGGGTGTTGCCAAAGGGCTTTCCAGAGGCGATGGTCATGGCCCCTGACCCTTTCACAGGTGGGGAAACTGAGGCAGTCAGCATGATGAGCCCAGCTGTGGGGTGGGAGGGCTGGGTGCAGCTTCAGGCCACGCTGGGCAGAGGTTTTGGGACCGAGGCGCTCAGCCAGCTTGGACAGCGGGGTGGTGGGCTGTATGGACCATCACATAGAAGATACCCAGAAAATTGTGATCCGCCACTTGCCAAAGCAGGCCGGGGAAGGGGGCAGCAATCGGAGCCAGAGCCTTCCGAGGCGCCCCGCGTCACCCCGCTGCCAGCCCGGGACACCCCAAGCCCCCTCTGTAGTGGGGTGCCGGATGGTTGGCACCCCGCGGCAGCTCAGCACGGGCACCTCGGCTCAGCGGCACCATAATTCTGCCAGTCCTGAGGGTTTTGAAAACAATACTGGAAGTAATCCCTTTTGATCTGACGCTAATCCCAGATAATTGCTTCCAGGCTTAATAGGAAAACTGCATTTTCTTGGGGGGAACGGGTCAGTTTGAAAGGGCTTTGATTTCACCAGGGCCGTAGGTGCTTGTTTTAGCAGAGGGAGCCCTATTGTTCCCGGGAGCGCGGGATGCCAGGAGTAATGACACAGGCCGTGAGCCCGCAATTAAACTCGCCTGTCTGCGGCCGGCCCACCACGCAGGCAGCGTTGCCCGGAGAAAGGAGTCTTTCGAAACCGCACCGCACCGGGGGGGATGGCGCTGAAAAAACCCTGCGCATTCAGCATCGACGAGAAATTAGGGAAACTGATGCCACGTGATGCTGAAGAGGTCAAGTACCTCAGCGGTGTAGAAGGAGGCGGGATGAAGTCACGGCTAAATAGCATATGGGCAGTGTAGGGCGACGCGCCCTTCCCCGCACTGTGCCTCGTCCCGAGGGATCTTGGAAATGCACCCCATTTTTGGGGTACAACACAGACCGGGGGGATATTCAGCCGCCTCAGGCACCGTGACCCCACTGTGAGCCAAATCTCGAGCTCCGAGCGCGCCATAAATCACAAAGCGGAGGCGTAAAAGCGCCGGTCTGAGCACACATGTTGCTTTACCAGGAAAGCTGGCCGCGCGCGGCAGCCTGCGGGTCACTGTGCTCTGACTGTGCTCCCCCGAGACCCAGAGCCGCGCTGACAGCATGCATTCTTTCTGCCTCGCCTCTAGAACCACCAAACAATGGGCTTCCCATTGTTCATTAACCAAAGGTTCCCATTTGGCAGCTGTGGGTGTCGAAAAGTTAGTTACGGCCTCGGCAGGAGGAACAAGGTGGTTTTGCAGCCGTATGAAGGTTGGACATCGGGGGGTTTTTAGGCAATACTGGGGTCTCCAAGGAAAAATTGGGTTGTTTAGGCAACGAAGGTCCTAGCTAAGGTTTTGAAGGCAATCATGTGGATGGGTGGGTGAGGGATCCCAGCCAGGGGGCATAAATAGAGAAGAAAGAGGTGGGCTGTGACCTCCCGAGCTTGGATCAGGTTGGGTTGACCAACGATTGACCAATGCTAAACAAGTCCCAGCAAAGTATAACCCTCCTCCTGCAGTTAAAGGTTACATTTTCCTGCAGATTTTTAGCAGGGTGGACATGCAAAAGCAGGCTGAGCCTTTGGGAGTCAAACCCAAACTGGGCCCAGCTCTTTCGGCCGGGCAAGGTTTGCCATAGGGTCTCAGAGCGGAAAGTCGGAGCGTTTCTGCCGCTTTTGCTTTGAGGTCCTTCGCCCACTGGAGGGAGCATACGGCAAGCGATTCAATACGTGGGACGTGGGTTTGGAATAGGTTTGCACTTAAACGAGGGCTCAGGAAGCACCATTGGATCTTGCTCAAGCAAAGGAAAACATTAAATAAATTAAAAACTGGAGAGAAGAGCAATTTTTTTAATTCTGGGCTCTGATTTCTTGCCTTTCAATGAGCTTTTCCTGCAGGGAAGGTGTTCGGGGAGGGAAACTCCAGGCATCCCACGGAGCTTCCCCTTAACTGAGTTTAGAACTCTACACAGTTACCTTGGTTTTTAAATAAAATATATATACGTAGATATAATGAAACCAGCTGAAGTCCTGGGGGAGCTGTAGAAGTCACTGAGCCCTGTCCTGGGGAACCTGTGTAGTTCCAATATTTTCCAAGCACTTTTGGTGAGCCATGCATTAGCATGTGGCCCTCACCCTTAGTGTCATGTCCCTGGGGGGCCTCCAAACCTCAGTGGTGTGAAGGAAGCTAAGAGAAGCTGAGAAGCATCCCCCTTCCCCAAATCCACACCTCATCGCTCACGCCCCAGTCGGACGTTGAGTGAAGGAGCCTACACAGGCACTAACTGGGACATGCCATCCAGCTGGCAACGCACGGCCAGCTCCACGCTCTTGAGGGGCACCTTGGTGGTGCTTCAGACGGTTTCACCAGACCCTGCCCTACTTTGGAGGCATCTCTTACTCCTGTTTTGGCTGGGGACGCACAAAGGGCAGAAGAAGCCCAGTCTGCTGTAGCGCCTTCACAATAATGCCGCGTACGGCACCATTCGCTGTTATTAGCACGGTAAACGGAGCGATATTGATTTAGAGGATTTGCGGTTTGCCGGCATAGTTTAGTTGTTGGCCTTCACACCGTTGCCTGACTCATGAATACGCATGAAGTCTCAAACAAGTTCGTTTGCGGTTTAAATGGCTGGGTTTGTGTATGCATGAAGGTTTTTATTTATTTGTATTAATTCAAGTCACATTTCCCTCGAGACACCGCTGCCCCATCCAACGCCCCTTGACGCCCGGTGGAGCCCTTCCAGGGAATTCAATAGTGCCTGGATCATGGCCACCAGGCCACCGTTTTCGGAGGTGCTGAGCAAACACCGCTCCCAAGGCCTTTCATTCACCGTTGTGAGCGCGCTTGCCTTTGAAAACTGGGCTCAATCCCCTCTCCTTGATCCAGGCCTGCGGTTTGAGGGTGGCGAGCTGCCTGGCTCTTGACAGGTTTTCTATTAAACATGGATGGTGCCTTCGCATGCCATTGTCTGTGAGATGGTTCTGGAGGAACAAAAGGCTCCTGTTCGCAAGCTCTGGCATGCCATGAGGGATGATTTAAAAGGTTACGGCTTAAAGATAGATCCCGTTTACTGCAATAATAGCCCTAATTAAAAATTAGCCTGATATAATACAGCTATTATAATAGAGTCTGATTTTATGTCTTTTTTTTTTTTTTTTTTTTGGATACATGTGATGGGGCCACAAAGCCCCTCATTCTGTGGGGGTGCCTCTCCGGCACAATTCACTAAAGATGGAGCCGAGGGGGAATGAACTATTGGGTGCTGTGCTCTGTCTGAGGGGCAACCCAAAGCTCGGTGTCCATGGCTGAGAGTGTAGGAGCAGAAGGAGCCGGCCAATGTCCTGCCCGCCAGCTCCCATCCCACCCACCCACGGCTCGGGCAGAGGAGGGCTTGTGGTCTTGCCAAGGAGATGGCCTTGCCCTCCTCTAGTGAGCAAATGCTCCTGAAAAATCCTGAAAATGGAAAATTATCCAGGGAATGTCTTATTGCACTTTCCCTATCTGAGTGGGAAACGCCTGAAATCCCTGCTGTGAGGCATCATCCCGCTCCCCTCCATTCCCCACTGCCACTCGTGACCCCCAGGATGTCCCAGCTGGAGATGCTCCCCGATCAGCAGCTGGCACTGGCCCAGCTCCCTGTCAAGCGCCTGCAGCTCCTGCCCCACTGACGAGCTCGACCCCGAATTCCCTCCCTCCTCGGCCCAGCCTTTGCTGTTTGATTTCGGCTTTTGATTGAGAGATTCTTGCAGCGGGGCCAATGTCTTTCAACTCCCATTTCTTCTGTCAGAAACTCCCCATCACCCTGGTGGCATATTTTTTTTTTTCCACAAGATATTCCTGATGCGGAGAGCAAATGCTATTTTTTTTTTTATTTTTCGCATCTGTTCCCAAGTCCGTGACCGTGCAAAGTGCTCTCTAGCCTCTTATGGAAAACACCAATGGGTACAACGAATGAAGTTTAAAGCTTGAAAGTCTCTTCAGCTCTGGCCACCACCAAGGGTCTCGCAAAGATCTTTTGGCTCAGAGCAAAGCCGTGAAAGAGCCCGGCTCAGTCTGAGGTTGCAACATTTTATATATATAAATCTGTTTTTTAATATAGTAAGGTATTAAGAAAGCCTGGAAATGTCCTAACTGGATGCAGTTGGAAAGATCTAAACACCATGCTGATGAGCAGTGAAAGCCCGCCAGTATAACCCGCTCCATCCCACCGCTGGCACTGGTGGGAGATCTCCCACTGCCGAGTCTAACGCACCTCAACTCGACGGGATGGCCGGGGTCCAGGTCAGTGACTGGAGATGTGCATTGAGACGGCCCAAAGCAAGGCCAGATGTCGAGAAGACAGAAGAGTGTCTGCACAGCGTGTCTGGTACCTCTCTAGCATGGAAAAAACCTTCAGATCTGAAGCGCTCGTTGAATTCATTTAGTACCGTGGTTGATAATCTTAATTGGAAACATACCAGTCTGCGTTGCCCCAGACATAGGCTGTGGAGAGACACGAAGAGTTATTAAACGAGGGCTGAGAGCGGCAGTTGCTACAGGCAGCGCGAGATGTTGGTGAGTTCCTAATAAAAGTTCCTAATTAGTGCTGAGCACTTCTGGGATGGATACACAGCTCCACTCTTCCGGAGCAAGAACGGGAACGGATTTGGCACCAGCAAAATACTTCCCCATAACTTCAGCTTGCTGTTGCCGCTAAAATAAAGCGTAAGAAAGCTATGCTTTATTTTTCTGCACCCTCCGGAGACCAACGCCTTCTTGCCCTGGCAATACACACCCCGATAAGGCAATGCCAGCAGAAGGCTGGTGAGGGTGTGGGCAGCCACAGCTGGGAACACCTGGAGGCACCGGCAGCCGCTGAAGGGATGCTATCACCGTACACCGCAAGTCCTTCTTGGGCCACCTGACCTGGGTTTTAGCCTTGTACCTTCCTGGTGACACTCCTACCAATCAAGGATGAGTTTCAGAGGCACCCAGGGAACTTCCAAGGGGAACTTTTGGCACACGATTTGTCCTTGATGCAGTAAACAGGGAGGTTTTCTTGTTTTGAGCCCAGAAATGTTCATCTCGTCAACTGATTATGGGCAAGGTACCATTTCAAAAGGTCGGATTAGGAATCACAGAACATCTCATGTTGGAAGGGATCCACCACTGAGTCCACCTCCAAGGAAGACAGTCTTTCCTTTGATTTGCCTTTTCCAGGACCAAACCCTGGAAAAGGGGAGAAGAGCAAGAGCATTACCCACCCGTTTCCACTGGAGAAGAGGCTTTCCTTGTGGAGAACCTGGTGTCCATGGGAGGAGAGGCTTTCCTTGTGGAGAACCCAGCGGAGTCCTCTGCCGTAGCCCGGTGCTCCCAATGTTTTAACAAGAGGCCCCACAAATATTTAACCCCAGCGACGGGAAGAAAACCCGGTGTAGTGGGGTGGGATGGATATGTTTGCCGAGAAGAGAGGGTGAAAGACTGTGGAATTTATTGATTGGATTCCCGCTGAAACACAAATGCCTCCTCATAACCCAGGAGTAGATAATGGCTTGGCAAACAAGTACGTCAGGAGTGCACTCGGCTGGAGGTATTTATGTTTTGTCCTGGGGAACTGAAGGGAGAGGGAAAGGTGAGGACCCCGTTTCGCTCTCCAAGGATGCCCTCTCATTGGAAGGGGGTGCATTCCTTGGGGGGTGAGTGCCGCAGGGCCTCTGTGGCAAACCCTGGCCTCTCCCAAAGCCCCGGCAGAAGCTTCGGTGAGGATGCTCTTCCCCTGTCAAGGGCAAGGCGTGGGCATCTCTGCCAAATCGCTGCCGGTCCCTCTCGTCGCAGGGGAGGGGGGAGAGTGGCCAGGAGGAGGCAGCTGGGGAGAAGAACTGCCCCTGAGCAGGACTGGTTTCACTGGTTTTCCTCCAGTCCCTCCAGCACACATTGCTATGGTGGGGTCTGAGCTTCTGGAGCACGCACTACCTTGCTCTCCTGTCAGCCAGCGCCTCTGCTCTTTGGCCCCTGTCGCAAGGGTGCAAAAAGAAAATCGGACAAAAATAGCTTTTTTCCGCCCATTTTTCTATTGGATAAAATTTAAAACTACTTTTCTATTTTATTTTGCAAAACAAAAATTATTTCCACGTAGAGAGAGGTGTCTTCCCCCATGCAGATGCCGCACCGCTGCCAGCAAACCTCATCCCGTGCCCACTCTGGGGACGGCTCCCTCCCTGCTCCCTTCGCTGGGACGTTTCGCAGCCTTTTCTACAGGCAGGGCTCCCAGGACAGGTGCAGGCGGGGAAAAAAAAAAAAAAAAAAATGGAGACAAGTCTGACCTTTAAAGTTTTGTTCCAGCTCCATCTTCCCGCTGAAAGCATCCTGGCTTGCACAAATAACTTTTGACCTCAGGCCCCCTCGCTTGTGTCGCAGCATTGTGCCGGGAGCGTTTGTCTCAAGGCCGTGACACATAGCCTTTTGGGCCGGGGGTGCAAGCGAAGGCTGGGGCTCCGCGGCTGCCGAGGGAGTGAGTTTTTGGCGGGCCGGCTTCTCCTTTCGCAGCCCCTCTTTCGGGATGCAGGGGCAGGCAACGGAGAATGCAGCTGTAAGGGAAAGAATTAAAGGGTTATTAAAAAAAAAAAGGAGGAGAAAAAAGGAGGAGAAAAAGAAAAAAGGAGGAGAAAAAGAAGGAGGAGAAAAAGGAGGAGGAAAAAAAGAAGGAGGGGAAAAAAAGGAGGGGAAAAAAAGGAGAAGGGGAAAAAAGAGGAGAAGGGGGAAAAAAGGAGGGAAAAAAGAAGGAGGGGAAAAAAAAGAAGGAGGGAAAAAAAAGAAGGAGGCAAAAAAAAAGAAGGAGGCAAAAAAAGGAGGGAAAAAAGAAGGGGAAAAAAAAGAAGAAGGGAAAAAAAGAAGAAGGGGAAAAAAAAGAAGAAGGGAAAAAAAGAAGAAGGGAAAAAAAAAGAAGAAGAAAAAAAAAGACGAAAAAAGTTTCATGGCAATTTTTCAGTTGTGGTCGGCGCGGTGCCCCTGCGGCTGTCCGGCGGCAGAGTTAGTGCTTTCATCCTGGGGAGCGGGTTTTGGGCGGGGGTGAATTACTGGGGATGCGGTGACATCCACGGGGCCAGGCTGAGTTACACCACTTTACGAGCTGACCCGGGGCGGGGCAGTGCCGATTTACACCCGCTGAGGGTCTGCCCTTTCGGCATCGCCACCCCGAGAGCCGCCACAAATCAACGCCCAGGGCCTGCGCGTCGGGCTCGCCTTAGCAAAACACTTGATTTGCCTTGGAAAACGCTCCCGGCGCTGGCCCGCGTCCTCCACGCTCGCACCCTGCCGCAGACAGGAGTTATAGGGCCGATCTCGGCGGGGCCGCGTGATTCATGCCCACCCAGGCGGTGGCTGGAGGCGTCCTCGCGCAAGAGGAATGTGCCTATTCTCAAGACAAACACAGTCTCCATAACTCAGGGGACGCGATAAGATGCTACCGGCGCAGCGGTGGTGTGACACGGGGGGCCGCATCCCCTCCTAAACCCCCGAAGGTGTCATAGTGCCAAGGAGGAGGAAAGGCGCTTGCGGGGCTGACAGGGGAAGGCTGCCGCTGACAGCACGCGCCTTACGGACGCGGAGGGCTGGGATACGGCCAGCTTTTCGGAGGGCACGTTTCGGCCCCGCGGAAGCAACAGGAGAGGCTGCCTCTCCTCTTGGCTCACTGAAAGCCATGGGCGTCTTCAAAGAGCTGGAGGAATAGGGCTTTATGGGATTATCTCTAAGCACCTGCAGACCTTTGTGAGGCCAGCCCGCAGCTCGGAACGACGTGATTCAGCTGTAACTTACACCCCAATTAGTCGCCAAGTGCTGCTGGGTTTAGCAACGGGGCGTTGGCTTGGCCCCCGGCCTGCGCGGCCGAGGACCGGGATGCCAGCGCGGCACGCGGTTAGCTCGCCTCCGCCCTGCCCCGAGGTGGGGTCCCAGCTCTGCTTCCAGCTGCCCCACCACTTGCCGCCATCTTCCTACCCGCCTTTGCTGGGTTGCGCGCTCTTTGCTGTTATTTATCCACGTCCCTTCTTTCCGAAATTAATCATCATCTTCAGCCTCTTTATATCAGGGCCCTAAGAAGATAACATCACCTTTAATTTTCCCCGTTCTTCCTCCAGAGTCAGGATATTCCTCAGGATATTCCTCAAAAACCAAGCCCGATCTTTCCAACACCTCCGTGCAGCCCGCTGTTGATATCATGCCGCTGCAATGCGTGCGGTACCAACCTCACAACATAAGCCTCCTGTTATTCCTCTTTTTTTCTCTCTCTAAAAGGATTATTTCCAAGCCAATTTTTATAATTGCATCCCAGATAATGAGTGTGTCCCCCAGGAGCCTTTTGGGAGGGGAAGCAAGGAAAGTGCGGCGAGTTTTCCGTGCCGGCTCCCCATGGCATTGGGAGCGTCCCGCAGCTCTCCTGGATGGCTTAATAATTGGGATGCTGTCCTGCTTTTCCAAAGGCGACCGCCGGCTCCTGCTTCTTGGGATTGTGTCTCCTAGGCGGTGCTTTGGGCCCCCTGAAACCCACACAGTGGAAAGCAAACGTTTCGTTTGAAGGTGTGAAGGCGTCCCCTCCAAAACTCCCCGCCACCACAGGCCACGGCTCGCAGCATAAAGGGAAATAAAGATTATTTCATAAAAGTCAGGCCCGTTTAAGTCAGCGAAAAACGCATCGGCCAATTATATCGCGCTTAATGCTGGGATAATGGAACAATGAGAGATGTGTGTTTGCATTTGGTAAAATTAAACTGTATGCAGCTATTTATCTTTTGCCTTAATTGTTTGAGCTTGTTTCTAATGTAAACTGTTGTAATTTTAAATAAATATAATAGAAAAAACTTTCCTAGGGATCGGAAATCCAGAGTAAATTTACTTTGCAAATAGGCTTGGTTAGGTGTGTTTTATGCCGAGGATCTTGAACTGACAACTTTCATTCAAAAATATTTTGAATACTACAGGTCTGTTACTCCCAGTAGGCTGTGGAGAGTGTCAGGAGAGGAGAGGACCTGGCTGGGCGAAGAACTGCAGGTGAGATGCTGACCACAGCCGGTCGGGTGTTCTCCTTGACCAAGAAAGACCAAAGCCATGCCAGATCCTGCAAACAAGGTGTGTCGAGAGCCCCGGTGCCGGATCCTACAAAGAGAGACCCTCGTGCCCAAGGAGGCTGAAGCAAGCTCCTGACGGTCCCATGCGCTCCACCTCTTGACTTGTTGACCTCCGCTTCACTCTTCTACAGGAGATGGTTTTGCATGTAAAAATAGGACAGAGACATGGCAGGACCTGTTTTGTGGGTCGGTGTCACACGCAGTTTGGGTGGTTGAGAGCACAGGACTCCGGTTCTTTCATCTTCCATTGCACCACAGCCAAATATTAATGGTTTGGAAAACATGCCCAAGCGCGTCTTCACGATGCCATCGGGTATCCGAACGCTCGGTTCGGTTTGGGCAATGGCTTTAGGACTCCCAGCAGCGAGCAGTGAGGTTAGGATAACATTTTCAATGAAGTCTATCATCATGCCATGTGAAATCCCAATTATCTGTACTGGGAAAGTACAGTACACCGCTTTGTAGCTCTTTGAGGACTTTTAGAGATGATCTTGGTTAAGCCCACGATGTTGATTAAGGAGGTGAATGCAACTGTTGACTTAGCCCTCAGGGGTTGTTATAAATGTGTCTGTTTGTTTTTCCAGTACCCCGAAGGAAGGCTCCAACAAAGGAAACGCGCTGGGTTGAAAGGTAACTCAAGTGATTAATGACATATACATTCAGCGTGACGTCTTTTATCATGGGGTGGTCTTATTGATCGCGAGTTGAGCAACCCGGGAAGTGGAAAAAGAGGTTATAAAAGTGAAAGCCCGGTGAAAATTAATTAATTGCCGAAACAAAAGTGTCAGCCTTCCTCACGTACCTGGAATGCGGCGGGCAGCCCCGTCTTGCAGGGTTCTTGTGGCAGCTCTGTAAATCATGACCGATGTTTCTTTCATAGCGTGCAGCGAGTCAAAAAAAGGTAAAATAGGAATGCTGGGGTTGGTTTGGGCTTGTTAGCTGCGTATGCCAAGAGGATTTTTTGTATGACTGCAGCCCTCTTGACAAAGGGAATTCATCAGGGAGAGTTTAAGCTGGGTCAGAGCACCAGCGGATGTGCCCATGGGTTGACTTTGACTGGTTAGCTCAAAAGCTTTTCTGTGGAGGACTCGGTTCCCAGTTCCTGTACTGTAACCATCGCTGAAGCTCCAGCGTGGCTATCGGGGCAGGACCAGCCTTGTGCATGTCAGGTATGGGTGCTTATAAAACCTGATCCCAAAGACCCACACTAAGCCCTCTAGGATCACGACCACCTGGCTTTGGGGCGGATGGCCCTGCTTTGCTTGGATGGAGGACCCCAGACAGCCAGACTTTACCCTCGGTTTCCCTGGTGTCAGCCACGTACGTGACAGAAATGAGAAGGTGCTGGGAGGAAAACACCCTTGAATGTCACTTTTGTAGGGAACAGGAAAATTCTACTCAAATGAGGGCCCCCGTTACCTCTAAGGTGGCATAAAAATTTCAAATGCTCACCAGAAACTTCCTCTGGCATCGTCTGCTGAGCTGGGGCCCTGCTGCTGAGCCACCTCACATCAGCTCAGATGGTGCCGCGGGTCCCTCTGCACCCCCTCGGTGTTGGCTGCTGCTCTTCTTTGCCTTCGGTTCCTTTAGATGGCACCATCCTCCCGCGTTGGTGCCGCGCTGGAGCCCTTCTCAATTAGTATTCACACTGCAAAAAGAGGAAAATTCCTTCATTACCGGGCGGCGGGTAGCACGGTGGTAATTGAGGCGGTGTCAGCAACTCCATTATGAGCCCTGGTTTCCACTGGGCGGGGAGGAAGGTTCACACTTGTGATGCTGAAAGCCCAGAGCAGCCGTCTTCTTCCTTTTTGTAGGTATCACCGGGCAGGATGATGCTTCAGATGTGACCTTGCCGTATGGCATGAGCAGCCTACGGGTCCTGGTTTTGGGAGATTGGTATGAGGTGTGAAAGCCGGTGGGATTACGCCAGCTACAGAGCTGGGCTTTTGGGTGGGAAGAACGGGGAATGGGCAGCAAAAGGCATCCTGGACGACAGGGCCCCATCCAGAGCCCACCAAGGTGGCAGGGGATGTGCTGAGCCAGAGTGGCCACACTGTCCTTAGGTGCAGCCC
This sequence comes from Chlamydotis macqueenii, assembly GCF_036417535.1. Classification (NCBI taxonomy): domain Eukaryota; kingdom Metazoa; phylum Chordata; class Aves; order Otidiformes; family Otididae; genus Chlamydotis; species Chlamydotis macqueenii. The sequence goes on along the minus strand of NC_141558.1, from coordinate 126,392,231 downwards.
CAAGGGGTGAGGAGCACCCAGTCCCATGCACACCTCATTCCGGGTGCTCTCCATGGAGCCGAGGGTTGGCTGGTCCTCCCTCTAGCTGGCTGCTTTGGTGGCCAGCGCTGGGAAAACCACCTGGGAGAGAGAGGATCAAAGCAGAGGATCTGGGCCATCATGGATGGGGTTGGTCTGTAGGGACCATCCTCACCTGAATTAATAGGCCTCTGTTTATCAGGTGTCCTCTTGATTCCTGCCCTGGATCCACACCCCGGAAAAGCCCAAATCCTCCTTGAGCAAATCCCCTTTCACGCTTTGCGCTCCGGGAAACGGGCTCTTGCCTTTCTCACGGGGAAAGTAGCTCGTCTCTGAAGAGTGCTGGTAACATCATCATCGCCTGGGCCCATCTGGCAGAGCCCTCGCTCGTACCTCGTCAGATTAAACCGAGAAACAGCAGCTATGACCTTTTGTGAAGAGGATAGAGCCATGGCAAGTCATCTTTGCGAGCAGAGGGGTTCAAAAGGAGGGGAAGCCAAACCCCGGATGGTTTTGCCCCACTCACCGGCACCAAAAGCGAGCGCAACCATCGTGCCGAGGCCGTTGCCCACCCGAGGAAATCCGGGAAAGGGCTGCGGGTGCTGGCCGCCCTACAGCAATCCCAACGAAGCACAGGGCCAGCTGCGCCAAGGGGCAGGGAAGGCGAGGAAAGCCAGCATTTTATTTCTTTCAAAACCTTTTTATCCCTCTTAAAAACAAACAAAAAAAAATCAGCACTTTGAAAATGTAGAGCAATAATCCCATTTGCCGTTCAAAATTTAGGAAAAACGTGGCCAGCACAGGGGCAGGGAACCTTGGGTTTTCCTCCCAGTAACTTTTTTCCCCTTCCTGGGATTTTTTAATCTACATACAACATCAGAATCGACAACACGTGAATCTTTCTACCCAGCAGAATGTGATTTTCTGTGTCCCCTCCCTCCCCCGAAAGGCAAAGCGTCCCCTTTTCCTAATTCTTGGCCGCCCTGCCACAATGCAGCAGCGGGGAATTCCCGAGGTCAGACCAAATCCCTTGTTCTCCCGGCCCGCTCCCGGCCCCCGGGACCCGCAGCCTTGTTCAGCCTTTTAGAAGTGCAAATAATCTCTATAAACTGGGGGGGGACACACGGATACACAGATCAAGCGATGGGGCAGGAGCTCTCCCCACGCGGCCTGGGCTGTCCCAGGGAAGACCGCCTCGCCCCGCTTTTCCAGGTTATTTATTTATTTGAAACCATCCCAAGGCTTTGCGAGGTTCCCTCGTTAAATCAATGAATTAGAAAAGGAACCTCAACGCGTCCCGGGCCCAGGTCAATGGTAATCGTACAACATTACCCATGCGGCCATGGTTTGGGTCGCTGTTAAAGCAAGAATGGGCCCCAAACGCATGGTGAGGCTGCCAGAGTCTGGGGAACCCGATGCGCCAGTCGGATTTGGGGTGTTTTATCGGCACCCACACCGTCCGAGGGCGAAGGGTCCGCCTGCGGTCTGGCCCGGGAACGCAATTTCCAGGCAGTCAAAATAAGCGTTAAAACATGGACGGTTCTCCTAACAAATGAGCAAACCCCGCTAGCACCCCACCTGCAGCAAGCCCAGCGACCCCGCACGAGTCGCCTTTATGTCCCTCCGCCTTTTGTTTCCCTCCAGCCTTTGTCTGTGCCGAGCCCGCGCGGGTCCCCGGCCGGTGCGGCCGCTGGCGGTGATGGGGCCGGGGTGCCCTGCCCTCCCCAAAACGGGGTCCCTCCAGCCTTCGCCTGGCCCGGAGCGGGGAGGGAGCCAAACCAACCCCGCTGCTCGCCTCCTGTGCTGGTCCCCGCATTTCGGGGAGAGCCCACGGCGTCCCTGCGACAGCCGATTTCTTTAGTTACCTGGAAAAATAGATCACGCTTCCTCCCGCTCCCGTGTGCCAGCTCTGACTACTTTCTTATTTATTTGTTCAGCCGTTTTCACTCGTCTCTCCGCTAAACACACAAAGTCGTTCATTAAGCATCGCGCTCCGCGTTTTGACCCTTTATTAGGCATCGCTGACAGTGGGAGAAAATCTCCCTTCCTTTCTACATTCATTTTCCTTCTGGACGATTTGATGGAGCAGGGGGGAAAAAAAAGCTCGGTGTAGTTTAGACAGCCAGGAAGTATGTCTGTTCAGTGGGAGAAGCCCCGTTAACCATTAAAGTTTCATATTTCTTCCCCGCAACTAGAAACCCCAGGGCAGCAGGAAAATAAGCAAAGGGCGGTGGAACTACGCGTGCAACTTCAATTGCAGTTGTTCGTAGGTGATGTCGAGTAAAGGACGAGCGGAAATTTAAGCGGAGAGGAAGAGTAACAGCCAGAAGGCTGGAAAAAAAAAAGTGGAAAAAAATTAAAATATCAAATGTAGCATATTAACGTAATTTTGTCCAAATAAATTTACCCTCCCCGCATTAACGCCCACCGCGTAGCGGAGTTTGCAGCTCCTCGGATTTTCCTTCCGGCTCGCGGCTGGAGGAAGGAGCCGTGATTTAGGGACCGGCCTCGGCGAGGGAAGCTCCTTCCCTCTCCCACCCGCCCGCCGGCTACAAAGGCGCCGCGATTTTCATTTCGGAGTCGATGGGCGCAATTTTGTCCCGGCGACCCTGCTGTCTAACCCTGTTTGCTGAGTTACGCCGGGTTTGCTGACAACTTCTACTTGAGTAAATTGTATTTAGACAACAATATATTTCATTCAGGTCTTTTGCAACGTCTGGAGCAAGGTCAGTTTTATATTCTACCGAAATCATAAAGTGACACTTGAGATAAACAGAATGTTTACTCTCTCCATGTGAGGCGAAGCTGATATGTAAATTTATCCTTATTCTTTCATCAAATTTGCATTTACCCTCTTAGTCAAACACTACAGGGTTCCAAATCAAACAGCTTTAATGGTGGTCAGCCCTTTATGACCGATTGCCATATCAGAGAGAAAGAAACGGCAATTTAGATTAAAATGAAAAGAGTAACACAACATAACGAGCGTCATCCGGTTTGCCGTAATTGGATAAACTTTTCATCCCAGCGCCCGTGTTTGGATGCTCGGCTGCCCGGAACACCACGGCCGTGTTCTCCCGGTGTTGTTCCAGTCCCTTTATCTGCCCCGCGCAGACCGCACTCACCTGTCATTATTTTTTTTTCCTTCTGATCAAACAAGCCAAGTGCCACTGAACAAATTCTGGCGTGGGTTGTTTTTTTATTTTTTTTTTCCCTTACATTTACATAAAAGAAGGGGACGTGATTCACTGCACCGAGCCATCAGGTTTCCCTCTATCTCCAATGCTCAGCTCAGGACGGAATAAAATTTGCTTGGCAGGGCAAATCGGAAACCTGAAGGTGGGTTTTCAGGTTTTATTTTTTCATGAAGGACGGCGTTATTTTGGGAGGCAGCTCGCTTCCAGGAATGGCAAGCCGTGTGGTGCGAACGCAGCCTGATGCCACGGGGATGGGCTCGGGGTGGGGGGCAAGGGCCTGGACGGCCCTTGGGCAAGAACTTCTGTAAAGCCTGACTGTAAAATAACAGATGGGAAAACACAACAATAAAAATCCTCCAGAAAGACAAAAAAAAAAAAAAAAAAAGAAAATATTTAGCACCTGAGTTAGAAATGTAGGTTTATGAGCCAAGCGGGATGGTTTCTGTGCCCTGAATGTCCCACAATGCTAAGCTGAGACCCCACAACTCATTTCAGATGTGCCTTAGACCAGAGCTTTCAAAAGATGAGGAGGATTACTACTTTATTAAGCCTGTACCCAAAGAAAAAAGGTTGGTTTTTTTTTGTCACAGCTAATATTTTGGATGGTCTGAGGAATGAAAGAGCAAAGGGGTCTGGAGCCAACGCCTGCGCCACGGCTGCCTGGACAATGCCACACGAGTGCCGTCCCTGAACGGTGCTCCCGGGATCTGCCTCCCACGCCGGGCAGGAGGAGAGAGAAAGGAAGACAAGACACCGAAGGCACGTTTGGCCGCAGCTTTCGCTAGGTAACGGCAGGTTCGGTGCCTGGAATGCCGGAGCCACCGCCGAACGGCTTCGCCCAGCGCCGTTGCCGCACCGGTGCGGGCTGCGCCCAGCTGCAGCCCTCCCTAGAACAAAACAACCGTCAAAAAACCCATCACTAAGGGAAAGAAAGAGGAGAGAGAGAAAAAGAGAAGGGCTAAAAAAAAAAAAAAAAAATTAAAGAAAAGGACTAAAAAATTTTAAAGAAAAAAAAGCAGGAGGAGAAGGGGGGCAAAAAAAAAAAAAAGAGGAGAGAATTTTCCTTTTCAGTGTGGCTGTCAACTGGATATCTTCTAGTGGGAGGGCTGGGAGGGAACAGATATCTGCCTCTCTCCGGAGCCTGCAAGCATTTCTGCCATTCATGAAGCCGAGGGATGCCACACACATTCTGTTTGTTCAACATAAGCAAACAGATTGTAAACTGGCTGATAATTTTTGTACTGACAATGTCATTTACAGCTGTCAGCCTTTTGTCTGGCGTGTTTGCTTTATTCAAATATGAACCAAGTGGACCTCCCTTCCACCGCTTTCTTCTGCATTAAAATCACATCAATTCCCTTCCATTCTGTCTTATCTAAAATTCATTGGAGGCCAATCACTTGGATGAATGCTTTGGGGTTTCCATGGAGGCAAGAAGTCTAGTGTGGACTTCAGGGGATTAGGAAGTTTCAGATTTAAAGCCTTGAAGTGCACGTTTCTTTCAGTTCTTTCTTTTGATTGCGGAGGAAGGGGAAAGAAAAAAAAAGAGGAAAAAAAAAAAAAAGGGAAATTTCAGGATAATTTTATCTTTCCAACTCGCCCTGCCGTGAAGTGATCCCCTCTTTTTCAGCGCCTGTGCACCCACACGCGCTCAGCTGCCACGTTTTTCCTTAAAGCGGGATTTCTGGCGGCGATCCCTCCAGCCGAGCACGCTGTACTGGCATCTCTTCCAACCCCCCCCAGCATCTTCAACAGGATGCTCGCCCCCCTCTCCTATAATAAATTCAGGCCCGTCCTCAATGAGATTGATCTGGATCCAGCTGCTTCCCATGGTGCTGCCCGCAGGTCTGGAAGCATCTCCTTTTGTTAATAGAGGTCACGGCACTCGGCGTTAAATAATTCACGCCGGGCTGGCTGTCTGTCCGTCCCTGCGGCTGCGGGCGGCTGCAGATGTTGCCCGGTGGCGCTGGGGCCGCCAGCCCCGCGCCCGTGTAACGGAGAGCTGCCCGCGGGGGACGTTTATTTCATATTTGTCGCTCAAGTGCCGAGCCGATGGAAGTCAGGAGGGCGGGAGCGCAAGCGGGATGGATTTGCGCCATCGTGTCCTCTTTCCATCATTCAGCCTTTCGATATTATTTTTTGTTTGTGGGGTTGATTTTTAGGGACGGGTGCTGTTTTGGAGCTGGTTTTCCTGGGCTGTTTGGGAGCCAGGCCCCTGCCGCCGGTTTCGGGTTAAAAGCCGGCAGTGAACGCAGCCAAATCACAAACCGTGCATAAACAGCTCGGTTTGACGCATTGTGGGCAGAGGGGAAAGGAGCCCCTTCGCCCAGGGAACTCCAGGGCACCAGAGTGCACCCCTCCTCCTGGCCGTCCCACCGCGGAGGGGACACGGCGACAATTAAAGTCGTCTTTTTCCCATCTTCCCTCCTCTTCCTTTCCCTACTCCCAGTGATTAAAAACCTCGAGTTAAACCTCAAAGATAAAAAGCCCCAGACTGGTTTGGTAAGTATGAAATCTTAAAAAAAAGTGCTTTTTATTTACCTTCTGGGTCCTGAAACCTGATAAGTGCTCTTGAAGCACAGCTTGGAGCCCCCACAGCCGCGGAGGCAGAGCCAAGCTTCCCGGCACAGCACTTGACCTCCAGAACGGCAGTGACGTGCCCGCCGAGCTGCCCCAGCAATGGTGATGGCGATGATGATGGTGATGATGATGGTGATGACAATGACAACGGTGATGACAATGATGATGGCAAGGATTGTCCCAGGCAGCCCCACGGCCACTCCCGGCAGCAGGAGCCCCATGACCTTCCCCTTCGCCTCCTGCCAGCCCATGGGACAAACATTGGATGGCCCTTGGGTCGTCAGGTCAACCTGGTGGTGGTTCTGGCCAGATTTGGGGGGTTTGGGGAAGGCTGAAGGGTTTCCCACTGCCAGCTCTGTGCTTCCTTGGAGCTCCAGAAAGTACATCTCAGACAGAACTAATATTGCGGTCACCCTCCTCGCTGATGCAGATTGAACGGAGAACGCAAATGCCATCTCCATCAATCCAGCCGGCGCGCTTCTCCTCCTCGATGCCTCCCTGTAACCCCACTTACGCGTCAACTTAGCGTTCGGTCAATAAAGCCTACACACCCCTACAAACACACACCACACATCAACAAACAAACAAGCCCAAGCAAACAGACAAACAAAAACTAATCAAGACATTTCTCCCGGCATCTGGGAAGGGAGGGAAGGACTAGTGTTGCATTTATGATTTCTGCCTGTAAGCACCGCTGAGCCACTCTAGTACTGGGTGGCAGGACGGAGGTGGTCACCCTGGCCGTACTAAAGGTCCTTCCTGGGATTTCTCACCAACAGTGGCTCCGTGCTCTGCCACCCAGCCCCGCGCAAAGGCGATGCTTTAGCTGGTGGTGGGATCAGACGCTCTTCCCCACCGCATTTACAGTTTGCTCGTTAATAAACTTATTCAGCTTAAGATTTATGAAATGACCCAAGAGGGTGAAGTATCGTGTATCCAACCCACCCACCCATGTGAACGCCTTTCCGCGCTGAAATTTCCAGGCAGCAGCCACGCACCGCATCAAGGAGGCGGTCATACAAAAAGAGGACAAGAGCTCCGGCACTGACGGCATCAGGGGTGGCCCTGAGAGAACCCCTTGTCAGCAGCGGTGACTTTAGAAGAGGTTGGAAGAAATAAGCCCGAGAATAAGAATATATTATAAGGAAAAGCGCCCGAAGAGTTACTAAATATTCACAAATGGGGCAGGCAACTGGTATGGGGAGGATTTTTGGTGCCTGAGGACTTTGAGCTCTTTAAGGCTGCTGGTAGGGCAGGGGTAGCCTTGAAGTCCCCGAAAAGCTCCCGGTAAAGCCATGCCCATCACAGCCTGGATCAAGGTTACTCGGTTGCCAGGCTCCGTTCCAGGTCAAGACCACCAATAACGGGACGGCGAGGATGCCCTGCAAGCAGGACTCAGGACCTGCACATCTCCAGGGGAGCGGCTACAGAGGCCAAGGCAGCGCATGCCTTCCTCCGCATGAGCTGTCCTAAAAATCAACCTGAACTTCAGGTCTAAATTCACTTCTCACATCTGATGCTTCATATTTAGGAGCTGTCATTATTTCCCTTTTTTTTTTTTTTTCTTTTTTTTTTCGCTTGCCTCTTTTCCTTTCCGCAGCTCCTCGAGCTCAGGGAAACTTTGGAAACGCCAGAGATTGTTCCCTTGTAACCCTGGTGCATTGAAATGTTTTAAAATCCCAGCGATGGAGCTGGTGATGGGTTTTGTTCCCTTGCTGCTCTGGCTCATCTTCCTTTCAAGTTGGGGTCTTCTTTCAAAATTACAAAGGGAAAAAAAGAAAAGGAAAAAGTGGGAAGGAGCTTTTCCCCATCATTTGTCTTACCGCGTATAATAGCGGCAAAGAATGAGGGGAGAGGAGAGGAAACCTTCCCTTTGTTTCAGTAATGTCTCATTTCAATTTGAAACAGAACTCAATATGCGGGTGTGCTGCTTTATAAACTCCGAAGCCAAGAGAAAATAACAGAATGGGAATGTCGTCAAACGCAGGCTAGCTTGAGAAAAGGGCTTTCAACCGTCTCGGGCTGAGCACAGAGTTTTGAAGACGATGACCGGGGTGTTTCTCCGAGCACAAATTGCTCTGTTTTACCCCAGAACAGCCCAGAAAACGGTAAAAGCCTGTTGCTCTGGCACAACTCACTGCCCAACTGCTGTCTCTTTGGAAAATGGTATTTTGTACCAGTTGTGCTGGTTTATCAGTAATCTTTGTTTCCAGGTACTGCCAAGCTGTTCAGATGCCATCTGACTGGGCAGAGAGGCACTAGGCACCGGTGTTTGGCCTTGGGAACCTCCATCCTCCAAGTTCTGCTCACAGTCTGCTGGGACAGCAGCTCCAGCATGGTAGATGGGGTGGCCAAGGTGGGAAATGCTTCGCCAAGGCTCCATGGTCGCCAAGACCAGGAGCAGCCCCACAACGTCAATGGGATTCGGGATTCCTGGGGGTGCCACGTGGTCCAACTCGCCCCAAAACCTGGCTCTGAGGGCTCTTGTAATCAGTGGGACCCCACACGGAGCTCGCTAAGACCCTGCCCCAGCTTTGATGGGATTCGGGTCAAGACTTCACTCTGGCAACTTGTCTTCTCAGCGTCCTGCCCGCCCAGATTTAAAAGCCTGTCCTCCACTTCAGGTCTTGGAAAGCCTTGGCTTCACCTTCTGCAGCAGCTCAGCCTTGGGGCGGGGGAATAGATATCTCTGACTCTTTGAGAAAACCACTGGTTGATTGACGGCTTTCAGCCAGCTGGGTCCTTGAAGGCCATGAGCCATCCCACAACAGTGAAGAGTTACAAAACCAACCAAAAAATAAAGTTTTTTTTTTTATCATCTTTTTTTTTTTTTCCTCCCCTTTCTTTCTTATTTCTTTCTTTTTCAAACAAAACCACAGCAAACCCTGCTTGGTCGCCGGGACGGGCTGAGGGCTCAGCCACATGCCGTACAATACCGCCAGTACAATCTGGCCCCACAATTCCTGTCCACTCCTGGGATATTTACGACATATCCCACAGTTGTCATGTCAACACGACAAGCAAGGGCGGCCTTAAATCAAGCTGTCAAGGGGGCCAGAACAGTACCGCTATGCAAAATAACGCCCCTGACTGACACCAGGCATTGCATCTGTCATTTCGGGAGGTTTGCGGCTGCTCCCTTGCTACGTTTGGGTTGGTCCTTTGGAAGAGGAGTAGGGCAAGGGAAGAATATCAATGAGAAGGTGAATATGGCCTCTTTCTTTTTTTAAGACAGGAAAATTAGAGATCATTGGCATATCAGGCGGTTATTTTCCTTCAGGTGGGATTTGTTGTAAGCTATGCACTGCGTGTCCTCTCAGAAATAGTGCAGCCGCATCAATAATTCCGCCGTTGAGCCTGGAAGATGCTTACAGCCAACCACCACAACTCCTTCCCTCGATCCACACAGCTTGGACAGCTGCAGTAGGAAGCTTGTCTTTGTCCTTGCCCTGCCCAAAGCAATCTCCCTCCCTCGCGCCGGAATTTTGTCAAGCAGCAGTTAGGAAAAAGCACATTTTTTTATTGTAGCCAGTCGGGCTCCCAAAGGAAAAGGAGCAAACACGCTGATTCGCGGCGCGGCTGCCCGTCAGCCCCTGTCGTAACTCTGGAGGCTGTTGGGCTCTCGCGTAGATCGCACTCCAAGTTTTGTGCAAATACGCTAGTGGGCTGGAGAAGGGGTTTGCCAGGGAGCGGCGAGAACATCCCCATTGCGGAGGAGCCAAGAGGTGGTTCCAGGGAGAAGACTAATTTTCTGTACAGTCTCACAAATTGTTTTTAGTTTTGGATGTGACAAGAAGAAATCCCATCTGCATTTCAAGCCCCCTGCCCCAAAAGAGAGGAATATATGGGCAGAATGTTTCACTAATGCTTCTGAAGGACAAAGATTCAGTAGGAGCGTGAAGTTTTTCAAACATGAGGGCACATAAAACCCTTTGGCATTCACCTGGCCTGGGAAGCGCTGTATTTTTCAGCACTGGAAGTCCATTGAGCCTTTAACCACACTCAGCTTGAATGTTTGAAAACAGATTTTCCGAGGCGTATACGACACATATCGTATCGAAGTGCCTGCATAGGTGGTGTTGACGTTAATTGTGACTATTTCCATTTTGTTCACCGTAACGTAGCTTCACTCCGAGGGTGCTCATACCCCTAAACACCTTATCATACACGTGCAACCAGCACACGCCTGCGTGCGGTGCCAGACCAGGGTACCAACCTCCACCTAAACCTGCGGTTTAGCACAAGGCTTTCCCAGGGTGATAGACTATTCCACATCAGCCCATCATAGTTCCATACATTTTCCCCCACAGCATCACCAGGAGAGCCGCCGGTGGCCCGAGCGGGCAAGAGTTTCACCGTCGCCGATGCCACGACCTCCAGCAAGCTCGCCGCTGCTTTGCGGGCAACGCTCACCCCCAGCCCCACGGCTTCGCATTTGCTTATTAAATCGTGAGGAAATCAGCCCTGGCGGCAATTTGCGCCATTAGCGGAGGCGATAAAGCGGGCAGGGGGGACAGACGGAAAGGCGTAAAGCAATTAGCGATCTCGTCAGGAGCCCTCTTCCTCACACGCGGTCCTGGGGAAGGGGTCTTCGGCTGCGGGGAGCACAGGTCCGACGACCGCCCCAGCCCCAAGGGTGAGGGAGGACAGGAGACGTCGGTCAGTCCTTGCGTCGTCTTTCGGCTCTCTCCGCCAATAAACAGATGGCTTCACAGGCCATTAGGGCTGCGGGTGGCTGTTTTGCGAGCATGCAAATGATATTGTTGTGTGGCAGAGCACGGTTATTCACTGCTAATTGCTAAGCTGTCGATCGTTATTATATTCTGTGGTGGCAGAGTTTGTGTTTGCATAGCCTGAGCTATCCATCCTATCTAAAATTAGCATGTGGCTTTTTTTTTTTTATTAAAAAAAAAAAAAGTTAGCAGGGCTAAAAGAAACCATCAAGGAATTCTGGGGTAAAATATCTCAGGGCTTTTTTGTATGCGTACACCGGCGCTTATCTGCGAGGGGGACGAAACCCGGCGCGACCCGACTGTGAAGTTTGCAAACAAGGTCCCACCCCAGGCTCTGCCTTGCATTCCCCTTTGTGTGGCGGCGGAGGGCAGGGAGAGGATCACAGACCCCATCCCCGCGCTGTTTGCTTTGGGAACAATCGGTAATGTATGAATAATAATGGCACCCCCTGACCATGACTAATTGAATCGCGGCATGCTGCGGAGGCAGGCAGAAGGCTTTGCGCCCCGCCGCTCCATCAGCCCGGCCTCTCAAGTAGCGGCGGACAATGATTGATGCCGACGCGCTCTCAAACAAGTCGCCTGAAACACCTTGCACCAGCACGTATGGACCTGCAGCTCCAGCCCCCCTTCAGCGCCAGCCGGGATTTATCCATTTATTTATCTGGCCCATTGAAAGTCCTTCTGGAGGCTGGTGTTTCCCCTTCGGACAAGGTCCCCTTCACAGCAGCATCCCGGCACCCTGGAGCGGTTGGGTTTTACCCCAGCGCTCCCTGCTAGACAGTCTCATTAGCCTAACAAAGAGGGAAGGGGCATGAGTTTTGCTTTAATATCTTGTCTATCTACCCGAGAGGCTGAGAAAACAGCCAGCTCCTAAACTCAGGGGCAAAGCCAAGGCCAATGGAAGAAGCCAAGCATGGCCACTACAGTCGCTTAGCGCCAAAGGAGCACGCAGGATCCCCAACCTGATGGCTCAGCTCTGCTCCAGCAACCGACAAAAAAGTGCGCAAGGGGGAGCTCTGCTTGGAGCATCACTCTACTGGAGCTGCGTTTTCCCCCTCCGCTCTAAAAAAATCCTAATTTCTCCATCCCAGACAGGCTCTATAAAAGCACGCGGGCAACGCCGAGAGCAGCGAGGCGAGCGACACCAAACCCCACCTCCCCACAGCATCAACAAGGGACACGGATGGGACACGTGTGGCGGCGGGGGTCCCAAACCCATGGCTGTGGTCCCCAGTCTCTCAGTTCAGGGTCCTGCCCCAGGCCCATGGGGCCTGAAAAATGAGGATTTGAGCCCAGGGCGGCTGGCCCAGGGTTTTATCCAGCTGCCCCCGTACGCACTCCGAGCTGGCTCCCTCGCCACGCTGGTGAGGCAGACGTCCAGGCTGGGCCCCGGGCAGGCAGAGTATTTTATTTGATTACAAGAAGGACGGGAAGTTCATTAAATCCTTTCTTTAGCAATACGATTAAGTGAAACGTTGGTGATTTATTTTCTCCTCCTGTATTTGGGTTTTCAGGGCCCGGGTGCCAGCCACTGGGGTCGGCTCCAAATCTCCAGCGCCGGCCTTGTTTGGGAGTCAACAAAAGCTGTGTTTAGCGACCCAAAGCCAAGCGGAAATCTGTACTTTGGACCAAGTCTAACGATCGCTCCTCAGTGGGATAACAAGTCTTGTGTCAAAACCTTTCGTTAAGCTTCGCCTCGAAGCTTTTTCCAACTTTTTTTTTTTTTTTCCCCTGGTTGCTGTGCAGAAAGCGTCGCATGGCAGCCGGCGGCACAGGCGCAACCGCTCGCCCCCGGCCCTGCCGCGGTGTTACTGATGCCCCTTTGCCTTATGCCTTGAGGCACTCTGCCAACAGACCATCTCCCTCCAGGCTCCTGCACGCAAAACCCTGGGAGAAAAGAGCTTTATTTTCCTCCTGGAGAAGGGGATGATGTAAAGTCGCTCTCAGTGGGACGTGGAAGATAAGTTCAGGCAGCTGTGGGAGCATCCCAGAGCATCTCCATCCCAACTGGGCTTAGCCAAGATCCGCCGTTTGCGCTGGAATAATTCGCCCTTAACCCCTCTCCCCGGGAAGGCACCGCCTTTCGGGCGGCGGGGCCGGCTCCCCAACGCGGCATCCCCGCCAGCAGGGCCCCACGAAAGGCGGCACGGCGGGGCCCTGGCGTCGCCCGCGCTATATGTACACTTGGTCAGGCTGTGTAAACTTTGACATGTGGATGTCAATCTTCCTCATATTTGCAGATGGCTTTATCAGAGCGTGATTAGTTTCTAGAACAAATTTGAGCAAAAGAAAACATTACCTACAGTATGTAAGCCAACAGACCGGCGAGTTTTCAGATTTGTCTATTTACATGGGCACCGGGTGTTTTGCTAAGGCTCTCTAAAAGTGATGGTAATTGAACGGTGCCAGTGCGTTCGTGGAAGCTGATGAGTTGTAAAGGTTTTCTAAACAACCACGGCGGATTTGGCTCGAGCCTTTCGCGCGATGTTTGTTAATCTCGCCCGGCCAGCGTGCACCTCGCGCAGTGTCAATACGCCCGAATTCGGAGGTGTCAATAGTGTAACTTTTACTGTTTGTAAAATCATTCCCTGATATCATCAGTAAGTTTACCAAACGTCCCATGGCCAAATATAATAAAAGCTTAAGTAAGCGCTTGCGGAGGAATAGGGGGGAAACGTGTTTGCTGTTTTTATTTCTGCTGCCTGTTTGTTAAAGGATCGCAAAGAAAATAGGACGCCAGCTAATAACCATGCTCGTTATCCCTCTATCTGCGGAGGAATCCGCAGGGCTTCCCAGTCGCTTCACCGAGAGGGCGGTGCGTTGGGAAAGCTCGGGCTCCGGTGACGTGCCAGCCCCGCTCCCGCTTTTCCAGGGGAATCCCTGGGCGCGGTGGGCTGCCGATGAAGCCGTCTCCGCCGTTCTCTTTCTACCGGCAATCACGTTATCCAAACGTAGCCCAGCGAGGAAGCCACGGCGGTGGGGAAATGCTGAAATTCCATCGAAAAAGGGCATTAACCACTAGAGGGCCCAAAAATTGCACCTCGAGCTTTCGGGAGGTCTCTTCCCTCTGCGGGGAAGTAACTCGATTTTGCCTTTTTCGCCAAAAAAAAAGGCGTCTGGAAAGGAGAAGCGCGGCACGCGCGCAAGGAGCCGCCACCGGCGCCGGGGGTTAATAAACAGCCCCTGCGGCTGGAAGTATTGATGGCTGAGGGAGATGAAATGGCTGTGACATTTAAAGGAGGAATTTGTGAACCACAAATACGAGCATGACTGACACAGCACGGCAGCACATAAAATCAATACAAATAACCGAAACCTTAATACCTTGATCCCGGGGAAGAGCATCGCATTACCAGGGGCTCTGCGGCGTGGCAGCCACCCTGGATGTGCCGGCCAGGCGCTATCGACTGCCTTGTGCAGCGGCAATGACAATTAGGATGCTCTTTAAGGGGGATGCTTTCTCTTTGGTCTTCAAAGTGGAACATGGAAGAGGAGGCAGCAGCAGCAGAGCCCAAGGCTCCCTTTGCTCTTTCATCTCCCCAAACGCATGGCTCACTCTTCAGTTCAATATTTAAGGGCAGATTTTCCAAAGGAGATCTCCCACCTTGTTCCTGAAACTGTGGGTCCTGGGGGAGGCTGTTTTGGCTTGGGAAGGAGAGACTTGGCCTCTCTCTGGGTAATAGAGACACCCAGTTCCAAGGATGGCCAGCTCCTCAGCTTGCCCTCCGCAAACTCTTTGCAACTTTTCTGGCCCTGAAAGGCCGAGACCTCAACAGACTGGGGGCCCATGCTCCCCGAGGAGGTGGACGGACAGAGGAGCGCTAATGGCAAGAGCCCTCTGCCACGCAGCCGATGGCCAGGAGCCACCGACAACCACCCCACGCCCGGGTAGAAGACGGAGGCAGCGAGAAGGTGAAAGCAGCCGTCGCCACCCGAGCTGTGTTTGTTAATGTGTGTACAGAGGAACTCTGTTTGTTTGTAGGTCCTTAGTAGAAGTGTGTCTAATGTTGACTTTTTGAGTCTAATATTGTTTGAATTTTCTATCACAAGCCTAAGCCACGCTACCCGACGGCTCTTTCCCTCCCATGTTTGTACATTCGTTACCTTTGCGGCAAAGAGCCGAGCGGGTCCATTGGCCACCCCAGCACAGGTTCGGCTTGCACCAGCCACTGCCAACTTTGCCATCCCACCCTGCCCGCGTGGGGCTCGTCCTCCCACCGGGTTCGACCCGGGCCAGGGTTACACTTGTGTTCGCAGTCAACAGAAAACACGTTGTTCCGGCCAATTCTTCACTAATCTTAAAGTAAATACGCCGCTTGGGCACATCTCATCCGTCCCCATGGCTCTTTTCAGGTAAAAGTTTACCATGCCCCCCGATCTCGCTGCGGCCAGGGGAAATATTCCAGCCCTCAAACCCCGCGTGATGCAACCCCCTAAAAACTAAAAATTTCTGCAGCCCCGTACAGAAGCAAAACTCCAGCACCTGTGAAAAAGCTACCAGGGCGCGGGAGAACCTTTCTGCCGGGCGCCCATCGCCCTGTCCTGCACCCAGGGTTGGATTTGCTTCTTAAACACTTTGCTGCTAACGACCAGCATTCAGAAAGGACTCCAAGGAACTAATACCCAGTGATGGAATGACCTTTAAAAGGACATAATTAAAAAACATCCCGGATAGGTGTAATTTTTATTTCCCTCCTGGGTTTTGAGGATGTTAAAAAAAAAACAAACCAACACAAAAGGGGGGATAAAGCTTACTAGTCTTCGGATGAATGTGAAAGGCTCACTGCAGAATGATATGACTCTAGAAATTGGCATTTTAAACAACCAAAGCATGCAAAAAAAAAAAATAGAGAACTGTGATAGTTTCTATAGACGGGCATCTCTTGCACCTCACATCACTGAGCTAAACACTGTGTGGAACCAAAAATACCTGCCACTGGAATTGCACCGTTTCAGAGGAGAAAACACCTATTGCAAAAAAAAAAAAACCAAACAAACAAAAAAAAACACACCCCCCCCCCCCAAAAAAAAAAAAAACCATACACCAAAAGAAACCCAAAAAACAGGAGTGAGGAATCCCCAGGGCAGGGCGCAGGAAAAGGCAGCGAGGGCAAAGACTGTTCCCAACTGTCCCACGGATCCGCCGGTGCCGGAGCCCCCTCCCAGGGCAGCATTGGCCCCTGGGGCAAGGATGGAGACCACTGGCCCCGTGGCTACCGATGCGCTGGGCGTGAGCAGTGCTGCCCACCCCAGGGCCAGGAGAACCCCGGCATCTCCACTGTATGCATGTAAACATCTACGGGGGAAAATCCATAGGGATAACGCTGCTCCCAAATACACAATTCTGTATTCCAAAAAGAAAACGTGGCTTTTGGCATAAAAGCAGCTCCTGCTGCCCCCAGCCCCACATGCTTCTCTGCTCCGAAAAACCCAGCTGCCCAGAAAGCCAACACCAGCTGCTCCCGGGGAAGGGGTGTGGGTGTTTTTACACCTCCCTTTGGGGTCCGGCAGCGGGATGGTAACAGCGTTAACATGTCTCACCGGGTCGGGGACGGGGCACGGTGGATAATACATCACGACAATAGGAATATAGGGCTATTTCATTTTTTTTTGTGCCATGCAACAAAAGCCGCTGCCTGTGAAGTACTGTTGTGAGCAAGAGCCTAAAGCAGGTGCTTGGAGAGCAGCTGCCACATAAAAGCCAATATTTAAAGCCATTATGTTTACAGTACAATTGTGTTTACCTTTAACGTCTTCTGAGCATTATTAATTTCCTCCATTATCGCCCAGTTTACCGTTTTATTTTACACAGAGAAGTTTTTACCCCTTGGCAGGGTCCCCAATTGCTCCCCACCACCTCCTCAGTGTTCCCCCTGTGGCTCCATCGCTCCCAGGGCAACAGGTACCAACACACCCAGGGGTCACCGAACAGAGACAGCAAGAGAACCACTGGCCAGGGCCAGGTTTTTGGGCAGGAACCCCTTCAAAGCCACTGGGAACCCACCATTTCCCACCCCCACGCGCAGTCGGAGCCAAAAACCGCGAGTGCCTTGATCCCACTTACATGGCGGTCGCAGAGCAGGAATAGATAAAAGCATCTGTGCACACAAACAAAAAAAAAAAAGCAGGCTGAAACTCTTTTGGTCACTGAGGGAGAGTTTTACAAGGGAAAGAAAACGCTTTGTTGGCCCCCGTAGTCCCTAGGCCGAGGGCTGTTTGGTTAGGTGCCACCGACACCTGTGCCACCGCGCGCCAGCACCGAGGGAAGAGGGTTTTGTTAGGGTGGGTTGGGGCTTTTTTTCCTTTAACTGTAGTCTTTCATCTTTCAAGCAGAGAATTTATTGGCTTGCTCTGCCGTCCCAGATTGTTGAAAACCCTGGTGTGGTTTTTCTTCCCTTCCATGGGAAGAACAATCCGTGGTGAAGAGGAAAGTATCTTAGGAACAAGTCAAGTGGGTTGTACTGGGAGGAAAAAAAATGCCTCTCCCAGGCTAAGGCAAGACGAAATCCTGCTCCCCCAGCCCGCCACGAAGCCGTCAGCAGCCCCAGGAGCAGGACTGGGTGGTGGCACTTTGCAGAGGGGCATTTTCCCCACCCTTCCTTCGGGACCTCATCCAGCACTGCATCCACTCACACATGCATCACTTAGCCGCTGCGTAATCCCATTAACCTCCTAAATAATGGCCCGGAGGGGAAAGCGACCGCCGTCTTGTCGGTTTATTGGGATGGAGCAGGACCGGGCTCTGCAGGGACGCCAGGATCTAACGGGATGAGGTGAGGGGTGTGAGAGAAGAGCAGACTCATAACCCCCCATGGTGCCTACGGGTCTGAGCTCAGCCCCACAGTGGGGCTGGAATGAGGGCACCCATCCTTTGGAGATGAGGAAACATCTGGTCCTCACGCTCCAGGGATGGGATGGGGAAAACCAGCACCCCAGTGAAAAACCATGCCCCAAAACACCGTGCTCGGGCAGCCCTGGTCTCAAAACACCAAAACGCACAGCTTCCCCACAGCGGGAGAGGTCTGCCACATCTCAGACGCCGGCTGGGCCAGGGGCCCCGCGGGACCATCCAGCCGCCTGGAAACGCGGAGTGTAAGTACAGTATATCTCCGTTAAATTATGGGCACTCAGATTAGCATGTCCTTGTCCTTGCTCTGATAAAGGAGCCCAGGGGCTGGGTTAAATTATAGGAGCAAATCAAGCCTTCTTTTGATTCTGACCCTAGAGACACAAGAGTCCCAGAGGGTCCCAGTTTTCTTCTGCCCACTTGCCTTTATTTATTGCTAATTTCCCCTACCACAATAAACATGTCCAGGGTCATCTGATCCCCATACTGTTGGCGTTTTGTAGACGACATAAACCATGATGGGCCGGCGGCATTCCTGCTCCCCGGTTGCTGCGAACCAACAGAAAGTCCTTTATGAACTGGATGGGGAGACAGAGGGTGTCAGAAGGAGCAGGGGCTGCTGAATGGATGGCATTTCTTTCTCCCTTTTCAGAGGCCTCCCTGAATAGATTTGTTACGGGACAGCTCGGACTGGGAACGGGGCAGAACAGAGCTGGGAGCCATGTGGAAATACCCGGCGAGAGGTTGGCCAGCCTTATAGACAGAAAAAAAAAAACACCAAAAAAACCCACAAAAAAACCTCAAGTGTGTTTGGAAGTCAGGGGCTGGATGTGTTTAATTGGGTGGCAGAAACTCCCCTGGGAAGGTTTTTATCACAGCAGGTGGGGAGGTGGAGATGGGACACCGGCTCTCGGCACACAAAACCCTGCTGCGGGGCAGAGCAGCGCGCGGCAAAACCGGGGCCGCCAGCTCAACACCAACCACCCACCCTTGCTACACCTTGTACACCGCCATCCCACTCCTTTCACCGTTGGATTTATTCCAGCTACAAAAGAAAAAAATATGATTGACATCCTATTTCCCTTTTACAGGCTGGGGCGGCGAGGAAACGATTGCACAGGGCCACCTCCAAAGCCACCTTCTAGAGAAATAACCACCCAGCCACTCTTCCCCTCAAAATGTTTTTTGAAACAACGCTAAACTTGTTTTCCCTTCCCCAAAACACCAAGTAAATCCATTTTCAAGCAAAAAAAAAAACCACAAAAAACCCCACCCAAACAATCAGAACTGTACTCAGAGCTCCGGGTCGATGTTTTCAGCTCACCTAAATGACTTTGGAGCATAAGTCCCGGCGGCTTCCAAGGCTCCTAGGGAACCAATTTTAAAGGATATTTACATGCCAAGGTGGCCAGTATCCAGGGAGCACTTCCATAATGCCCTGCCACTGCTGCAGACCCTGCAAAAACTCGAGACATCTGACCCCTCACTCACTTTTTGGAATAAAGCTTGGGTGCCCAGAAGAATCCAGATATCATTTTTTAAATTTTCTCCTGCGATAGCAGGCTTTACAGGTCTTTGGTTTGGGTTTTTTGGGATTTTTTTATGTTTTATTTTTAACAAAAGGCCTCTTGGCTTAGGGAAAAACATCTCCTGGCTGAAACACTGGGAGATTTGGAAAAAACAGGAAACTGAGAGGGAATATAAAGAAAAAAAATTAAAATCTCAGTTTATTTCCAGTGAAGGTGCTTCAGTACAGCTTCATCTGCTCGATTCCAGTTTCCCTTTGCCTTTGAGACTGACAAACTCACTGCTAGCACATTTCTGGCCCTTGCATGGATATCTGCAAGCAACAGTTGGGTCAACCCTTGCTTGCCTCTCAGCATCTCAAGTCCCGCTGGGATGCGGTTACCGAGGCCGGTTTGGAGCCCCAGCCTCATGGGCCACCCGGGAGGACGCTCGGGATCCAGGTGCAAGGGGTAGAGGCACATTTATGCGACTGCATCTCAAATTGGCTCAAACATCTCCCAGGAGGGTCAAAAGTTCACACAGCCAACGCCAACACCGTCGAGTTTTGTTTCCTGCTCGGGAAAGCGAGTGAAGGAAAGAACCGAGGAGAAACAAGAAAGGAGAGAGAAATCCAATAAACGCGGGGGTGAGAAGGGAGAGGGGCATGCGGTGAGAAAAGCAAACAAGGGCTGCAACAAAAGGAAGGGAACAGGAACAAGAAGCACCAAAGGTGAGGGGACAACAGGTTAAGAGGAGCCAAAGGGGCAGATGAGGGGTTCTGGGGACAGGCCCATTCAACTTCCTTGGGACTTTTAGTATTTTTTCCCCCCACAGCATCTGTTGAGGAACCTGGTGTACAAATGGGAAGAGGTGACCTTTTTGAGGACAATCTTACTTTCTGCATGAAATACTAACCTGGTGGCTTCCCACCACCCATGTCCTCCAAGCAACGGAATGCCCTGCTCCTCCCATCCACAGCCATGCAGTACGGGACCCCCTCTCTTCCACGCACGGAAGGGAGACCCTGCCGCAGCACACAGTGTTCCCAGCACAGCCGGGGGAAGCTCCGTGCTCCCCCCATGGCCCTCCGCCAGCCAGGCAACCCCTTTCCGCACCTCCACCTGGCACAGAGGCCGGCTGATTCCGGGGTTTTCAGAAGCGGAATGGTTCCCAAGAAGAGAAGAGCATGCCCCAGCACGCGCACAGCCTTCAGCAAGGCGCTGAGAGGTGGGCATTGTGCACCCAGGAGGTGGAACAAAGGCTGGGCGGCTCTTGCCTCGCACACGGCCGAGCCCCGCCGGTGGCCTTCCCCACGCTCTCGGGCGACCTTGGATCTTTATTGTTTCTGAGAATGGACCCTTTATAGGCTCCAGATGGAAAGTGTAAAATTAATAACCCCTGGTTGGCAAACGCCCATATGTTTTTCACCTTCTCCCGAGATACAAGTTGTTTATAGTGACATTTATTTAACACAAATTAACATATAAATGAAGATACATGGCTCTTCCTAGAGACTTGCAGAAACTGCTCCTCACCGTGGTGTTAAAGCCCATCATGTACAGCGATATAACTGACCGGAGACGGACAGCGAATAAATCAAAACATTTTGCTGGGCTGCAAACCCCAAACCCATCTCCTGCCACTCCCCCCCCCAAACCCACCCAGGTGGGCTCACAAGGACCACACTGCAGAGAAGCAAATCAAAGGTGTGATTTTCTTTTTTTTTGAGCTTATTACCAACTTTTCTTCCTTTCTGAAGAGACCACAACAACTTATCTACCAAAACCTAACTCCTCAGCTTTTTCAGAAAAAAAATCCCCCAGCATCTCCACATCTATAGGAGATGTCTCTTTTGAAACAATCCGTTTTTCCAGGCGGGAGGAATTTCACCAGCCTCCTGCAAGGGCCCTTCTCTTTAACAATATACACCGAGCCAGCCTGGGAGGTGCTAATTGCTTTTTATCTAAATGGACTGTTGCTCCTCATGCCACCGGTGCTTTTGGTGGTGGAAGGAATACAATACGTTATCAAGGAGCAAGATACATGTGTACAAAGGATATTTACTCCCAGGAGGTCAAAGATACCACACAAAGGAAGCCAGCCTTGTGAGGGCACCTTCTTAACCAGTGATGGATGAACCACCAGAAGAAGAAAGGTCTGAAATCGGTGAGCAGATAAGACCTCCCAGGCCTTATCTGAGCCCGTGGGTACCTCCTGGAGATACAACCACCAGAATCTGCCCACGGAGCGGCAGGTTTCCAAGCTCTCAACCCAAAGCGGGAAAGCTTGGGGCACCCCATCACCCAGGAGCGGGGTGGTATTGAGTTCGCCCACACCTCTGGGGCTGCCATGCAAGCCAAAGCCCCCAGGTTGGTTTGCGACCACTGTAGGGTGGTGATGGACATGGTCTCTGCAACTTGTTGAGGTGCCTTGAGAGGTTTTCTGCCTCAGTCCTCTTCTGCCTGCCCGTGGCACTGGCCTCCTCTCAAACCAGCGAGAAGAGGGTTTGAGGAAAGGCAGGGGACCAGCCTGCACGGTGGGCTGAGCCTGGCACAGCAACTTCTTCATTAAAAAAAACCCAAGCCCCACAGTCACATCCCATTTGTCCACCAGTGACCTCAGTTAAACCAGTGCAAGTTTCTTAATTCAGAGCCAGCCTAAGCCTTTAAAAACTGTTGACTTTCCAGAAAAGCAGGAAGCGGGTAAACACGGCAATTGGCTGCTCTTTCTACTGCCCACATGTCACCATAAGGCGGGGGGGGGGGGAAGAAATTCTATTAGGCCTTTATTTAACATGAATTTGAACGTATTCCAGGTCACTGATCACATAAGCAAGCATGATATGGGTAATAAAGAAGTTCCTACCATACCTTTATTTGCTTTCTACCTGTAATAAATCTTTATCACACAGCGTGCTGATTGCAAGAGTATCACTTCCTCTCCCCACCCCCTTCGTCTTTTTTTTTTAAATAGAGCAGCGAAAAAATAACTCAATGCATCTGCAAGCACACCCCAAAGCATCTGCTTTGCCACGCTGCCAAATAGCTCAGGCTGGGAGAGCATTCTGGGTCACAGTTATTTCCCAAAAGGCTGGGATGTTGCAATACCCTGGGTCCTTCACCTGGGCTGTGGCAACCCCGTGCGGGTTGCAGTGCCTCCTCAAGCCGTGCCCGCCCCTGCCTGCCTCTGGACCCTCTCCAGTTTCTCCATGCCCTCCCAGGACAAGGTTGAACATCCCCCACCACGGTCATGGGGATTCACAGCATCATCCACCTCCACATCTTGGTGTCTCCCTCTCTGCCCAGGCTGTGTGGGTACCAACACACCGATGAGTCCTTCCAGATGCGTTGGGAAGGGAAAGCCAGCCACACGCTCCTCCAGCTCTGCCTTCACTAAAGATGGAGCACGTCTGGGCATTACCCGGCCCTGCCAAGGACCAGCTTTGCCAAGAGTCATCCTTGTCCCAAACCAGCTGAGTTCCAACCCAGAAAGCCCCTAGGAATCTCCCCATGGACTCCAAGTCCCCTTCATGTCCACAGTGTATGGATTATCATGGGACAAAGCCAAGAAAATCCCACTGGGATGGTCTATAGTCACAGGGAACCCAAGAAGAAAGCAGTGATATTTAAAACTAGACCAACAATGGTTCTACAAGAAGGAAAAGCTGGATCTGCATCATCTTTGCACCATGCTAGGAAACATCAACCTTCAAGCTTTCTTGGGAAGCGATCGCTAAAATGGTTTTATAAAATAACCAAGCAATGAGCCTACACTAGAGCAACCCAACACGCTCCCAACCCAAGCTTTTCTCCATTAGGAGACTTTTTTCCCTCCTGTAAACCAAAAGGGAAATCAAGTCAGTCTTTCAGAGTCATCTGGCGAGAGGGAGGATTTACAGAGGGAAGAGAACGTGGCACCCAACCCTCTCAAAAGTGCACACAAGCAAGGTCTTGACAGTATTCCGATAGCAACACGGATTAGAAAGAGCTTGGCAGAAAAAAAAAAGAAGAAAGCAAACGGAGGGGCACACCTCGGTGTGCTGAAAGATTAAAAACTGCTTTGCTGCTGAGTTCAGCACCGGTAGCACACCTTGCTGGCAAAATAAAATATATAGAAAAAAATCCTATCCAGGAAAAAAAAATCTCAGAGACCGCAACTATTTAGCTTGGAGAGGGGGCAAAGGAAGGGTTAAACTCTACCTGAGCATCTGTCACAGGTGGCAAGCCAGAGATTTATCTTTGGCCTCTCCAAACACAGAAATAGGGGGGCACTCACCAACACAGCATGGAAGGAGCCGGCAGTGGATAAGAGGGAGTTGTCAGGGGTGTGTGTCCCCCCCCTCACTGTGATACTGCTTGTAAAATTAATTTCTGTGAATTTATCGTCAATTAAAAAAACCAACTGTAATTTGTAGGACACCAGACATCGCTCTCACTAAGGAAGCATCCATGATCTCATTAGGAACAACAACATTTCCCAAACTAAGGGATATTAAACTCTTAAAAATATGACTTTAAAAGCCAGAAGTTAGGACAAATTACTGTTGATTTTTAAACTCTTTTTGCTGGAAAATAAAGTTCCAACACCAACAGATTTGGTTCAAGAACAGAATTTCTTTCAAGCCTCTCCTGCAACGGCCACGCGAAGCCCAAGCGTGACTTGCAGGTTGGGAATGAGCGTGGGGGACGCCGTTGGCAAAAGATCCCCATCACAGATGGCACCAGTGCCCTCAGATTTTCCACTGTCCAGAGGCAGGATGTGCCCCCAGCACTCCCGCCTTTAGCAGTCCCCATATCTGGGGTGCCTCGGGCTCCGACACCTGCACGCACAGGACAGTTTTCCCAGTCTGTGTCACCATTTCTCACTCCTCCAACAAAGACGACCTGACCAGTTTCCCACTCTCCCCAGCATTGCGCTTTCCGGATCCCGTTCTCCCTGGGCCCCTCGTGCTTAATCTGCCTCATTTGGATGATTTGCATCCAGATCTGCCCAGTTTTGTCCTTTCGTTCACGTTAGCTCCTGCTAATGCAAGGGCATCAATCGCCTTCATCTTTCCCTATTTAACGATATTTATCCATCATCGCATGGGAGAGAAATTGGCTGCGGCTCAATTTGGCAAAATAAATTGGTACCCGTTCAAGCATAATCTCGCTAAACACACAGATTTTAATTTCCCCCCAAGTGAACTATGCTGCATCTGCAATCATTGTCCTTGCTGCAAAATCTGGACACCGCTTTCAAACTCCTGCACTTTCCACTGCTTGTAGAAACTTACTTTCTGACAGCACCGCCTCCTTGCTCTGTGCCTTTGGGCGTTCGACATGCAATGCTATCGCAAGGGCAGGCTTGCGGATGCACGGTGGCTCTGCTGGAGCCCCTGATTATGCTATCCAGTAGCTGAACCCTGTTAACTTTTGGGTTATGCAACTTTAATCCACGTTATGTTTGAGTCCCTTGACCTGAGGCAAGTGATGCTCCCCACCATCAAGTCACAGCACACTTGCTGTGGACTGTGACTGGGCTCATGGATGCTCACCAGTGCTTGGCTGGCACGTGGGACCGTGCTGGCCTCACCATGCATTGGCAGCAAAGACTCAACGCAAGGAAAACTCTTGGCTGTTTCATGTTTGAATCCTCCCATCCCATTTTTGGGGGAGGTCAACGTTTCTCCACAAAGATAAAAATGAGGGAGCTCCAGCTTCCCAACCTTGGCCTTGCTTGGCCAACTCATTGCTTCCAGCAGCAAATCCCCCCTTTGGAAAGGCAGGACACTTCCCTCCTCCTTCGAGGGCCTGGAGAAGAGGTGGAATTTAAATTCACTAGCACAGCTCAGGTACAATTTCACCCTGTTCGTTGTTAATTGCTGGAATATCAGGCAGGCCAATATAGCAATTATTTGTAGACATTTATACCACCCCAGGCCTTCTTTTTTTATAACTTTATTTCATTTTCTGCTGTTTACTCAAAGTGCCTTTATCATCGCGCGCTGATAGTCTGTTCTTTATTGCCCCAGTGTGATTGCAAGGAGCCTAAGCAGAGCGCAATAACACGCAGATATAAATATTTGAACAGGAAAAGAAAGTCTGTCTGATTCGCACGACGGCGGGAATAAATTAAAACCAATAATACCACTAGAGGGACCTTCCCCCCCAGCACACGGCCCGTAACTCGCAGCCAGCCATGGTGAAGCCCCCCCCAAGCCCAGCCCGGGATCCCTTCCCTTCTCCCCACCCCTCCAGCACTGCGCCAGGCTCCTTGCAAACAGCGGCAGCCCGCGCGTGTTCGCGGTACGCGGTGTTTACCAAGGACGGCTGAAATAATTCCACTTGAGCGCAATAGACACGTTTTGTTTTTGCAGTTAAAGACCAGAGTCGTTTTAATTAGTTTACTTGGGCCTTTTGCATCCAGCCCCCTCACGGCATTGCGGGTTCAAAGAGCCTTTCTGTGTATTTTCCCTTTTTTTCTTTTTTTCTTTTCTCCATTTCTCTCTCAGCACTGCCTGTGAATAGTCGAAGACAGGAGCGAAAGACGCCGGGACTTAGAAAGTAAAATCTCCAGGAAGGAAAAATGGAGGCAAACACAGGAGCTAATTTAGGCCGGCATAGCTGGTGGTGTTTGTGGTTGTCCCTGACAGCGCTGCTGACTCCAAAGCACCTGTGTTTGCTCACTAGCTTTCCCCAATCTGCTAGAAAATGGCCCGAGCATGTCACATGGCAGCAAGATAGCCCCAGCGCCATGGGAATCAAAAAGCCTGAGCTTTTAGCAGAGTTAATCATTAATGCGCCTTTTCTTTGTCCCGTTCGGGAGTGCTGACAAGCGCTTTGATATTTCATAGTTGCCATCGGGTCAGCGGCAGCCATACCCAGGTACTAACCAGCAGCCTGGCTCACACCTCCCCGTTTCGTCGCCACACCTCAGCTCCCCACACGTGTCCCTACGTGCGTGCAGACACCCCCACACCTATATACAACCGCTTCTCCAGCTGGGCCAGGCTCCCGGCTGGTCCAAGCCCACACAGGAGAGCTCCCATGATTTTTTTTTACACCAGCGAGGGTGCAGCTCCCTCGGCTCTGACCTCAGCCACTCTCATCCTTCCTTTGGGATGAGCGCCTCCGAGACGTGGGCCAGCCTGTACGCTCCGTGTCAGTCCTCCGAACACAGCACTTCGTGTTTCTTAGCGGCTGTCAATTTGCGTACGCACGCTTTGGGGGTCGAGCAAATAATCCCTGGCGGATAACGTATGGTTGGGGAAGAACGCAGACTGCCTCCTCCCCGCCCCGGTGTCACCAAGGGGCTTGGGTGTTTCTCCACATCACATCTATTTTTCCAAATTCTTTGCTCGGGGCCTGGTGCCAGGGGAAGGAGGGCACAGGTTTTTGGACCTCACCTCTCAAGGACGCGGTTTAAGAAATGACTGAAAGGTGTCTGATAAAGGCACCAGCGACTGGTTCTGCTTTCCCTGACTTCACAAATAAAACACATTTTTCTGCACCAGTTTTGAACAGAAACCCCCATTCTGCAGCAGAAAGGACAGGTTTATGTGTGGAGGAGGTGATTTGTGCTGGCTTAAACAAGAACCACAGTCAAACTTTGAGGTGCTCAAACTCTTCCCTTGATTCCATCAAACCCTGACGGCACACTTCGCTTGCCCCAAAAGCAGAGCCTGCCCAAACCGCACAGCAATGGTGTGAATTGCAGATCATCCCTGCCATGATACCACTTGCTCTACCGAATGTTGGTGATTCCTCAAGGTCCTCACAGCCAGCTTCTCAGCCCAGCACCCGGCATGGGACATCATTAGGGTTCTGGGGCTGTTTGGGGTCAGACATGGCCAGAGTGCCTTGTCCCCTCTCCGTCACCCAGAGCTTGTACCCACTCAGCAAGGAGAGGAGGGTCTCCTTGCTCAAGCACAAGCAAGAGCACTTCTCTCCAGACTGTCCTCCTGGTGAGAGGGGACACAGGAGATGCAAGGCAGCCAAGAAGTTTCTCCTCAAGGAGTTCTTGGCCCAGGAAGCCCTGTCACCTTGTTCCTCACAAACTTGGCACGCCCCAAAGCCACTAGAGGAATGCGGGGCCGGGCCACCCACTCCTCGTGCCAAGTTTTTTTTTTCACATCAAAGAGGAAACTCCCTTAAGTGTTATAGATAGGTAAAGGCCAGCTAATGGTGACTCACAGAGATAAAGTTCTCAAGGACACTGAAGCAGCCTGGAAGCCTTGGTACCACCAGCTTCCTAGTGGACTGAGCTGTCTCTGGAGAAGTCAATGTTCAGAGAGCACCTCGCCATGGTTTAGGTCTCTGGTGCCTGATGAGATGAAACCCCTCCCACAATGAGGCACCTGCACCAGCAATTCTGCAGGTGGTGCAGGCATTGGATGGACCATGGGGCTCAGAAGGGACTTTAGGCTTAGGGGAGGGAGGGAGGAGCACATGTAAGGACATAAACATCACCCAGTCTGGCCAGATCAGAAGAACAAACACCCCATATCTGGTCTTTCAGTAGCAAATAATAGATATTTAGAGAAGGATAGAAAGGATGGGGTACATACAATGGTGTTTTACCTGCACTCATCCTCACGTCTAGAAACTCCAATGGCTGAGAGAGGGAAGAGACTTTGTTCGCAACAGCCCCTGTAGATATAACTAATCCCTTTCTAAACACATGTACATGTAGCACCAACACATGCACCCATAGCATCCTGTACAGGTACATTGCACCAAACAATTCCCGGTGTGAGAGCCAACATGCTGTCGTTTGCACCAAACGGATAGGGATGCATCCCAAATACCACACAAGTCTAGGACAGCACTGGGCTCCACAGCCAGATCTCCATCAAACCAGCCTGATAACACCAGCAGCTTTCATCTCCACCTTTTGAAACGTCCAGGCACGTCTGGCTATTTTCAACAAGGGCCTAACAGAACAGCTATAACAAAGAACGCAACTTAAAGCACTCCTGGCGTAGCTATGAGCCAGCTTGCATCTCCTGGGGGCAACAAAGCCACCCATGAGGCCAGGTGTTGGGGGCTCTTCCATCCTTGAGAAATGCCTGCATACTCATGCCACAGCCAAGGGCTCGTAGGCCACAACAGCAAAGCTCAGCTGAAACCAGGTCAGGATGGGTCCCTTTCAGTCACTCATGCCTATTTACTCCTTTACTTTTCACTTTTTAAAAACACCCAAAAGCAAACTCAAGGATTTTAAGGTTAGGCCGTAGGAAACGCCCAGGACATGATGGAGAGCCCTGCCACAGAAAACAAAACCAGAACACGGTGCTCGCCACTACTCACAGTCAACACCTCAAAGCCACAGGGCATGGACCAGCTGCATCACAGATAGGTGATGATGCTTGGGCCCTCTTTGTAGGGTGGACCTCTCCAGGATTGGCCAAGAGCAGGGTGGGAAGGGCTGGAGCCGGATTTGCCCTCCCTCCTGCCAAATACCAGCACCTGGGATGGTGGGAAGGGGTTTCTGGGCCTCTGCCCATGTCCTCCTGCCCAAAGCTGGCAGTGGGGTTGGATTTGAAGGTCTTTGCTTGGTTATTGAGGAGCTGTGGCATGCTCTGCTCCAAGTTAAAGCTTTCAGAGAGCTAGGGGAAATATTTTTCACTGTTTTCTGAAGGTTTTAACTGGGAGCTGGCTATGTCATCTGCCGGGAATGCCAAGCTGGGTTCTGCCATGGGGCAGAGGCGTGTGGTCAACGCAACGCAAGACTGGAGCAATGAGATGAATGTGCACTGTGAACAGGGACATGGGGACTGGCCATCAAGCTGCTCAGAAACGTTGAGGAGTGAGTTGGCCATGGTGTAGGGTCAGCCCCCCAGGGGAGAAAACCCGGGGGTGCTAAAAAATCAGTTGGGGAGAAGACAAATGGGAAGCGGTCGGCAGGACCCCCTCCCAGGCCTACCCAAACCGGGATCGGAGTGCAGCTTTCTGGTAGCCCAAGTGATTAATGAGCGCAGCAGACTAATTATGGTCCTCTCCGGCCACAAAGCCCTAATCGGAGAGGCATTCTTAATGAACTCCTGAGGCCGCGATTGGCCTTTGAGGGTAAATCACTTACATTTCCACACAGGCGGAGGAAACTGCCCTCCGAGTTAGCAACCAGAGCTCATTCATAATTGCTTGTTTAAATATTTTTCCTTCCTCGTCGCTGCAGTCAATCTGCCGCGTGCATCCTATGCCGGGGCGAAGCCAGCCAAAAAGGAAGCTTTCCTGGAAAAATAACAAAGGTACTTTCAGCCACAGAAATCCCCATCCCGAGTCCAAACAGGGAAGCCTCTGTCCCTTGCCAGCGCCGGCCGGGTTTCCGCCTGCCTGTTATTCGACATCGCAGAAGAGTCAGCTGGGGAAGGGGAAGGGGCCGCTCCTCCTGCCGCGGGGTGGAAATCCTGGGTTCTCTAGGTGCTCTTCCCAAATCTCGCCCTCGGCGCTGATGGGCTGAAAACGATGCTAATGCCCTGGGGAGTGGGATGCGGGCAGACAGGTGGCCACTGCCCGGTGATGGCGTGCCGCGTGGAAAAGCCATGCCGCCCCCGGTTTGTCCAGAGGAACGAAAAGCCCGGTCCCTGAGGCCTGGGGGCTTGGTTGCAATCTCAACCGATTTTGGGGTGCAAAGAGAAGGGATGTGAGGACGTTGGGCTTGCCCCCTCTGATCGCCCGTGCCGGGTACGCTGCATCCAGCCTACCCGCAGCATCCTCAGGATCGGTCCCTCAGCGCCAGAACGATGCCAAGCTGGCGAATGAATCCGAACCCTTCCTAGCGTTGTTAGTGACCTTCTCGGTGACCCAGAGCCACTTGGTGAACCTCTCGTGATAATGAGATAATGACAGCCTCCGGCGGGTAAATACGCAGTGACGGGGGCTGCGTCAAGAGGGCAGGGGTGGCCAGGCAGCGGCCACTGCGGCCCATCACACGCACAGGGAGTCCTGAGCATCCTCCAGCAGCACGATTAATGGGGAAGAAAAGGGTCTTTGCCCCCACGGCGAGGCAGGACAGAAGGAGCCACGCGCTCAGATCGGTGGCTGGCAGCTACATCCGCGCGGGGGTCAGCTGGGGAGACAGGGCTTGGCTCATTTTCAGGAAACCCAGGCAGGCATTGGTCATCTTTACGTGTAGCACCAACATTTCCACAGCAGATCCCTTCCGGAGGGGATGGTCCACGGCCTCGAGAGGACACAGAGCTGGCCTGTGAAGGCTGGGGGATCTCTAGGTGATGCTTGTGACCTGCCACCCCTCTGTCACCAGAACCAGGCAGAGCGAATAAAACAGCCCGGTACTGAAATAACGCCGTGCTTGGTGCTTGTGTGGGTCTCAGCGCCGCGAGATACAGCTGCGGTCAGAGTGACCTTCTGTAACACCCGCAATGAGACAACTCAACTCATGGAGAGCAGACCCATCCAGGGCGGTTGGGGCACCAGGAGACACCAACGTCTGGTGAAAAACCCCACAAGCAGCACACAAAATAGCTCAGAGACCGCCCCGGGCACGCGGGGAGGGAAGGGACAGGAGCTGGGGGACTCCCTCACTGCATGTTGGCCGTCCCCACTCCACGCCGGCGCGGCTGGCTCCTGCCGCGCAAACACTGCTGTGCGAGATAAGGCATGTGTGCACAGCGCTCCGCCAGGAATTTGGGGCCCAGCCCCCCGCCACAGCTGCCTTCCCCGCCCCAGCTCACTCCCCTTTGTGTGGCAGGGCTGACCCTGTGCCCCCCTTGTGATCCCGGTACCCACGGGGATCCTCCGAGATGCTCCCACCACGGCATCCCCGCCATGAGCAGTCGCGGTGGGGCGATGCAGGAGCGGACGTGGGACACGCAGCCGCGCGACGTTGGGTTTTTAGCACGGTTGCTGGCAACAGGGGTGGCGATGGGCAAACGCGGAGCCTGGTTCCCCATCAGCGGCACAAATTGGGGTAATAAAGGCCAGGTTTAAAATTAGTATAGCGATACCCAGGAAATTAATCCTCCCGATAAGCAGACAGCGGCGTGACTGAGTAGGCCCGTGGTTCAAACAAAGGTTTCTGTTGAGCGGGCGCAGGTAGAAGACGGATGGTTTGTTAAACATTGCCAGCATACTTTGCTCGTGCCATTCCCCGGTCACAGCTAATGGCAGCCGGCGTGTTGTTGCGGCAGATGCGGTGGCTAATTTCGCCCAGCTTAGACGCTGTTCCTTATCTCTGTTGGTCTTGCTGAGAGGAAGTCAGTTTCGGGATTTTTGAATGCCCTACACTTGCCCCTGGAAAACATTCCTGACTGTCTCAAGATGTTAAAAAAAAAAACAAAAAAAAAACCCACCCGGTGTGGTTGGCCAGAGGGGCCCGCTGGCCCAGGGGTCCCTGGCTTTCACAGCAGATGCAGCCTGGGGGCGGTGACACTGACCCCCGCCTCGCCGTCCCCCTTCCAAACGCATCAGGCAAGGTCCAAGGAGCGCCCAAAACGCCTTGAGCAACCTGGACTTTGCCCCAGCCTCTCGATAAGGGCTCTTCGTCCTCCCTGGGGAGCCGCTGCGCCTTCTACCTGGGGGCCGGTCCAGCCCGCAGAAGCAATTCTCCCGAAAAGTTGGGGGGGGAAAAAAAAACGTGGGACCAAAATTGGCTTTGCGTACAAAATTGCTGAGTTTCTTATTTCCCCAGCAGTTCTGCAAGAGGAAGTGTTGGCTTGGAAGGCTTGGACAGAAAAATCAGGGCAGAGCACACCAGCTCCTCTGCTTCTCCATCACCTCTGCTTCTCCATCACCTTCTCTGCTTCTTCCTTCCCCGCGTCGCCCACCAGAAATTAGAACCCTGACGAGTGGCACGTCGGGGCCGCTGGAGTGCTCTCCAGCACCCGTTATCGCCACGCCAGAGGTCTCGGCGGCTCGCGCCCCTCTAAGAGCCCCGTCTATTTTGATTTCCATCCAGACGGGGTTTCTGGTGTCGCCCCGTCTGCGTGTCCCTCCCCTCCTAACCCTTGAACTCCTTGGCCAGTTTCAATCAGATTTGGCAAGACAATAGCCGTCTGGAAGCTCATTAAGTCCTTTCGGGGCCAGGGAGGGGTTTGTGGACACAGGCATCAGTGCGCGGGTGAGAGGCGGGGGGATGGCCACGGGGTGAAATCCCCTCGCCGGTACCCCTCTTCCCTCGCTGGAGAGCAGACACACGTCGCCCCCCTGCCCGGAACGCTCCCCGGATTTTTCCCCTCACTTTTCAGAGGAGGCTTTCCCCCTCCTTCGACTCCTTCTTGCTGTTTTTCCCCAAATCGGGCACCTGCAACATCTCTTTTTTTTTCCATAGCAGAGCAGCCGGGCTATCTAAGGAGGATAATTAATGGCATTATAACACTTTTTATTACTCTTTCAGGCATCTTAACAACGCTGCGTCACACCGGGGGATTAGCACAGCCCCAGGAATACGAAATCCTCCGCAGGGCCGGGCCAGTGGATTTCTGGGATGGGGCCAGGAGCCGGAGACGTCCCGCAGGAGGCATCCCTGCCAGGCAGGACCTACCTGGGACAACGCGAGCCCCATCACGCGCCTGGCTGGATATTTCCTGCGTTGCACAGTAACGCATGGAGGACGTGTGTGACCAGTCCTGGTCCCCCCCGAGTACTTTCTTCGCAGCCCCCTACACCTCGGGCCAGATCCAGTGTCCCTAAACTTCACACAAGCCTGGCAATCCCTCTGGCCAAGGCACCCAGAATGCCCGGAGGCAGCCAGTAATTACACGTAGGATTTCAAAAAATCGCAATAAAAAGATTTATTTTGCCCCAAAGATCAGTTGATCTTCTTCTCCTTCTTCTTCTCCTTCTTTTCCTTCTTCATCTCCTTCTTCTTCTTCTCCTCCTCCTCCTCCTTCTTCTTCTCCTTCTTCATCTTCTTACTATTATTATTTCCTTATTGATGTTGTTATTATTACTACTCTTGTCATTATTATTTTGCTGTTGGAGCAGAACCCACTCAGTACGGACGTCAACTTGACTTGGTTTGCATCTTCTCAAGGTGATTGTTTCAATGCCTCTGAAACACCTGGTACCTGCGGCCGTCAGCCCCTGCGGGTGCAAGGGGCTGGGTGATGAGGGGCTCTGACCCGGCTCGGTCATGGGGGTGGGCTGCTTCCCCTCCACAGCTATAGGCTCCAACGTATGGTGGGGAAGAGGAGAAGGAACATGGTGTGCATGGACACGCATTGCAGGCCCCTCTTCTTTTCTGCGATGGCCAACTCATCTCATGTAATTGCTGCATGCAGCATCTTCAGCATCTGGGAAGCCGGTCCCCAGCCCCGCGGCCAGGGGTTAGCGGGGACGTGGACTGGGACAGGTCCCAGCAGCCAGCCGGGGCACAGCCACCCCAGTTTGGTGAGCGAGCGAGACCCCGGCACCATGTGGGGACAGTGCCTTATGCCAAGGCACTTTCTCTGGCGGCAGAGAAACCTGGCGGCGTGTCCCTGCCAGAGGCATTAAAAAAAAAAAAAAAAAAGGCAGAAGAATTCAGTTGCCAAATACATTGTTCCGGTAACTGGAACAGAAACAACTCTGGCCTTGCCAGGTTACAAAGCTCCTGTTAAGCCGCTCTTGCCGCGTTGCCGTTGGGGCCTATTGTTATTGCCGATCACATTCGCCATCACCCCGCTTTGAAGTAAGTGAGGCGGGCTCTGCTCTTTCCTCTTTGCTTTTTTTTCTTCTTTTTTAATTTTTTTTTTTCCCTCTCCAAAACCCCAAGTCTACAATTGAGGCGGGAAGCAGAGCCTCCCAAAACCAGTGGAGAAATTTGGCCGGCGTGATGGGAATACAAGGGGTGTTGGCCCCGGTTAGAGATGCTCTGGGTTGGGTTTGACCGTTGGCTTTACGTCGTGTTTCGGATGACCTGGAACCCCGAGCCTGCACCTCGGGAAGACCCAGCCCGCAGACTTTCCCTCCGCCGCTCCTTCTCCCAGCTTACGGATTTGATCCAATTTAAATGGCAAGGATTTAAAATGCCACCTGAGTTAAAAGGACCTGATTAAAACCGTAGCCTCATCATATTTCTTAAACAAGCAGTTGCATTGCTGTATTTACATTAGTGTCAACTTTAATTTAAATTCTGCATAACTATATTTGCTCCCCTAAATTCATTCGCCGGGAACACAACGCAAATTACTCTGCGCTAACTGCGCTTCCTCTTTGTCGACGGCAGAGCGCTTTGGAAATTAGCGGCGTAAGTGAGCGGTGGGAAGCGTCATTCTGCCTCTTTAACGTCTCATTAATTAACCCGCCCAGGCTGGGAGCAGATGGATGCCCCGCGGTGGGCGTGATGCCGGGCTTGCGCCATGGCATGGCCGTGGGCCGCCGGGATCCCTCTGCTTCGGCTGTCAGTAGAGCTTCTCCGGTTGATCCTCCAGGATCATTCCTTGGCTTTTTGGGTGGCCAGTTGGCCTTGGTTTGGGTGGGTTTGGCCTGTTTTAGGGAGTTCAGCTGTCAGGTATGAGGCACAGGTTGCCGGTGAAACATCTGAGCGCCCTGAAGTGACCACCAGCATCGGTTTTCCATTTTGTAATGGAAACATGATTAAATAAAATAGAGTACCCCAAGGGTGAGGGGTGATAAGAAACCACTTGAGCGTAGAAGCCGCTGCGAGGTCAAAAAACCTCTTTTCCCATGGGATGAACCATGGCCAGACACCTGCCGACGGCCGCGGTCCATCTCACCAGCGCTGGGGCTGGCGGGGTGCTGCTGGGTGACTTCAGAGACATGCGGGGTCGGCTCCGACGGCCACCCGGAGACAATGGGAGCCCTCCTGCTTTTCAACCCGTCCTCCTGACCACCCACCAGGGAAGAAGGGGGCGAAGGGAAAAAACCAACAACAACAACAACAACAACAAAGCCCCCCAGTCGGTTTCTGGGATTTTTGTGACGGTGTTTAAATTCGGCGTTTCCTGCAGGTGTGCTCCGTGGCTGTGAACGCCCAACGTGGTCTGAGCCAGGCCGGCATTTTCTTTAAAACCCTTTCAAGATAAATCGACCTTCTTACGACAGAACCGGGCTCCCAAAACCTACAGCCTGGGGTAGGACAAAGAGTAAAAATAGCGAAGCATCCCCGGCTCGGACGCGAAGACCGGCCTGTGCCGCGTTGCGCCCGCCTGTGCTCCATATTTATTTTTAATCGCTGCGGCAGTGACGACGTTGGTAAAAGCAAAGCAAGAGGATGAGGAGGATGAGTGCCATCTTTGGGGACACGAGGAGGGCGTTCGACGGGGTGGAGGGGGAAGGACGGCGAAGGCGAGCCGAGATTTGGGGGGGATAAGTAGAAGGCCTGACTTAGGCGCGCCGCCGCAGCTGTGCTCTTATCTGGCCGGAGGAAGAGGCTGAACAACAAAAGGGGCTAAGAAGCCGGGTTGATGCATGGGAAAGCCATTGGCCGAGCATTGTGGCTGCCCTTCTGCTGAGCAAATAGTTCAAACTGTTCATTCCCATCTCCCATTCTCTCCCCGGTACATTGTTTGTGTCCTTGCATTTCATTCCGCGAGGAAGATTGCTCTCTGGGCCTATAAGCAAACAGTCCAGAAAAGAGCCAACTATCCTCTCCTTTTCCCTGGAGAACTAGCATTTTTATTTCAGCTCCAAGCTGTCAAAGAGCTGGAGAGTTTATGTCAGCATCCTGAATTAATTGCTTTAAGCTGGAGCAGCCTATACCCACCACCAAATGTCCAGAAGATGTTTATTAATAATGTTTCCTCCAGCTTTTGGGGTTGATTTTTCTTTTTTTTTTGAGTTTTTTTGTTTTGTTTTGTTTTTGTTCCAAGCTGTGCTCTCGGCACACAGTTGCCCTCTGTTCACCGGGCGAGGGTGGCGAAACGAAAGCCGCTTACGGGGAATTAATAAAAGCTCCGGCGGTATTGTCGGCCCCTGGCGCTCAACGTGTCGGCGCGGCGGGCACGGCCGGCGGCTCGGAAATCTCCCGTTAGGACTTTTCGGGCGACGGGAAGGAGAGGAGGAGGATGATGAATCACTGGGGGGGATGGAGAAGGAGCGAGCCCTTGTTTAAACACAAATATCTTTGGTAATTAACGAAAGTGGCGAGGAAATTACTGATGGAAAAAAAAAAACCCCGAAAGGTAAATGGTTTTGTGTTTAAACATGATATATTTTAAAGTGTTCCCCAGTGTGAAAGTCCCTGTTTAAGGGAATGAAGTAATAAACCAATTTATATACCAATAGAAAGCCGAGATCCTGAGTGCCTTTGTGTAAATTTTCCACTTGACTTTTCATTATCTACCTGGACAAAATCAATCTATATGTATGGGATCAACATGCAATATGAGAGATAAAAGACGGAATAAATGTGCTTTGCATATCCCGCAGATAAAAGCCGGCGGGCTCCGGGCGCTGCCTCCTTTCCAGGCAGATGCATTTTAGAAAATAAATCATTTTGCGAAGGAAAAGAGAGCGAAGCAGAGTGGTGCTGCTTAAGTGTTTACTCCCTCGCTTGAAATATTGATCCTGTCAAACGAACGGTGGTTAATAAGTAACTCGGGGAAAACACGCCGGCTCTCTCTCCGTCCCTGCCGCAGCACGGCCCCGTCTCCCGTCCCTCTCCGGCTCCGGGCTGGCAGAGCGCGGGAGCGTCCCCGCCACAGGACACGCTTGCGGGGCCCTTTGCAGGGTGAGGCGGGTTACGGGGAAGGCGACGGAGGCGGCAGGGCGGGGACAGACCCCTGTGTCCTGCAGGAAGCCCTGGAATGGCTTTCGGCATCCCAAAACTTGCCACGGCCCAAACCTTGCTGAACCCCGAACCCTGCTACATCCCAAACCTTGCTACATCCCAAACCCTGACACATCCCAAGCCCTGACACATCCCAAACCCTGCTGCATCTGAAACCCTGCTGCATCCCAAATCCTACTGCATCCAAAACCCTACTGTATCCCAAACCCTGCCGCATCCCAAACCCTGCCACATCCCAAACTCTGCCGCATCCCAAACCCTGCTGAACCCTGAACCCCCCTACATCCCAAACTCTGCTGCATCCCAAACCCAGCCACATCCCAAACTCAGGCTGCATCCCAAACCCTGCTGCATCTGAAACCCCGCTGCATCCCAGACACTACTGCATCCCAAACCCTCCTACATCCCAAAATCTGCTGCATCCCAAACCCAGGCTGTATCCCAAACCCTGCTATATCCCAAGCCCTGCTGTGTTCCAAGCCCTGCCGTATCCCAAACCCAGCTACATTCCAAGCCCTACCACATCCCAAACTGTGCCGCATCCCAAACCCTCCTACACCCCAAGCCCTCCTACATCCCAGGCTCTCCTGCATCCCAAAGCCTGCTACATCCCAGACCCTACTGCATCCCAAACTCTGCCGCATCCCAAGTCCTGCCGCATCCCAAGTCCTGCCACATCCCAAGCCCTGGCACATCCCAAACCCTACTGCATCCCAAATCCTCCTGCATCCCAAGCCCTGCTGCACCCCAAACCCCACCACGCCCCAGCCCCCTGGCTCACTCCCTCGCCCTTGCCCGCACGCGGTGCGAGCATCCCACGGCTGGCACACCGGGAGGGCTCACCCTTGCCGCTCCTGACCCAAAACACCCCGGTTTCACCCGAGGGAAGGGTATCGCTGACGAGCGGAGCGTCAGCCGCACCGCGCTGGGCTCGATGTGCCCACCGGAGCCACGTTTCTGGCGCGTGGGAGCGAGGGATGCAGGGCAGCGCGAAGGAAAACGCTCCCAGCTGTGAAAAAACACATCAGGATGAGCAGATTTCTCTCCAGCACCCCCAGTGAAACCAGCAGCTGCTGTGTGAGCGGCAGCCGAAATGCCTGCCCCCGCAGCGTTCTATCCCAGAGCATCCCTCTGGAGCCTGGGGCGAGCGCCCCGCTTGGCTTTTTGCTACCACGCCGCTCGCCCGGTTTCATGGATCCCATCGTCTGGGAGAGCCGGGCAGCAGCATCCTCTTTTTTTTTTTTTTTTTTTTTTTAGCCTTTCTGGTCAGGTGAAGAGCCACGAACTCCTCATGTGTGTTTTTTTCTTTTTTTCCTCGTTGGTAACAGGATACAGAAAAGGTTAAGAGGCACTTCAGCAGACACTTCCCCTCCCCGGGCACGGGGGGTTCTTTTTTTTCTGCGGAAACCCCCTTTTCTGCGGCGGCAGAGCCTGTCACCCCGGTTGATGTATTCCTCATCCTCGCTCCGGCCGACGAGCAGGGTGGCACCTGCCTCCCTCTGATTTTAGGTTTTCAAGGATCTACCTGCATCTCCCGGCTCTGGCAGCTATGCGGGATCAGATGCAGGGATTTCTCCGGGTCAGGCATCCCCCCACCCCGGGACCGTCGGGTTGGGACCCCCCCATCTCCACACATTAACTCACTCCTCAACTTTCTCAGGGTGCTGGTATGATTTTTTAATTATTTTTATTTCTTTTCCCTCCACTTGAGGGATCCTAAAAAGATCCATCCTGGCAAAGCACCTTTCCTCAGCTTCCTCCGGGCCAGGATAACACTTCTGCCCATTCCCATCAGGAATTACCGGAGTGTAACACAGGTCTCGCGCACAAGCGCAGGCACGGAGCGGCGATCGGAGGTGGGAATCTGTGGTTTTAATAAGGCAGGCCCAGGAGTTTGGCCCAGCTGCCCCCGACACCAATTCCTTGTGCCGGGATTAAATCAAACCCAGGGGAGCCAGCGAAGCCGCTCGTGGCCCCAAAGCCCTTCGCCGGCTCCCAAATCCACAATGGCTTCGGTGCCGGGCTGGGAAGTAAAATCATGTTTGCGCTCCTCTGCGCCGCTGGCGCTCGGGAGCTGGTTTTCCAGGGATGAGGCCGGTTACTCCGTACGGCTTGCGTGGGGCAAAATCCCCTGGGAAAGGCAGCGGCTCCTTCCCCAGCCTTGCTCCCATTTGGCATGCGGGGTCCCCAGCCCACAGCCTCGGCCACCACCACCACCCCTGCCCCGCTCCCAGAACGGGGATCCCTGGACGGGGGCAGTGGGAGCAGGGTGGGCTGCCAGGAGAGGGGAGCTGCTGGAGTGGCAGGGGGGAAGGGGAAGGAGAGGGGGGAAAGCGAAGAAAGGGAAGAAAGGGGGGAAAGGGGGAGAAAGGGGAAGGAATGGGGAAAGAATGAAAGAAAGAGGAAAAGGGGAAAGAATGGAGGAAAAAGGAAAGAAAGAGGGGAAAGAGAAAGAAACTGGGAAAAAAGGAAAGAAAGGAAAAAAGGGAGAAAAGGGAAAGAAGGGGGGAAGGGAAAGAATGGGGGGAAATGAAAGAAAGGAAGAAAAGGGAAAAGGGAAAGAAACTGAAAAAAATAGAAGAATAGGGGAAAAGGAAAGAAAGAGAAAAGGAAAGAAAGGGGAGGAAACTGAAAAAAAAAAAGGGAAAGAATGGAAAAAAGGGAAAGAGTGTGAAAAAGGAAAGAAAGTGGGAAAAGGTAAGAGAATGAAAGAGGAGAGAACAGGAAAATATGAAAGAAAGGAAAAAGAGAAATAAATTGAAAAGGGAGAAAGAAAGGAAAAGTAAGGAAACAAAATGGGGAAAAGGGGGAAATAAAAGGAAAAGAAAGAAAATAAAAGATAGAAAAGGGAGGGGAAAGAAAAGGGAAAGAAATTAAAAAAAAAATGGGGGAAAAGAAGAAAGGGAAAGAGAGAGAAAAGGAAATAAAACGAAAGGGAGAAAGAAAATGGAAAAAAAAAGGAACAGAAAGGGCAGGAGAGGCGTCCGCGGGCAGACGAAAGGCAGAGGGGCTCCCCCCGCCCCCCGCCCGCCGGGACCCCCAGCAGCCGCAGCCCCAGGCGGGACGCTCCCCCCGCACCGGCGCAGAGGCGTGTGCCAACCAACCGCCCCACTCGGGGCGGGGGGCACCCGGCGCCCCCTCCCCGGCCCCGCTCCGGCCGCTCCCCGCGAGGAGCCGCCTCCCCGCCAGTTGCGTTTTTAAAAAAACTTTTTCTTTTTTCTGGTTTTTTTTTTTGTTTTTTCTTTTCTTTTTTTTTTTACATGCAATTTCACACCCGGCTGCACCTGCAAACATAACGGCCCGGCGGAGCCGCCGCTCCGGGCCCCCGACCGCCCCGTCCATCCCTCCATCCCTCATCCCTCCATCCCTCCATCTCTCCATCCATCTCTCCATCCATCCCTCCACCCCTTCATCCCTCATCCCTCCATCTCTCCATCTCTCCATCCACTCTCCATCCCTCCTTCATCCCTCCATTTCTCCATCCCTCCATCCCTCCATCTCTCCATCCACCCTCCATCCCTCCTTCATCCCTCCATTTCTCCATCCCTCCATCCCTCCATCTCTCCATCCACCCTCCATCCCTCCAACCCTCCCTCCTTCCCTCCCTCCGATCATCCCTCCATCTATCCCTCATCCCTGCATCCATCCTGCCATCCCTCCATCCCTTCATCCCTCATCCCTCCATCCCTCCATCCATCCCTCCCTCCATCCATCCCTCATCCCTCCATCCATGCCTCCATCCCTCCCTCCACACCACCGTGCCCTTGGCTCATTCGGCAGGTCCAGCCTCTCTGACCCCCCTCTCCCCAAAAATCCTCCCCCCTCTTTTTTTTTTTTTTGAGAGCTGAGCCCCTGGTTTCCGGGGGGGCTCCACAGACCCTGTGGCTCTGGGGACAGCCTGACCCCCCCCACCCCGGACACAACTGCTCCTGAAAGGATAACTGGGGGGCGGGGAGGGGGCTAACACGACACCACCAAATTTTGGTGCCCGGCCGGGGCTACGAGTGCGTTCGGGTTTTGTTTTATTTTTTTTTCCTTTATTTCTTTTTTTTCTTTTTCCTGGTTTTTTTTTTCTTTCCTTTAGTTGTAGTTTTTCCCAACAAAAAGAACTCCTTACCAATTTCACCTCTCCCGCCACCCCAACCCGGGCTCCACTGCCCACCGTGGGACCCCGAGCCTGAAAACCCGCCGCGGCCAAAAAGTGACAAAACCACCCCAAAATCCCCCTCCCCGCACCGCCCGGCCCGGGTTCAGCTCCGGCCCGTGGGTGGGGAGGGGCAGACCCCGCACCGCCCTTAATACCGAGTTTTTCCGAAGGTTAAGCGGGGCAGGAGTAACAAACTTCGAATTTTAAGGTTTTTTTTAGGTTTTTTTTTTTTTCTCCTCGTCCCTTTTTCCATCCTCTTCCCTACCTGGCCGCGTGCGGATTCTGGATTAGCCCAGCGCGGAGCAGAGGTTTTGCCCGGCCGAAGCCCGGGATTAGGACCGGTTCTAGAAGAAAGAGGCCAGTGTGAGCCGCCCCCGGCCCGCGCCAGCCCAAAGCGGAATTACAGCCGGTAAACCCGCTCTCCATCAGTTTCCCGGGAGACCGGCTAAGCCCTACTTGGGTGTTCCAGCTCTTTTTAGAACCGGCAATAATTAGACTCATCTCACCCCCGACTTGTCCGGTGTTTTGGTTTGTTTTTTTTTTTTCCTTTTTTTTTTTTTTTTTCCCTTCCCCAGCAATAAGCGCACTTGCGCCCGCTGTCCCACCGTTACCCCGAGGAAGGGGCAGCTTGGGTGGGGGGGCTGTCACCTTCTGTCGTTAGAAAGAGTAAAAAAGTGCCTTTCCCCCCCCCGCGCCTCGCGGGTGGGAAGTCAGGAAGAAAAAAAAAAAATTTTTTTTTTTTTTTAAATTCTCAATAGCAGGGGGAAGGCGAGCGGGTGGATGTGGGGGCTCAGGCCGGGATCCCCCCACCCCGCTCCGATGCGGCTCAGCCTCCGCAAACACCGGCCAGAGCCACCGGGTGCCACGCGGGCCCCCCGAAAAATAAACCCGTGGGTTTGGGGGAAATTCACGCGGAAAGGGAGCTCGGCGCTCTGCCCCGCTCTCCGCGTGCGGGGTGGGCTGCGGGATCGGGGGCGAAAGCGAGCGGGGGTCGGGGGAAAAAGATGGGGTGTCCCCTCCCAGGCAGGTCCGGGACCCGATCCCGGCCCGCGCCCCTGTCACAGCGGCGTGGGGACACGGACACGCACACGGACACGGGGATGCTCCCCGGCCCCGGGACCCCCGTCCTTCCCCGCGTGGGCGATGCCACTCGTGTCCGTGCCCTCGGGAAGGGCCGCCCGCCGAAAGTCCTGGTTTTCCCTCCTATCGAGGAAATTTTTTTTTTCTCCCCCCCGCTTTTTTTTTTTTTTTTTTTTTTTTTGGCCGGCGGCAGCAGCGGCACGGGCAGCCGCGTTTTCCCGGTGTCACGGACACGGGTGGAATGCCCCTCGGTGGGACGGACACGGCGTGATAGCTCCCAGCCCGGAACGAAAGAGTGCCACGGAGCGGAGAGCACAGCGGGGAGGGGGGAAGTTTAAAAAAAAAAACAAAAACAAAAACAAAAAAAACCAAGAGGGAAATAAAAGGAAAAAAAAAAAATTAAAAGTGAAAAAAGAAGAGTCGGGAGCGGGAGAAGGGCGGAATGCCGGTCCCGCGT
Organism: Chlamydotis macqueenii; assembly: GCF_036417535.1. NCBI lineage: Eukaryota > Metazoa > Chordata > Aves > Otidiformes > Otididae > Chlamydotis > Chlamydotis macqueenii. The sequence goes on along the minus strand of NC_141558.1, from coordinate 126,349,987 downwards.
GTCCCCGTCCCTCTTCCACCCGAGCCACAACGACTTAGCCCCCCCGGGTGGGCTTTTTGGTGCCGAAACGGGCAAAACCGGCGCTCAGAACCCGCCCGGCCCCGGCCGCACCCCGCTCCCGCACCGCCCTCCCGCTCATCCCGCAATAACACCCCTTGCTCCCCGCCGTCGCGGTTTTCCCCTGCTCGAACGGCTCCTCGGCTGGGACGGGACCCCCATCCCCAAAAATAAAAGGAAATAAAGTAAAATAAAATAAAGTAAAGTATAGCAAAGCAAAGTAAAATACAATGAAATGAAACGAAATAAAATAAAATAAAATGAAATTTAAGGAAATGAAACGAAACGAAATGAAATGAAATAAAGTAAAGTAAAATAAAATAAAGTAAAATAAAATAAAATAAAGTAAAACAAAATAAAATAAAATAAAGTAAAATAAAATAAAATAAAATAAAATAAAATAAAATAAAATAAAATAAAATAAAATAAAATAACAAAACGAAGGCGCAGGAGCATCCGGCCCCCCGCGCCCCCCGGCCCCTTCCCTCGCCCCGCCGGCTCCAAGTCGAGCCGGGGAGGAGGAGGAAGAGGAGGGAGGGCTGGCAGAGGAGCCGAAGGTGGGAGCTGGAGGCGGAGGAAGAGGAGGAGGAAGAGGAAGAGGAAGAGCGGCGGGTGGCACCTACCTGCGCCCCGGCCGCCGGCCCGGCTCCGCCGCAGCCCGCGCAGCCCCGCATTTATCGGGAGCCGCTGTTGACTTTAGCACAAAGCAAAGGTTTCGCTGCCCGCCGCTTTAAAAATGAATATTTTACCAAGATATCGATCAGCTTTATAAAATTCTGTTAAGCACAATGGCTCCGAAGGAGGGGGGGGGGAAGGGGCGCAATATAATATCTGTGTAAATTTGCTGAAGTATGACGTGGTGTTGAAAGTTTACCCCCCTTTTTTCTTTTTTTTTTTCTTTCTTTTTTTCCTTTTTTTTTTTTTTTTTGTTTACTGACTTTGTTTATTCACAGCTCACGGTTGCTTAAACCGGTAGGAGCAGAAGGGCTGGAGGGGGGGGGGTTGAGCCGTGTGTGGGGAGGGGGCAGAGAAAAAATGCCAGGGGTGTAAAGAAAATGAAATAACCCCTAGCGCCGGCGTTTGGGGTTTTTGGGGGCTTTTTTTCTTTTTTTCCCCCCTCTCTCCCTCAAGTCCCCATCCTTGCGTGAACCGCAGCCTTGCGTTGCGGCGTGAAGCGGGCCAGAGGAAGGGGAAAATTTTTAAAATGAAGTAAAACAAAGTAAAATAAAGTGAAATACAATAAGGTAAAATAAAATGAAATACAATAAAGTAAAATAAAATAAAATAAAATAAAATAAAATAAAATAATGAAAGGAGGAGGGAGGGGAGAGCTGGTTTTGAAGCAGCGGAACGGCTCCGGCGGGGCCGGGGCGGTGTGTGTGGGGGGGGCATCCCCCAAACCAGCTGCACCCCTACGCCCGTGCCCCTTCCCCGCGGGAGCCTTTAATGTGCTAATGCCACCCATCGCGACGTGTGTGTCCTTCCTTCCCGCGCGGGGACGGACCGGCGTCCGCCCTTCGGGAGTGTTCGGGTTTGTTTTTTTTTTTTGGTGGTTTTTTTTTTTTCCCTGTGGTTTTTTTTTTTTTTTCTTTTGTTCCCCCCCTTCCTTCCTCCTTCTCCCCTTTTCTCTTCCCGCGGCCGCTGCGCGGTTTTTAGGCGGTTTGAGCGTTATTTCGGAAAGCAGCGCCCGTGCCGCGGACGCGTGGGAAAACCAACAAGTGGTTGGGGAGTCGGGCGGGGGTGGGGGGGGAATAAATACCCCGGGGGTGTCGGTTTAAACCCCAAACCAATCGCTCCCCGTGGGTTTCCCCACGCGGGATAAAGGAGCGGAGCGGGAAGCCCCAATCCCGCCCCCCCCCCGCACTCCAATTAACACCGCCCGGTAATTGCCAATTGCCGAGCCGTCCAGGTGCGGGAGCTTTGCTCCCCGCAGCGAAAAGCGGGGGGTCCCCCAGCTTCCCGACCCCCCCATCCCGTGGAGGGGAAGCGGCGGGGACCCCCGGACCGGTAGCGGGAGCCCGGCGGAACAGAGAAGCAGGGGGAAAAAAAAAACCCGGGCCAGTACGAGTTTAATTCAGTCGTGCGCGAGCCCGGCGGGCGCTACCAGAATACACATTTCCAGCCATAAATAAGCGTACAGAAACGATAAATTACTCGGATCCAAGTCCTTTACTCTCCCGGTAACATCAAGCGTTTGTTTCAATTACAACGAGCTATCCTGACTTTTTTTTTTTTTTTCCATATTTTTAAAATTTTTTTTCGTCTTTTTTTTTTTTTTCTCTTTTTTTTTCCCCAACCCGCCTCCCCTTTCCCCCCCCCCCTTTTTTTTTTTTTTTACAACGTTACAAGACTTTTGGTCCTGGGATTCAAAACTAGCAGGGGTTTCACACTGAAGGAGGGCTTCATTTTGTTTGCGTATTTCCCCCCCCCCGCCACTTCCACACAAAAAAATAGATATATTTATACCTCCTTGCGACGACGACAACGGAAAAAAAAAAGCAGCCCAACAGAAACCCCACACCCTCTCCCCATCCCTTCGCCCCCCTCCCTACCAAAATAACCCCCCAACAAGGGAATCGCAGCCCCCCCCGGGGTGGCTTTGGGCCGGGGCAGGGGGACACGCGGCTGCCGTTTCCCGAAAGGATGCAAACACCTTTGGGAAAAAAAAAAAATTTAAAAAAAAAAAAAAAGAGAGAGAGAAAGAGAGAGAGAGATGGATATGTACCGTGCTCGACAGCGTTCATAGTCCAGCGCTCCGCCGGGGGGCTGCGCGGGGGGCGTCCCCCTGCCCCGGCCAGGGGAGGATTGTCCCCTCGCCCCGTTTAGGAGGAGTTCATGATGGGCCGGGAATAGACGCCTTGGTAGTAAGAAGTCTCTCCGGCTAACGGGGAGGACTCCAAGCCGGTTTTGTTCGTTACGGGCCCCACGGCCAGGCTAGCGGGCATGGGCGAGGGGTAGCCCGAGTAGTGCATCACCTGCTCGTAGGCCTTCAGGTCCATTTTGTGGTGGTGGTGGTGGTGGTGGGGCGGGTGGTGGTGCTGCTGCTCGGAGGAGGACATCAGGTTGTTGATGGAGAAGGGGTGGTTGAAGGCGTAGTGGTGCTCGGGCTTGAGGTGGGCGTCGTGGGGCAGGCCGGCGTGCGGCGGGGCCAGGAGGTGCTGGGCCGGCGAGGCCGCCGCTTCCCCGGGGCTCAAACCCGGCGCGGCCTTCAGGTCGGCCAGCCCGCGCTTGTGGTCCTGGCACGGCGAGGCGCCGGCCGGCGACTCGGCGCCGGCCGAGCCCTCGGAGCCACCCGAGGAGCCGCCTTCCCCCAAGGGTTGGTTGGGGGGCTGCCCGGGCCCCTTCTTGCCCCCGCCGCCCGCCCCGCCGCCTCCCTCCTTGGCGGCCAGCTGCTTCTCGCACTTGAAGCGTTTCTGACGGCGCAGGTAGCAGCCGTTCTCGAACATGTTGCCCGAATCGGGGTGCAGGGTCCAGAAGGAGCCTTTGCCCGGTTTGTCCGGGGAGCGGGGCACCTTGAGGAAGCAGTCGTTGAAGGAGAGCGAGTGGCGGATGCTGTTCTGCCAGCGCTGCTGGTTCTGGCGGTAGAAGGGGAAGAGGTCCATGATCCACTGGTAGATCTCGCTCAGCGTCAGCATCTTGTTGGGCGACTGCTGGATGGCCATGGTGATGAGGGAGATGTAGGAGTAGGGGGGCTTGGCGTGCGTGTAGCTGCGCCGGTAGGTCTTGGGGTCCCGCGAGCGGTTGAGGTTGGACTGCCCGTAGATGGGGCTCATGGAGTTCATGTTGGCGTAGGGGGCTAGGGCGTTCATGGAGCTCGCTTGGCCCCCCATGGGGCTCATGCTGGGGCTGAGGTGGGCACCCATCCCCGCCACGCCGGCCGAGCCCATGCCGGCCATGGCCCCCGCGCCCGGGGACATGCCGGCCAGCGAGGGGCTGACGCCCGGGTTGGCGTAGGACATGTTCATGGAGGTGGCGGCCGTCATGTTGGCCGTAGTGCTCATGGCCGACATGGTCATGTAGGTGTTCATGCTGTTCATGCCCAGCCCCGCGTTCATGTTGCTCACCGAGGAGTAGCTCTGCGGGGGCAAGCCGGATAGAGGAGGGAGATTTATTTATTTTTAATTTTTTTTTTGGGGGGGGGGGTGTCGGATGGGGAGAAGGCAAGCGGGTCGCCCCGCTGGGGACCACGGTGAGAGGTGAGGGGGGGCGGACGGGGATACGCGGGGTGGGAAGGGTTAAATCCCGGGGCGGGGGCGAAGGGGGGGGCTGTTTTTCCCGTTCGAGAAAACCAAATCTCTATAAATATATATTAAAAAAAAAAAAAAAAGAAAAAAAAAGAGACGGGACGGCAGCAAGGCTCGGCGGACCGGCCGCGGAGAGGGGAGCTGGAGGGACATCCCACCCCGGGGGGGGGCGAAATACCGGGGGGTGAGAGTGGGGGGGGAGAGGAAAAAATAGGGACCCGCGCCCCGCAGTGCCCCCCCACCCGCGCTGCCCCCCGCAGCCAGCCCGGAGCCCCCCCGAGCCGCTGTCTGCTGCCCGAGTTCATTTTGTCCCGGGGCTGGCACGGCGGGGGGACCCCGGGACCGGGACTTGGGGGGGGGGGTGGGGGTTTGGGGCAGGGGGGGCGCGGCGGAGCCCCCGCTCCCGTCTCTTACCTCGGGCTCCCCGTAGTAGTTGCTCCAGTCGGTGTGCTCATGGCCTTCCATTTTCACCGCTCCCAGCATACTGGAAGCGGAGTGCATGGCAGTTTAAAATTTAACAGCCACAACAAGCGACGACAGAGAGCAACCCAAAAAAAAAAAAAAAAAAAAAAAAAAGGAAAAAAAAAAAAAAGAAAAAAAAAAGTCCCCAGCCCTCCCTCCTCTCCGTCGGAGCCTCTGGAGGAGGAGGAAGAGGAGGGAGGGAGGAAGGGGGGGGGGGAACGGAGCGGCTCTGGGGCTGGGGTTGGGTTGGGTTTTTTTTTTTGGCTTTTTTTTTTTTTTTTTTTTCTTTCCGCCGCTCCTTGGGTGGGTTTTCGCAGCGTTTGGCGGCGGAGAGAGTCGCCCGGAGGCGATGGAGGAGCCGGAGGAGGAGGAGGAGGAGGAGGAGGAGGAGGAGGAGGAGGAGGAGGAGGAAGAGAGGGGAGGAGGGAGGAAGAAGAGGAGGAGGAGGAGGAGGACAAGTGCTGCAGTGACGTGGGTGCCCGGGTGATATAGCACGGAGCGGCCGGGCGAGCCTCCAATCCCCAGGTCCTCGGCTGCCCATTTGAATAATCAGCTCACACCTAGGCGGGAGCGGCTCCTCCGCGGGCCCCCGCGCACCCGCCCGCGCCCCCGCCGCCCGCCGCGGTGGGCCCGCAGCCCCCCGGGACCCGCCCCCCCCCCATCCCCGCCTTTCCCCCGCACCCGGCTTCCTCCCGACTTTGCGGGAGACGGATTTCCATCCAGCATCCCCGACGGGATCCGTCCCCCCCGCAGCCCCGACGGGAGCCGTCCCCCCCCCCAGCATCCCCGACGGGATCCGTTTCCCCCACGCAGCCCCCACGGGAGGTGTTTCCCCCCCACTCCAGCCCAGCCCCACGCACCTTCCCCCCCCCCCACCGCGGCTGAAGGACCTGCGACGGCTCCGTCACCAAAACAACCGGGGAGGGGGGCGGGGGAAGGGGTAGGGGCCGGGCGGAGCGGGGAAGGGGCTGACGAGGCCCCCCCGGCGCCGGGCTGGGCGGGGCGGGGGTCCCAGTGGGCGCCGTCGGGACAGCACCGCCGCTCCCGCTGCCGAAATGCGCCAGTACCCTCGGGGGTGGGCGGGGGGGGGGGGAGGTGAGGAGAAGGACGGACGGACGGACGGATGTGCGACAAAAAAAAAATCACCCGTCTTGCCTGTTCCGTGGCTCCCACCTTCAAAAAAATCCTCAGAAACTGCTGGCTTTATTTTTTTTATTATTATTATTTTATTCTATGCTATTTTATTTTATTTCATTTTGTTCCTTTCTATTTTATTCTATTTTAATTTTTATATTTTATTTTCTTCTATTTTATTCTATTCTATCTTACTTTATTCTATTCTATTTTATTTTATTCTATTCTATTTTATTCTATTCTATTCCTTTTATTTATTTATTTATCGCTCCCGAGAGGGGGGAAACCATCGACCTTGGACAGGCTGGCGAGAGTTTTTGAATGTTCCCCTCAACTCCTCCCCGGGAGGAGCCCTACACCCCCCGCCAGGCTCCTCTCCCGGGGCTCCGGCACCCCTTGCCAAAAAAAAACAAAACAAAACAAAACAAAACCTTAAAAAACCCCAAAACCAAAAAACCCAACCCCACCGCCACCTTCCGGAGGGCACGCACCTATGGCGACGGCCCCGGCGACAGCCCGCCTCCCTCCCCCACCTCTCTGGGGGGGATTTTGGGGGTGGGAGCCGAGGGGAGCGCACCCCCAAAAGCGAGGGCAGGGCCCCCTCCCGCGGGCCGGCCGCTTAAAAGCAGTGGCGGGGCGCCCCCTGTCGCCTGCTGTCCCCGGGTCCGCGGGGTGTGGGGGGGGACACGGACACACCCCGGGGGACCCCCGTGCGGATCCTGCACCCTCCCCGGGGCGGGGGTCTCCCTCCCGGTGGCCCAGGCACGCTGTAAGAGGGGAGGGGGGCTTTGCACCCCCCGACGCCCCAAAATCACCCGTCGGGGTGAAGGGGGGTCCCGGGCTGGGCGCACCCCACAGAGCCCGAGGCCAGGCCCTCGCGGGGCGCTTCTCTCCTCTGGGGAAACACCCGAAAGGCTGGGGAAGGCAGAATTTGGGGACAATTCACTAAAATCAGCGATGGGGCAGCTGGGCGGGCCAGCGGGGCCGAGACCCGTCCCGCTCCGCTCCCGCCCGCGGCCACATTCAAACGCACCATTAAAAAAATATCTCCAAAATATCCAGGATGATAAAAATTGAAAATTTTCCGCAGTGGCTCGTTTGAACACACCCGGCTGGGTTCCTGAGAAACACACCGGCCATTTAAAAATATTTCTGCTCTTTAATATTTAACCGATATTTATTTTAAATTTAAATTTTAAATCGCGTTCTTCTTAGCCTTAGGAGTCGCGACTTGAGGAGCCCGCTCTCCCTTCCCAGGGCACGAAGCTTCGCCGGGGGTCGGGACGCTTTTTGGTGATGCCAGCCGGAGCATCCCGCTCCCGCTTCCTTCGTCTATGGAGCAGGGCGGTGGCTGGGATCCTTCGGAGCGGTGGCTGGTGGCCGGGCTTCGGCGGCAAGTGTGCAATGAGCAGGTCACCGCAGCTGGAGGCCGAGCGGCGATGAACCGCGTGCCCTGAGGTGGGAGAGGGTGAAGGCGCGGCGCTGGCGTTCGCCACCCGCGCCACCTAACCAGGGTTGTTGCTGTCGGGATTGATCCAGGCCTTTCCCTGAGAAGCTGTGAAAACGACATCGGATTGGTGCAGAGAGGTCCTGGAGGAAGAGGTGGGAGTGGTGGGCTTTGAGCCATGGAGAGGGACGGGAGAAGGTGGAGCTGGGGCAGGGGAGCCATTGTCACCCTGCTGCCTCGCGCCGTCGGTTTGCGCCTTTGGGATCACTGGAAGGAGCCATATAAGGTCAGGAGAGTTGGGACCGTCTCCAGGAGCTTCCAGTCAAAGAAGAAGAACAGACAACTGGAGGATGACGATGGTGGTGATGGTGCTGCTGATGATGGTGGTGATGGCGATAATACTGATGGTGGTGATGGCACTGATGATGATGGTGGTGATGGCACTGAAGGCACTGACAATGATGGTGGTGATGGTGGTGATGGCGATGATGATGACGGTGGTGATGGCACTGATGATGATGGTGGTGATGGCACTGATGGCACTGATGATGGTGGTGATGATGGCAATGATGATGATGATGATGGTGATGGCGCTGATGATGGTTCACATTTCTGAACCGGGGAAGTACACTGGAGAGGGGTTGAGCACCTTCCCCCAAGCTCTCTGGGTAGTCACATGGCAAAGCCAGCAAGAGCCCGGCTCTCTGGCGCAGCCTGATCCCAAGGTCAGGTCCAGCATAGGCTGGGTACGGCGCGCCCAGCTCCCATTCCCCAGGACACCCCCGGAATCCCTGTGATTTCTACGGGGCCTGTCAGGAAGCGATATCCTTCGCCCATCCAAGGATTCAGCCAGGAACCATTGAAACCAGTGACATTCCATGGTGGGGAGGGTCTGTCCCCGACCCACGCCGTCACCTACGCCCCAAACCTGGCTGTCATCAGCTGCGGCGCCGCCGGGGAATTGCCACAATTACACCATGCAATATTGACTCAACTATTTGAAGAACTCTACGGCCAAGTCTCTCCTAATTAGAGTCAACCTTTAATGGGGCTTCTTAATTCACAAAAATATTTTCCAAGGCTTTAACAAGTCTAACGAAGGAAGAGTGAGGAGTATGCAAAATTTTTTGCCGTTTTATTACCCAATCAAGAGCCTGAGGATGTCTATCTTTATAATACCGGAACGATATCCCATCGTAGACAACCATCGCAGACATCCACAAGCGTACGCAAGGATCTGGCCGGTTGGGACGTGGCCGGCATGGCTATTTTTGGTGTATCCAGTCCTCCAGGTGCTATTTTAACGTTCCTCCCCACTCTGTAATTATTCAATGTGCCAGTGAAGGTAACGAGTCGCTGGAATCGGTGGTTGGCACCACAGAGGAAAATAAAACCCTGGATGGCGCGCCTGAAGAATGCAGCGAGGGAGGGGGAATAAAGCCCCGTTATTGTCCCACATGGAGATGGAGGAGCTCCTCGCCGCTCACCAGGACGCTCGCCGAGTGCTGGTACCAGTAGCGATGGGGACGACCGGCTCCGGAGAGGCAACTGGGAAACCTGAGGGAATTTGCTAACGGTCTCCCGGACGCAACCATGGCCCAACGTAGGGCACCCGGCACTGGAGCTGGTGCGGTGGGCACTGCTAGGACGTGGCCATGGGCAGAAGCCCCCTCTGAGGAGCCCGCCGGCGAAAACGGTGCCTTCTGGAAAGGTGCGGAGGCAAAACCAACAGAGTGGTTGTTTACTGTGGCCCGCGTGACGCCCTGGCGCCGGTTTTCTCCGCGAGCGCGTTTCGCTGGGTAAACAAGATGCGCAGGCATCTGCAACGACGGCCGGGTCTGAAAAACCCCGAGCTGATGGATTCATCCCGGTGCTGCCCCCACGTCCACGCGGCTGAGGGAGAAGGTGCCCGGTGATGCTGATTTTAGGGGTCAAAAAAGGAAGGAGGGAAGGAAAGTCTTCCTCACCGCCCAGGAACGTCCCACCATGGACGTTTTCGTTCCCGAAGGCCCAGGCGGGCAGGGGAAGCTCTACCTGGCCGACCAAAGAATTCAGGTTTTGGTTCCATTCAGGGGAAATATTTTTTTATGTTTAATTATCAGTTTCCGAAAACTGAAAGGTCTTTGGTTTTACAATGAGAAAACAAACAGAAAAAAATGGAATATGGAGACTCCTCCCTGAAACCTCTGCTTTCAAAACTCCCTGTTATTTCCCAACAAAACCCCTTTTCTGCTGGAAACCTTCCCCGTCGGGCCCAGCCCGGAGTGGGATCGAGCAGCCCCATGGCCCCGACCCGACGCGTCGCCCCCACCACCTTAAACTGGGGACCCGGTTACGGATGGCCGAACGCAAATCCAGGCGACGCGATGGGCCGAGCCGGCGGCTGAGCCATCCCCAGTCCATCCCGGGGCTCGCCACGCTCATCCGCCGCGGGGACGCGGCCGGCGAACGGGGGCACGGGGACGGGAGGCCGCTTGCCGGGGAGATCAATCCCCGACGGCTTCGCCGAGGACGCTGACGGACATTTATAGCCCTCTGAGTCACTGCCGGCCGTGTTTAAACCGGTGGTACCCGGCCAAGACCTTTAAAAGAGCTCCATTTATACCCAGAGGCTCCTCTCGCGCGCGGCGGGTATAAATAGCCGGGCGAACCGCTCGACGGCTCCTCCGAGCTCGGGGACCGAGGTGCTTTTTGCTCCTTGTCACCCCCGCCCCGTCCCACCACGGCTGCTGGGGGGTGCGGGGGGACCCCATCTCCACCTGTGCCCCATCCGGAGCGGGCGTTTCGTGGGAACAAGGTGTCCCCGGCAGAGCCGCCGGCGAAACAGCCGGCGCGGTGATTTCTGCTCCGAAAAAAAAAAAAAACAACAAACCACAAGGAGCTCGCTCGGGGACTGGGAGCCCTGTTAGCTCCCCCGCTAGCAGCCAGCTCGCCACCGCCCCATAAATCCACCCGGGGTCGGCGGCGAAGCCCGTTCCCGCGACGGCGGCGCGTCCCGGGCAGCGGGCCGCTCGATAAAGCGTGTTTCCATTCTGCAGCCGGGATGGAAAAGCAGCTCCCGCTCTCTCCAAACATTTCTCCCCCTCTCGCTCTGATTTTTTTTTAATTTTTTTTTTTTCAGAGGAAACATTGCCCAAATCAACACACGGCCGGGGAATGATTTTACGCGGGTCGGACAGCACTTTCTGCTGGAAAAAAACCCCTTCCAATCAGCGGCATTCACAGCCTGGGTTTATTTTTCACGGGTTTCTGAGTACGTTTTGTTTCGGTGCCAGAGTAAAGACCCGGAGGTACATATTTCAGCCCAACCCGTAACGCCATCACCGTCGCCGGCTTTCAGCGAGGCGAGGGCTTTGACCTACATTCGCAGCCCGGGGAAAGGAGCCGGGACATCCCTCGACGTCGCCGTCCCGCTTGGCGACGCGCGGCGTCCCGCTTCCCCTCCTCTCCTCCCCGGGACGCAATGCCGGGCATCCCTGGGCAGAGGGGAAGCCCCCCGCCCCTAGCAGCCGCTAACGCCCCGCTTTGGAGGGGGACGGCCCGGGTGGAACAAATTTAACCAGAGCTTTTTAAAGCTCTCCCACCTTCGCCTCCTCTCTTCCTCCGGGTAGGTGTCCCGGCGGCGGCAGAACAAGACGGCTACAGAGGGCTGCTGGAAGCCGGCGGCGCGAAATACACTGGGAGGCCTTTTTTTTCTTCTTTTTTTTTTTTTTTTTTCTCGCTCGGAAAATATTTCCTCGCCCGCAGGCTGCGGTGACAGCAAACATTCCTGCCGGGGCTGGCGCGGGGAGGCATCGCCCGGCGGCGTGGCCGGCTCGTTGCCCCTCGGCCCTTCGCCGGGGTGCGGCAGCACCCGAAGGCTCGCCGTCGCCCGCTGCCCGGCCCGGGGGCGCGGGGACCCAAAGGACAAAGGTTTTTTGTGCTGATGTTTTTTTTGGGTTTTTTTTTTTGCTTTTCTCAATGGGGAGACGCGAGCGGTTTGTGCGTACCCGCGGCGCGCGGGGCAGACCCTGGGTGTGAGGAGCTGACGGGTCGCGCGCCGGGGAAAAAGAGAGGCTTGTATTAAAAAAAAAAAAAAAAAAAAAAAAAAGACCGAATCCGTAGCTGTCGGCGAGCAAAACCAGCCCGTCAGAGTCAGGGCTGCGGCTGTAAATCAACACTGCCACTGCTATTTCCATCCGCCGCTCCTTCGGGGCGGAGGCGGCTGGCCCCCTCGCCTCGCCCCGGGTGTGCGCCGGGGAGATTTCGGCAGCACGTGGCACGCACGTGGGCCGGCGAGCAGGCGGCTTCCTCGCCGGGTCCGGTAGCGTTGGCGGGTGACGCCAGCCCTGCAGAGGCGAAGCTGTGGGTCAGGACCTCAGGGTTGGTCCGGGAGGCACCTGAGCATCACCTGAGCATCACCAAGTTCTTCTTAAGGGGTTTGTTTGTTTGGGTTTTTTTTTTTTTCATGAATAAGTGAATGGTTATAGCTTGGAAAAGAGATAGCTCAAAAATTTTTTTAAAAATCTGAGGCATTCGTGGGTGTTTTCCTCTGTATGATCGCAGAGACATAGCAGCAGGAAGGAGAAACTGCTGGACCACCTCTCCCATTTTTTGGGAGGGAGCCAGCCCCACCAAGTGATGCCGGCGATGGCTCAGGGCTGCATTGCTTGTTTCCCCTTCTCTTCCCCAGCAAGGGACACCCATTCCCTGGGGACATCACCCACCCCATCCCACCCAGCCCTCATCCCGGCTGCGGAGCCACGGCCCCGCTTATCTCCGGCAGCAGCCTCCCCGTCTCCATCCCCCTGGCCGCCGTGGCCGGTCCCATCACCCGACTGATTCAATCTTTGGGTGGGAGATTGAATCTCCTCGGGGTCTCCAGCCGAGAGTCAAATCCACTCTCGCGGGGACGTGGGACCACTACACGCCTCGTCAGCCCCGCTGCAGACCCATACCTCCTCGTCCGGCCGGCGCTTCCCAAACGAAGGGCAGGGATGACGGTTTATACGCCGAGCCCTACATTTTGGGCGTGTTTTGGTGGGCCAGAGCAGGAGGGACGGGTGTCTGGGCTTGCCACGCGTGTGTTTTTGTACCAAAAGATGCCCCAGAGAACGTGATTGTTCCTTAATCAGAAAAAAAAAAAAAAAGGCAGTGATGAGGGAGCTAGAAAAAAGCTGAAAAAGATGAAAAAAGAAAGAAATAGGTGTGGTTTTTCCTTAACTGTCGTAACTGGGGTCTCTCGCTCTTGTGCCTGCGTGGGGAAGGGAAAGGAGAGCGCCCAGGGACCCTCCCGGGTCAGACCCCTTCCCACCAGTACCGCTGAGGGCTGGCTGTACCGGTCCCAGCGGGGCTCTCGCCCTGCCTGCCCTCACCGGCAGGGTCCGCAGAGCTGGCCCTTGGAGGTGTCCCCTTCCCGGGCCACGACGGCGGCCACCAAATCCGACGGAACCGACCCAACCCGCCCTGCCCGCCGAGGGTCCCCGAGCACCGCCACTTTCACCGCAGCCCACAACTTTCACTGTCCCCCTCCCCGCTACTTCCATCACAAAGGACCCCCTTCGGGGACCGCTTTCCCAGACCCCCCTCTGGGACGGCTTTCCCAATCCGCAGCGGAGCATCCCTGCGCGTCCCCCTCCCCGCCACGGACCCGGTGGGTTTCGCGTCCTGAAAAGCCGTGGTTCTCACATTAACACCTCATCAGCTCCCCTGGGGACCCCGGCAAACACAACCCGGACCCCCGCCCCCCCAACAAGGAAATACCCCGGGCCTTGTGATGCACAGCCCCCCAGGGTGGGAGGAAGAGGAGGAGGAGGATGCGGAGGATGCTTCCTGGGGGCACAGCTGCGTCCGAGCCCATCTGGGGTGGGCAAACAGCACCTGGGAGGGCAGGGATGCCAGGATGTGGATTCAGGAAGGGCCCCCGCACCCCGCTGCTCCCCGAGCCCCCCGCCCATAGAGATGCTAATGGTTCTCCTCGTTATCCCCCACCCCCCCCGCTGCAGAATGGGGGGATTAGGCCCAAGGGAGGGGGGCTTCGCCCCTGCCACACACCCCACGGCCTCGGGAGGAAGGCTCCCCGCTGCTGGTGACGGCGGGACGACGCGCACAGAGGATTTATTCTCCAGTGGCCGTGAAAAAGGCATTGGGGTGCTGGGGAAGCCCCCACCCCGGTCCCCACACCAAGCTCCCTTGGATGAGCTCGGTGCTCATCCCATCCCCGGGACACAGTGACGACCGCCATCGCTCGCCCGGTACCGGCGAAAAGGAGCTCTCTCCTTACAAACACGCCGAGGCCGGCTGGCAATCTGGACTTATCGAGGAGGAGAGATGGCCGGCTCAGGAAGGGGAAAATAAACAAATTTGGGAGCAAAGCGACTGAGCAATCCCCCGCTTATCTCCGCGTCACGAGTCCCGCTTCGCCGGCTGCCGGCCGATAACATCGCTGAGGCGATACGAGGCGCGCGGCTCTCCGCAGCGCTTTTAGCTGAGTGATGCAATCAGAAACAATCCCAAACCCGGCAGATAAAAACCTTTTCTCGTCCCTCAGACGGCTGAAATCGGCTCCTGCTGCCAGCGCTCCACGCTGGCGTTTCGCCGGAGCCGGGGAGTGGGGCTCAGAGATGATTCGGGACGGGACGCAAGCATCGCTCCAAGCTCACGGCCGCCCCACGCTATCTCCCAAATCAAGGCGCTGACCTCGTCAGAGGGCCTCTTCCGCCAGGACAAGGCTGTCGAGCCTGCGCGCCATCCCTCCTGCAGATGTGGCCGCCGCCGGTCACGGCCCTGTCCCCACCATCACCGCCCAGGGGTCTGTCCCTCCGTGGTCCCAAAACGCGGAGGACGACGCGGGACGGGGCATCCCGGCGCGCAGCCCCCGGCAGCGGCGCCCAAGGCGTCGGCGGGCGAGAGCTCCCAGCGGCCTTGTTTGACTGAAATAATTTTATTTGAGTACCATGCGCTGTTTCAACAGTTTTAAGGTGCATGGGGTTATTTAAGACGGATTCAGTTTTAATTTAATCAGTTTAATGGGATTTCGCGTTTTTAGATATAGCACCTCCAAATTGTCTGATTAACTTTTCAGAATCAATACGCTTAACAGCAAAGCATACAATTACCCCGGCAAATGATCTCCTCGGCGGCTTCCATGCAGGCACCCTCGCCCGGCTTCGGTCGCCCGACCGCCGGGATCCGCTCCCGTCCCCCCCCCCCCCCCGATTTTTAGGGGCAGGCGCGGCCTCCGCCTCCCGATTCATTCCGCCGGCCTCCCTTGCTTTTGTCAAGCCGCGTAATTTTTCAACTTAACATACTTGAAAAATTCTTTTTAGAAATGTCAAGGTGACTGGCGTATTAAAAACCGAGCCAGAGCAAACAGGGATGACATTATTTTAATTCTTGCCGTGCCAGGTCATCTCCTCTGTAATAACACGGCTCAGACGCCAGCCTCCCGCCCCGCACAGCATCCCTCCCAGCACCTTCTCCCCTTGTTTTTATTTGTTCATCTGCCAGACAAGAGGCAAGGGGGAGAAAGAAAAGCCGCCGCTGCCGTGGAAACCCCTTTTGCTGGGGTTTAGGAGATTTGTTTCCCCAAACCCCGCTGAAATTTCACAGGATTTGGGCAAACTCGAGCTGCCTTGAAATCCCTGACCTATCACAAGTAAAACCCCCCGTGTTTTCTTTTCGTATCCGGGTGATTTTCTCCGGGGAAGCGTTCCGAATTTACACGGTGGGCTTTTCCCCGGCAGAATGAGCCACGTCTGCCTTCTGCAGCACAGGTGGACAAGGCTCTGCGCTCCGACGGGCTCGAAGGGACCGAAAAAGAAAAAAAAAAACAAATAATTTGCTAATTTTGAGCCCCCTGGCAGAGGATGCTGTGAGGGGACAGCGGGAGGGCAGGCGCCCCCGGACCGCAGCATCCCCTGCTTCGGAGACGCCGGATGCGGTGGGAAAATGCCGGATGCCAAACAGGGAGGAGAGGGCACCTTCCCTGCCTTCCCGAGGGATGCAGGGATGCTGCCGAGGAGCGCCCGGTAGCATCCGCCGCCGCCGCCGCAGCCGTAGGCTTGAGCAAACAGCCGCTGCACCTTCGGGCCTCTTGCTGCTGGCCCAGCTGCCAGACCTCGCTCCGACGCCAGGCAGGAAAAAACATTTCCTCAGGTAGGGCATTAACCGCGCCATTGAAGCAGGGAGCGATTTTTTTTTTTTTTCCCCCTCCAGCTGTGCACACAGTAAGCGAAGCCCGCCAGCCCGCCGGCGCCCGGCTCATGCTTCGATGCTAAACCCACGCCACACTGGCTTTCGGCGCGTTCCCAGGCTTCCCACGCCGCCGACGCGCTGGCATCCCACCCCGGCTTCACGGGAAAGCGAGGGGGAATCGCCCTCTCTGGCCCAATTTGTGTCGCCTTGACCAGTACGGATGGTTTTTCCCCAACCCGCTCTCCTCGCCACCGCGGCGGGTGGGCAGGAGGCAGAGCCGGGTATGGAAAAGCCAGGCTTAAGGGCAGCGTGTACGCCGCTCGGAGAGAATCGCTCGCGAAAAAAAAAAACAAACCTGCTAAAACAGTGGCCAGCTTGAAATTAGACAATTAGAAAAATGAGAAAATTAGAAGCGGCGCCCAGCATCACGTGGGGGCCAAGCGCAGGGGGCAATAAACACGCTGCTGCGAGGGAATTAAAAAAAAAAAAAAATTATATTTTTTTTTTCCAGTGTTTGTCTGAGCAAACAGAAGCTATTTGCAAATGGTTTTTGAGGTGGTAGCGGCCTTCCTCCGCGAGTGCCAGAGGCTCGGGAAAGCGCAGGGGGGTGTTTCCTCAGCCAGAGCAAACAGGGAGACCCGCAGCCGGCCCGTGGGCCGGGCACCCCGGGCTCTCCTCGCCTCGGCAGGTGGGGAGGGATCGGCGAGGGGTGAGCCCATGGGAAAATTAAAAAAAAAAAAAAAAGTTAAAAAATAAGGGGGAAAAAAAAAAAGAAGGATCATGCAAAAAAAGAAGGGGAAAAAAAAAAAAAAATCATGCGTAAAAAGAAGAAGGAAAAAAAAGGATGATGGAAAAATGGGGAAGAAAAAAAGGCAGCAGAGGTGGGTGGCAGCCCTGCAGCCCAGCTTCCCGTCACGGGCACAGGAGACCCCCGAGCCATGGCCATTTCTGGGGTTTGAGCCCATCCCCGTGGCCAGCGGCCGCCGTCCCGCCACGGGCACGGCCGAACGCTTTCCGGCTCTCCGGTTTCCTCCGGCCGGAGCGCGCCTGGCGAGGGGAGCAGCTCCAGGCTTTGCTATTTCTGGGCTCTATTCATCCCCAGGCGGGTTTCGGCAGTGCCCTGCCGTGTAAAAGTCGCCTGCTTCTCCGTCTCGGCGGCCAGGAAACCTCAGCCGGCTGGAGGAGAGCGTCGGAAACGGCCAAAGCTCTCCAAAATAAGGTGCAGCGAAATTAATGTGGTGCAAGCGGCCGGGCGAAGTGATGTCACCCCGGCCTCGCTGCGAGCGGTTTTGGGGTGGCAGAGGCGGGGGGGGGGGATAAATGCATCCCTCTGTCCTGGCTTCGTACTCCTCCTCCCAGAAACGGGGCTGGGCTGGAGGAAAAGGTGCGCGCGGCGAAAAGCCGCAGGCCGGGGCGGAAAACGCAGGCGCCCGGGGGGAAAATTTGGGGAGTGTTAAGGGAGGGGTGAACTACAAATATAACGGCGTGGAGAAAAGCACCATTTGGCCCAAATATTGAGGGCGCCGCAGCCTCCGAGCGCCCGTCGGGCCGCGGCGTGGCTCGCCGCCATGTCCCTTGGCGAGTCACGCTCCTGCGTTGCGCTTAATCTGGCAGGATTTAGGCAAATTCCGCCCTGCTATTTGAACATTAATTAAGATTTCTCACCCGGCGCATCCTGCGTCGCCTCTCATCCCTCCAAACCCAAGGGTTTTTTTTGAGTAGGTTGAAGTTTCTCAAGTAATAAATGCACCTGTAGGTCTCAGACCTGCGAAATCCGCCCGGGTTTGGGGGACAGAGGGGTCCCCTCCCAATCTGCCCCTTCCCTACATTGTCAGGGCAGATTTGCAGCCTGACCCAAAGATTTAGGCTGAAAAAGTCAAAGTTTGGGCACACAGATGGGACCGGGGCGCAAAACCCCGCGCTCCAGCGTGTGCGAACGAGAACGGGTCAGCGCGAGAGTCGAACTCGCCGGCCCTGAGAGATGGTGGGGGGTTTTGGGGAAGGGAAGGAGGGGGATGGAGCCGGGGAGGCCCACCGCCCGTCCCGCTGCCACGTCTCCCGGCCGGCGGGGAGGACGTGAGCGGCATCCGGATGGAGCTGGGTCAGACGGGGTGCAGTGAGCCGACCCTGGCCGCTGCCCGCGCCGAGACGTCTCCCTGTGTACCTTGGCCACGGCCCCAACCCAAACTGGCCGCCGTGTCCCCCCACTGCTGTGGCTTGCGAGGGAAAAGGGGGGTGGTCCGGGGTGACCAAGGTTTGGGGACACCCCTGTAACCCCGTCCCGCGCACCCCACGCGGGCGGCTGCCCCGTCCCCGGGCTGTGGCGGAGGTGTGAATATTTGGAGGGGCGGACACAGGGGCATTGAGCGGGGCCGTGAAACGCAGCAGTGTCTGCCGCTTTCCCGGCCGGCACCACCAAGCTGCCAGCGTCCGGGAGCCGCCGGGATACCGGCCAGGGCAGGAATAAGGAACACCACTGTGATTCCTCAGCCCGTGTAAACAAATACCTGCTCAACCCGGCCTCCCGCCCGCGCTCCGATGGCCGGCATTGGGGCGACGCGCCCAGCTCCGGCCTCCGCCTCGCCCGGAGAGCGGGGATAACACCACCTCCTCACCCAGCCGGCGAGGAAAAAGGGGTTCGGGGGGGGGGATTTGTACCCCATCCCATCCTGGGGATAAACCCTGGAAGGTGTCAGCCACCGACCGGCCCGCGAGCGGCTCCATCCGTCCCCGGCGCCGTCCAAGCAGGGCGCATCGCATGAACGGAAGCGCCGCCAGCCTTCCAACCTCCATCTGCGCTCCCCCTCTTTTTCTTTTTTTCCTTTTTTTTTTTTTTTTTAAGATCATCACTTAATAAATGCACAAACTGCATTTTTTCCACACCTTTTTCGTTTCTACGGGGACGCGCGCGTTGAGGATTCTCCAAAACACTTCTCCAGTAGCAAGGTGGATTTAAATTACATGGAATTGCTTTGTGTTAATGCCTTCATTCGCCAAAAAAACCCCGTGATTTTCCCCAAATCCAGTACCAGAAACCCCAGAGTAAGAGGGGCAAAAGCCCAGAGATTTTAAAGACGTTATTTTCTGGAAAACAAAAAGGCAGCGGCTGCCCTGAAGATGACGCCCACAGGGTCCCAGCCGTTAACTGGGCTGCTCAAAAATTCTCCGGCCGCTGCATTTTGGCCAAAAATCTCTTCCCGATCAAAGGTGAAGTTTTATCACACCTCCCAGTACCGGAGAATTTTAGGGGGGAAGAGAGGTTTTGAAACCGGTCCGTACCTGCTGGCTTGGTGTTTCGGAAGGAAACTTCTTAAATAAGTTTTCTTTACTGGAAATGACTTTCTGCTTTGAGATCGCACGTGGTGTTAAAAAAAAAAAAAAAGCCAACAAAAAAAAACCAACAACCCTGAAAGCGTAAAAATAAAATAACTGGGAAGCACCAAACCTACCGGCGGGCTGGAGCCAGGCCACCCCTCCTCGCCGCCGCCCGGTCTGCGGGTGCCGTGGGGTTCAAACGCCTTGGTGGTTGTGGTTATGGCACGTGGGAAATTATCTTTAAAAAAAAAAAAATATTAGCTAGCTTCCCTGGTGTGCCAGAAATTCGGGCAGAGCCCCCCCAAACCCCGCAGCAGCCGGCTGCCGGGCAGGGAGAACAGGAGAGGGCAGCAGAGATTCACGGTTGGGGCTCTGCAGGCGGGGGAGATGGGGCAGCTTTGGGGAAAAAATAATCAAATAATTAAAAAATTAAAAAAAAAAAAATTTAAATTTCTACAAAAGTCCCAGAAATGCACGGGTAAATCCATCACCTGGAGCACGCCGGTCGCCCCACGGGCGCGGGGATGCGGATGGACAGACAGACAGACCGCGGCCACCCTTCAAAACCAAGCTCAGCTACCAAAGCGGGGCTGGAATCGCAGAATCACGGAATAATTTGGGTGGGAAGGGACCTTTCCAGGCCACCCAGTCCAACCCCCCTGCCAGGAGCAGGGGCATCTCCAACCGAATCAGGATGCTCAGAGCCCCGGCAGGGACAGGTTTTCTTCTCCCTGCCAACTCCTGGGCCTAATAACATTATTATTATGCTGTCATATCTCAAAAAAAAAAAAAAAAATCCCAAATTCTTAATTTTGGGCAATTAGGAAGAACTGAGGCAATTCCTCAGCATTGCTAGAGGCAGCAGGACAGTACAGAGGGAGACCCCCCCAAAGAAAAAGGTTATTCCCCTCAAATAGGCTAAAAAAAAATAAAATGATAGGGAGTTGTGCTGGCTGGGGGGGCCGGGAAGGGTGCCGGTGATGGGGAGCACCCCTGTACCCCTCGCAGGGGACACAGCGGGGCAGGGGGTCATGTCACAGCATCCCTCAACCCGACACGACGTGCTCGCCCCAGGATGTTTTACTTCTGAGCCACATCTCGCCGGCGGCCGGGAGCCGCTCTGATTCAGCTGAAATTTTTCAGGCTTTTTGATAACACGAACTATTTGGGTCCCGGCCAGCATCCCCCCCCCCGCCCGCCCCCGCCTCCCTCCAGCGCGAGGAACTTCGCCCCGTTTAGCAAACCAAGCATTTTTTCAGGCGTTGAACCCTGGGTTTGTTTTCTTTCCAGTTTGGCTGGGAAGGCGTAAATGCTGTCAGAAATCTGAAACACAAGCAGGATTGGGTTTGGGTTGGGTTTTTAAAATTTTTTTTCCACCTTTTTTTTTTTTTTTCCCCACGCAAAATAATTCATGCTGCTTTTTTTCTGCTGCCCTTAAGTCCGAACCCCTCTCCCACGAACGTGGCGGTGGCGATGACCTGGGATTGGTGCCGGGAGGAAGAAAATGGGGTGGCAGGCGGGGGGGTTTGCTGTGGTCCCCCACCTGAGGGGAGGGGTGGGATTTTCTGTGGGCCCTCCAGCTCCGACAGAGACAGGCGGGCAGGGCGATGATGCTTTCTCTTCATTTTTCCCAGCGGGATGGATGGTAAAATGAACTCAAACCCTTGTCCCGAATTAGTGTTTCGGGATGAAATCCATCGGCCCCATCCGCAGGGATGCAGAATGTGGACGATGCTGAGAGGGGAGAGCTGTGCTCCCCGGGAAACTCAACAGCATTGAAAAATAATGCAAAAAATGTTGGTCCCTCTGAAAAACAAAACTCCGGGGAGCATCCCAAGATGGAATTTGTTTTTTTTTTTTTCCGAAAAAGCAAGGCTGCAGGAAATTGTGAAGAAGAAAACAAGCCCTGCATCCAGTGCGGGGTGCGGGCGGTGGGATGCGGGCGGTGGGATGTTCTGCGGGTGTGGGCGGTGGGATGCTCAGTGGTGCGGGCAGTGGGATGCTCTGCAGGTGCAGGCGGTGGGATGCTCTGTGGGTGCGGATGGTGGGATGCTGTGCGGGTGGTAGCATGCGGGCGGTGGGATTCTCTGTATATGCGGGCGGTGGGATGCGGGCGGTAGGATGCTCTGTGGGTGCGGGTGGTAGGATGCGGGCGGTGGGATTCTCTGTATATGCGGGCGGTGGGACGCGGGCAGTGGGACGCGGGCAGTGGGATGCTCAGTGTGTGTGGGCAGTGGGATGCGGGTGGTGGGATGCTCTGTGGGTGCAGGCGGTGGGATGTGGGCGGTGGGATGCGGGCAGTGGGATGCGGGCAGTGGGATGCGGGCAGTGGGATGCTCTGTGGGTGCGGGTGGTGGGATGCTCTGTGGGTGCAGGTGGTGGGAAGCGGGTGGTGGGATGCTCTGCGGGTGCGGGCAGTGGGATGCGGGCGGTGGGATGCGGTTGGTGGGATGCTCTGTGTGTGTGGGCGGTGGGATGCTCTGCGGATGCGGGCGGTGGGATGCTCAGTGGTGCGGGCGGTGGGATGCGGTTGGTGGGATGCTCTGTGGGTGCAGGTGGTGGGATGCAGGCGGTGGGATGCGGTTGGTAGGATGCTCTGTGGGTGTGGGCGGTGGGATGCGGGCGGTGGGATGCTCAGTGGTGCGGGCGGTGGGATGCTCTGCGGGTGTGGGATGCGGGTGTGGGTGCGGTGGGATGCGGGCGGTGGGATGCCAACAGCGTGATGCTCTGCGGGTGTGGGATGCCAGGGTGCGGGTCTCGTGCAACCACCACCCCTTCACCACCCGCAGCAGGGCGGGGGCCCCGGCAGACGCCCCGACCGTGTCCAAAAGGGCTGGGGTGGGGACGCAGGGACAGGAGGACCACGCCAAGCTGGGACAGCCCCCCACAGGCCCCAGCCCCGCTCATTGTTCCCCTGAAGGTTCCCAGTCCTGGAATTTCCTTTAGAGGTGCAAAACAATATCAGGAAAATCAAGTTTTCTTTTTTCTTTTTTTTTTTCTTTTTTTTTTTTCCTAAAAAGCCAATGGAGGCCCCCTGCTCTCCGTGGAATAACATCCTCTGCGGCCCAGGCTCCCTGTCCTGCGCCGCTCAGCCCTGGATCGCTCCAGGTCAGAGCGACACCGGCTTCCTCCCTGCTCCCCCTGCCAAACTGGGGTCCTTCCAGTGCCGGTGCTTTTCACAGGCTCCTCTCCGTGTGAAAGTGAAGGCTTTTTCAGAGCAAAAGGTGCTTTTTTTTTTTGGAAAAAAAAGGGACTTTTCTCTACGTTTTTGCTCTGAGTGGTTTAGAAAGTGACGGATTTCCTTTTCAAGGAAAAAAAAATCATTTTCTTCAGATTTCGAGGGATGCGATGGCTAGGGAAAAAAAAAGAAAAGGATTTTTTAAATGAAAATGCCAGACATGCAAAAGATGTTTGTCAGCGCGATGAAGGAGAAGGGGGGAGAGGGCAGTGCCCTCGTTTTCTTTTTGAAAGCAAGAACCGAAGGAGAGACGTTTGCCCGGAGGGAAGGGCGGGATACGCAGTCGGCAAAATCCCCTAACGTGATTTAACGCCTTTTAAATCTCTCTCCCTTCTGTGCCTGACTCTTCTGCTCCAGTGGTTGGGTTTTTTTTTTTAAAACTGAAAACGTGAAATGAATTGAAATCTTAAAAATCGCCGTTTAATTGGAATTCCTTAAAGTGAAGGGTGTTTTAGACATATTTTTCCTCCTGATTGGAAAGATGCACAGATCCAGGTTGGCTTTTTTTAAAAAAAAAAACCAGCCTAAAAGGAAAAACCCCACCGTATTTTATTGGATTTTCGCTTTGACCAGAGAAGAACAAGGCATTTTTTCAGCTGAGTTTAACTCTTTCGGCCATATTTCAAGGTGGGTTTTTTTGCTGTAACCAGAAAAAAAAAAAAAAAGCTGGCAAGCGTTTGCGATAAATCGATGAGGGCCAGCTTCGGATTGCGCCTGGCAAAGCCGATTTTTATTATTGCAGGCTGCGGGTGTTGAGGTTAAGTTGTGTTTTTTTTTTTTTAATTTATTTAAACACCAGCTGATGCCGTCTCGGGGTGGGAGTGCCTTGGGTTTTATTTTAAAAACGAACCATCTGGAGAGCTTCACTTCAGGGAAGAGGGGTTGGTTTTGCTTCTTGGGCGACTCTTTTAAAATAATAATAATAATTTCCTCTTAGCAAAGTCTCCGGCCCCGAATCCCTCGGCTCCGTGAGGTTTGGAAGGATGGGGAAAGGCCGGTGGGCTCGGCGTGGAGGGCAGCACAGGGAGAGGGTCTAAAGCCATCACTGCCGGTCGTCCTTCCAGCCACGGCCACGGGAAAAACCCATTTTTTATGAGCCCTGCTGCTCCGGAGCTGCCCGTCCTTCCTAGGGCACGAACATGCCGCGTGCCGGGGCATCCTCGGCGGCCTACGAGGAGGCTCTGCGGCACCGACCACCACGAAATCCTCCCCAGCAGCCCAACCAGTTGCCATTCAGCCCCAGTTCTCCCCACCCAAAGCTTTCCTCCCCCACCCTCAATGTAGGCAAAAGTCCATCTCGCCGTGAAGGAGTTTCCTCCTTTACAGTAACAGAGCATTTAAAAGTTTCCTGTCCCTCCTGGGAGGTGGGCGACGCGATCCGCAGGCCGTTTCATTGTTTTATTCCACCTTTTCCGGTCGCCGGCTGCAACAGGAACCCTTGGAGCCCGCTGCCCCTCCCGGGCCTCCGCACCCAGTCCGGCGGGGAGGGACGCCGGGAATATTTGTGTCATCGTGTCCCAGTGAAACACCCCCACAGAGCCGGGATGCTGTGGCCAAGGCGTCTTCGCCAGCTGCGGAATTATCTACGGTTCAAAAACGCACCTGCTTTCCCACCCCGCTCTCCGAAATATGATACATGGGATTTTCGGCGTTCCCACCCTCCTCAGCTGGCTCGCAGCTCCACCGCGACATCCCAAAACCTCCCCAACGCTGCGGGCGGCCCAGGAAAAGGCGCCCGCGCTCCATCGCTCCACGGCCCAGCGCAGGCCTGGGCTGGTGCTGAGCTGAGACGCTGCTGGTGATTTTTTTTTCTTTTCTTTTTTTTTTTTTTTTGGCACAAAGGCGGCTTCGATCCATCTCAATAGGAAAAAAAAAAGAGGAAAAAAAAAATCCAAACACAATAGTTGCCTAAAAAAAAAAAAAGATGAAGGGATGAAGGATGCGATCTCTGCCCCTTGTTACTGGTTGCAGCGTGAAATTCCGGGCAGATTTGGATCTGGGGGGACATTTTGGGTGGGTAACGGGTTTAGGGGCCAGGCCTGGGCTGCTCCTCACCCCGCCGCCTCCCGGTCCCACGGTTTTGGGGGCCGGGTGCGGGTCGGCGGGGATGCGGGGCTGCGGGGATGCAGGAGCGAGCGCGGGGGGCGGGCTGCCGGCAGTCGCCAAGGCAACCGGGCTCCATCCCCCGCCTTGCCCGGGCGGGGACATCCCGGGAGGGACCCGGGGGTGCGGGATGCGGGGGAAAAGGGGGGGGCGGTCCCGCAGCATCCCCCGCAGCATCCCCAACACCGCATCCCGAGAGGGAAGGGGGAAGGGTACGCCTGCCGCTCCATTTTCCACCGGAAAAGCCGGGAGCGAGAATGAGAAACTTGGATTTTTTATTTTTTTTTTCCTTTCTCTCTTTCCAACGGGAAAGCAGGATTTCATGGCATGGGGGTGAGGGAGGATATTCCCACCGGACAAGTGCGGTCTGTCTTTCGCTTTAAAAGGTCCGCATCCTCCTGGTCATCTGATTCAGGTCGAGCGGGACTTGGCACCGCCAACGGCCAGCGGATCCCACCGGAGCAGCTCCCAGCGCCTGCTGCCGCCCTCCGGGAAGGACGCGGGATGCTCTGTGGATCCCAACAGGATTGAGAGGTAACAGAGCTCTGGCTCCGCGTCTCCTTCTGCCTGCTTTCCCCGCAGGGGTTAACAAACCCGTCGGCATTCCGGGATGGCGGCGTGGATTCCTAGGCCACGCCACCCGCGAGGTGACCCCATGCACGGTTGACGCGCGCCCCACGCCCCCTGAGACCCCAAAGAGCCGGGATGCTCCGGCCTGGAGAGGGATGCTGCCGCCCTGAGCAGGGCGGCGAAGGCGCCCGGGCAGGGAGGGGGGCAGATGGAAGGAGCAGGGGGGCCGCGGCGGGAGCTGCCGGACGCGCGTGGCCGTGATCCGAGCAGGAAGGCCGGGAAGCGCGCTTTGCACCTGCCGCGGATCTCACCCCAGTCTCTCTCTGCCCCGTCCCCCGCCTGCAGGCTGGTCCCCGTCCCCGGCGACATCCCGTCCATGGACCACCACCCAGCATGAGCGCCGACGCCGAGCAGGTCCCGGCGGGGGCCCAGGCGGCTGGGGTGCCCCTCTGGACCGTATCCAGCTGGGCTGCCTCCGAGGCGCCCCCCAACACCAGCGCGGCGGCGGGGGAGGCCGGCCGGCAGCAGGGGCCGGCGGAGTGGGGCGGCAAGGCGGGGGAGATCGCCGGCATGGTGGTGATCCAGTGCATCTACGCCCTGGTGTGCCTGCTGGGGCTGCTGGGCAACTCCCTGGTCATCTTCGTCATCCTGCGCTACGCCAAGATGAAGACGGCCACCAACATCTACCTGCTCAACTTGGCCATCGCCGACGAACTCTTCATGCTCAGCATCCCCTTCGTGGCCACCTCGGCCGCTCTGCACCACTGGCCCTTCGGCCGGGCCTTGTGCCGCACCGTCCTGGGCGTCGACGGGCTCAACATGTTCACCAGCGTCTTCTGCTTGACCGTCCTCAGCCTGGACCGCTACATCGCGGTAGTGCACCCGCTGCGGGCAGCCACGTACCGCCGTCCCCGGGTGGCCAAGATGGTCAATGGGGGCGTGTGGCTCCTCTCCTTGCTGGTGGCCTCGCCCATCCCCATCTTCGCCGGAACAGCGACCACCCGCGACGGCCAAGCGGTGGCCTGCAACCTCCTGTGGCCCAGCCCGGCCTGGTCGGCCGCTTTTGTGGTCTACACCACCTTGCTGGGCTTCTTGCTGCCGGTGTTGGCCATGGGGCTGTGCTACCTGCTGATCGTGGGCAAGATGCGGGCGGTGGCTCAGCGGGTGGGCTGGCAGCAGCGCCGGCGCTCCGAGGGCAAGCTGACTCGCCTGGTGCTGATGGTGGTCGCCATGTTCGTGGTCTGCTGGATGCCCTTCTACGTGGTGCAACTGGTCAACCTCCTGCTGCCCGGCCGCCTGGACGCCACCGTCAACAACGCCTCCCTCATCCTCAGCTACTCCAACAGCTGCGCCAACCCCATCCTCTACGGCTTCCTCTCCGAAAATTTCCGGCACTCCTTCCACGGCGTGCTGCGCCGCTGCCTCGACGCCAGCCTCTGCTGCTGCCACGCCAGGGAGGGGGCGGCCGAGGAGGAGGAGGAGGAGGAGGAAGAGCCCCTCGACTACCGCGCCGCTCCCCGGGGGGACGACAAGGGCAAGGGCTGCATGTGCCCGCCCCTGCCCTGCCAACAGGAGCCCGCGCACCCCGAGCCCTGCTGCAAGGCCGGACCCCTCCTCGCAAAGACCACCGCCTTCTAGGGTGTCCCCGGGGGGGCCGACTGCCGTGCCCCGCGCCGCTGGTCCCGGCTTGCGCGGTGCGGTTGGCCAAAACGAAAAGCCATAAGGCCGGCCCACGCCACGGCTCGTTCCGCCAGCGGTGCAATTATTCCCGCCGCCTTCGGCTGCGAGGGTTTCACGAATGCCTCGGTGGAGAGGGGCCGCAGCCCCCGGGGCAGGTGTTCCTCCAGAATAACGAAACTCAACCGTCCCGCTCCTTCCCAAGACACGCACGGAGCGATGGAGAAAAGTCCTGAAGGTCACCAGCCCTGCTACGGCGATGGTGGAATGCGGGGGTAGGACCGGGCTGGACCTCTGCCTCAGCTCGGAGCACAGGGCGAATTTTTGGGTTCTTCTTCTGTGGGAAAAAAGGGAAAAAAAAAAAAAAAAAAAAAAAAGAGGGAGTTTCTGAGCAACTGAGATCAGAGCTTGAGACTACGTAAACTCAGCCTTGGTGCCGGGCGTCCCGAACCGCCCTCTGGCTGCGGGGAAAGGGAAAAAATACCAGGGCCTGCCAACAACCCTTCCCCGCCCCCCCGATTCCCAGGATTTCAGCGCACGCGGGACCACAAGCGCGTTTTCCGCACAGAAACGCGGGAGAACCGAGCCCCGCTCTCTGTGCGGCAGGTGAACGGCGCCTCCAGCCGAAATCCATCCCCACGGAAAGCCGGGCGCGGTGAATTATCCCTTCCCAGCGGGTTTGGGTTTAACCCTGCCCTCTCCACGCGATTCCTCCTCTCCGTTATTTGCGGCTCATCCTTTCTATTTTAATTTTAATCGCCCCGCTGAAATCACCGGTGGGGCGATGCTCTCAGCTCGCCGCTCCGCTGTGAGCCCAGAGCTCTGGGGATTTTTGGGGGATTTTTTTTTTTTTGGGGGGGGATTTTTGGAGGTGCAGCTGCGCGATGGGCCAGCCGTTTCGGGGCGGGGGAGAAAGTACAATTTTAAGTGGCTTTCTATAAACCAGAATGTCAAAGCTTTATTGGTCTCCAGACAAAATCACCGTGCGATTGCGCGCCGCAGAGGGTATATTTCCAATAAATAAATAAGTATTTACAAACCGTTGAACCATTTCCAGCGGGAACGCCACAGTGAGAACCGCAGCTCTCGACCCACCCCGGCGTCCCGGCTTTGCGGAGCTGCCCCTTCCCTCCCCGCCGGACGACGGAGCCGGAAAAACACAGAAAACGCTTCTCCGTATTTTCTTTTCCCCCCCCATCCCACCCCGAGTCTGTGGCTGGGAAGCGAGCAGCCAGCCGGATCGGGCCCCCCCCCCCCCGCAGGAAAGTTTTGCCATCGGCTTTGACATAGATTAGACTGGGCAAAAATGAAGGAAAAATTGGAAAAAAAAAAAGCCAGAGGGGTTGGTTAAGTGGGTTTGTAAAAAAAAAAAAAAAAAAAAATCAAACAGTTGAAAATGACAGAAGGAATTGTGTGGGGAATGCGCGGCTCCCTGCGCTGCCAACGACCTCTCCCACCACCGAAAAAATTACCCCGGCGTCCTGGGTGTCCCCATTTAACCTCCGCGCCCCCCCCCAAAAACGCCCCAAAATGGGGCGTTGGGAATAGCAATCATGGAAATGGGGCATTTCAGCCCCCAGGCGGGGAAGCACGGTCCGTGATTCCGGGTGGAAAGCGCTGGGCTGCCGGAGGCGAGAGGCGAAAGACTGGGGTGGGAAAAACAAAACCCGATTTGGGGAGGGTGCGGGGGGGGGCAAAGCACTGGCCGCAGGAGCTCTGCTCCTTCTTCCGCGGAGGAGCTCTCACCCCACATTGACGCGGATTCCGAGGCGCTTCCAGACGGAGCCATCCCTCCCGTAACGCACGCTGTTTTCCCTTGAAGCCCCCCGCAGCTGCCGGCTCGGAAAGAAAAAAAAAATAAAAGCCGAGAAAAATGAAAGCTGGAGGCAAAGAGAGCAGAAACGGAGGAGCGCTCGGCGCCTTCCACCTTCCCCGCTCCCTGGCCAGAAGCTGGGGTGACGGCAGCTTTTCCCAAATTCCCCTTCTCATTCAAAAGTTGGGATAAGGAGGGAGAAAACGTCCCCCCGTCCCGTCCGCCTCCCTCTCTCCGTCCGTCCCGCTCTCCCTACGGTTTCTGGCCGGCGGCGGCAGAGCCCGAGGTGACGGGCTGCAGCCCCATCTCCTTTTCGTGGGGGCCGCCACACTTGTAATCCGCGGTGGCAGGGGGCCCGCACCGCTTCTTGGCCAGGTGGTAGCCTAGGGCCAGCAAGGCCAAGGTGGCCGAGAGGACGCTGACGGCGATGCCCACCAGCGTGCCGGGGTGGAGGCGCTGCGCTGGTGGCGGGGTCCGGCTGGGGACAGGCGTCTGGGGTCCCGGCTCGAAATCCCCCGAGTACGCTCCTTCCTCATCCTCCTCCGGGATTTTGACGCAGTCGTTCTGGTTGAGGAGCCGGTAGCCGGCGTCGCAGCGGCACTCGTAGCCGCCGGGGCGGTTGGTGCAGTTGTGCGGGCAGAAGTTCATGTCGCACTCGTCGATGTCCACGCAGACGCGCCCACCTTCGGCATCCTCGTCCAGCAGGAAACCCTCGGGACACTCGCAGGAGAGGGAGTGCTGGTCGCACTGCGCCGGGCACTGGCTGCGGTTGCAGTGCAGCAGGCAACGGGCCGGCAGCTGCGGGTCGACCACGTAGCCCAGGGAGCAGCCGCAGCGGTAGCCGTCGGGCAAGTCCTCGCACCACTGCTCGCAGGGGGACTCGTAGCAGTGGGAGACAGGCCGGCAGCGCCCTTCCACCATCTTGTAGCCGCGGTGGCACTGGCACTCGAAGCCGCCCACCGTGTTGACGCAGGCCTGCTCGCACAGCCTGGGCAAGACGGCGCAGTCGTCGTAGTCCTTGCAGCTGCTGCCGTCGGCGGCCAGCTGGTAGCCCACCTCGCACATGCAGACGTAGGTGGTACCAGAGACGAAGCAGTGATGCTGGCAGGGCGCGTTGGCGCAGGGCGAGCTGCAGCCGCGGCCGTCGGCGCCCAGCACCTTGCCGTCGGGGCAGGAGCAGCGCGGCTGGCTGTTCTCCTCTCCGCAAGCCCCCTCGCAGCCCCCGTTAGCCAGTTGGCAGGGCCAAGCTCCCGGGGCGGCCTGACCCCAGCGCAGCCCCCCGCTTTCCCCATCCTCCTGGCAGCGCAGCTCCAGCCCCATCGCCGGGACGACGGCGGTGCTGCCGGGCGGCAGGGCCAGAAAGTCCCCGCCGCGGGCGCCGAAGGGGGTGACGTAGGTGACGGCCACCCCCTCGGCGGGAGGCAGGCGAGGGCAGCTGCCTGTGTAGTTGTACTCGCAGAGGAAGCCGTCGGCCGGGGCCTCGCAGCGCCGTTCCTCCCACCGCAAGTCCCGCGACACTGTCACGCAGCGCTCCCCGCACTTCTGCCTCGACGGCGCCCAGTTGGCGTAATCGGTGCGGCGATCGCCCGTCACCCACTGGAAACCCCGGAGCCGTTGGCTGGGTTCGGTGCAAGGGAAGGGCAGCCGCAAGCCCAACCACAACCTCCCGCTGCGGTTTTGGAGCAGGAGGGCGATGGCGTCCTCGGCCACGGTGGAGCGGACGGTCATCAGGTGCCCACCGCCCGCGCGGCACACAGCGCCGGCTTCCTCGAAGGGGCGCGAGGCCCAGAAGATGCCGAAGCATTCGTGTTCCAGGCACTGAGCGCCCGACGGGGCGGTCGGCCCCGGCCCACCCCCCAACCCCACGTCCCCCCCGTCCAGCCCCGCGTCCCCCCCCAGCCCCAGCCCCAGCCCCAGCCCCAGCAGCAGCAGCGGGAGCTGCCGCATGGCAGGCGGCGGAGGGGCCCGGCCGCAGCCGCAAATCCCCAGCATCCCCCCCGCCCGCCCCATTTATAGCCGCTCAGCTCCCCCCCCCACCCCCGCCCCATCCCCGCCCGCCCCCTCGGCGCAGGAAGGAAGCGGCTGCGGGGCCGGGCTGTGGGGAGGGATTGCGGCGTCGGGGCGGGCGGAAGGGGGGGGCCCGGCGGCGGGGAAACCCTGTCCGAGGGGATGGGGAGGGGGTGGATGGGGTGGGGGGGGCAGCCGTCCAACCGCAGCCCACTCGTGTCCCCCCCACCCCACTCCGCGCCGTCCCGGCTCCTCCCTGCCGCGCTGGGGGCTGGTCCCAGGGATGCTCCCGGCTGGAGAGCAGGCAGGGATTGAGGGGACGGGGGTGTACCCCCCCCCCCCGGATGCTCCGTAACGGCCCCGAGGTGGTGGGAACTCGCGGCAGCCCCGGGGGCGCGGGCTTGGAGGCTGAGCAAAATGGGGGGAAATGGGGGAAAATGGGGGTTTTCTCCCCGGGAGTAAGCCTTGGAGGGACAGTGGCTCGCACGAGGGGACCGCGGGGGGGGGGGGGGGGGGAGGGATAGCCAGCCCACCCCAGCCCCACCAGCCCCGTCCCACTGGGGGGTGCAGCACCGACACCCCCCACCCGGGACGCCCCATCGAGGTTGGATGGCTCCCCTCCCGCTGCCCGTCTGAGCTTTGGTGTCCCAATCACTTCTGCCCCCTCCAAGGCCACCAAGACTCCCCCTGTCCCTCCCAGGCAGCCGGGATGCGGGGGCCAGGGGGTGTCAGGGTGGGGTGCTGGCCCCCCCATCCTAGCGTGTTCTCATCTTTGCCGGATCCACCGCTGCCGGCCAGCACGCGGCCAAGAGCGCAGTGAAAATGAAAAGCGAACATCCCAAGTTTCCCCGCTCAACGGGAAGGATGCTCAACCCCATTTTTTCCCAATTTCAAAAGCAAAGCCAATCCAATCCCCGTTTCCCCGCTGTGCTCTTCGCAAGGAGCCGGCTTTGCTAAACTCCTGAGGTTTCCCTCATCCTCTTCCAGCCTCGTGCCGTTGCGTAGCTCGCGCGAGGCTGCGGGCATCGATTCCGGCTGCGGAGAAAAGGCAAGATGGGGAAAAGAGTAATAGCAAACCTTCATCATCATCATCATCATCATCATCTTCATCCACACGTGTCAAGTGGGTCCCACTCCGACCCGTGGAACTGGGGGACACTGCGGCGTTGGGGCAGCTGACGGCCTTCCAGGCAGCGCCAGCCGCTCCCAGCGTAAAACGATGGCGTGCCCGAGAAGAGCTCGGCCGCTCTTCGTCGCCGCAGAACACGCGGATTGGATAATTCCCGGGAGTTTCCCAGCGGGCTGGGTACTGCCAGCCTGTCCTTGTTTTACTAAAACCTCTTGTTCCCCCAGTTTTCATCTTGGTTTTTTTCACTCCTGCTGGTTTTCTTTTATTTTCTCTTCCTTTTAATTTTTTTCTCTCTGTTTTTTTTTTTTTAATTTTTTTGTGTGTGTGTTTTTGGAAGCAAATCAGCAAAATAAGGGGGGAAGGTCAGGGCAAACAACGGAAGAAGAAAGAAGGCAGAATGTCATCGCTGGAACATAAAAAACCACCAACAGATTTCTGTCCTTTTTATTTTTTTTTAAAGCAATTATAAAAACAGAAAAAAATTTCCTTTTCAAGGCTGCGTGCTGAGAAATATTTTGCAGATTTCCAGGAAAGCAAACACAGTCTTCCCAAAATGATTTCTCAGCTCGTCACGCCGACGTCCTTGCCCCGCCGACCGCAGTGTACAGGGCCAATCTCGCAGCAGAAGGGAGAGATAATCAGGGCAGGAGGAGCGTGATTAATCATTTTCTAGTAATTCTTTCTTATTCCGACGATCTTTTCCCTCGGCTGCCTCGGAGCACGACAGGCGTTGGCTGATGTGGCCCCGCCGGGCTGACTCACAGATCCAGAGCTGCCCCTCCTGCTGACATTCTCCTTCGCCTTCACAAAAAGCCGATTAATCACCGCGCCTCAGCGAGGAGAAGTTATCGCGCGGCAGCGCCGGCTGCCCGCTGCGATAACGGGGCGGGGCGGGTGGGGGGACGACACAGACCTCGTGATTTACTTCAGCCTGACTCACCCGAAATGTCCTTGTCGCCTCTTTGGCCAGGGGAAGTAAGGTAATATATAGAACGTCACGTCACGTCACGTCACGTCACGTCATATAGTATAATATAATATAATATAATATAATATAATATAATATAATATAATATAATATAATATAATATAATATAATATAATATAATATAATGTAATGTAATATAATATAATGTAATATAATGTAATATAATGTAATATAATGTAATATAATGTAATATAGCAATATAATATTAATTTTTTATGTCAGGACTAAAAAAATGAAAAGCAGACCATAAAGTAGCGTATAGGAGCGTATGCGTGCTTTCCCATCTACGCACAGTCTGTGCGTGATCCCCCATGGGACTACGAAAACCACGCCAGGGTCCCTTTTCTGGGATCCAGGGTCCCTTTTCGTCCTCCAGGGTCCCTTTTCCAGGATCTGGGTGATTTATCCTTGGGTTTTCGCGGTGGCAGCCGGCTGCGAACGACAATGAGCCGTGTTGCCGTTCAGGGCAGGAATCCCTTGCAGGAAAGGCAAATTTCCCAAAAATAAGATTTAATGCCTACTCGTCCCCTGCGTGGCCGCACTGAGGATGCTTAATTGGCTGTGTATTAATAAAGAGCGCTACTTAGGGCAGTTTTGCCTGGAGGGAGTTCTGTTTGCCGTGGTTTTGGGGAACGCTGGGCGGTGAGTGCGTCTTCTTTTTTGTTAAAAGTGGGAAAATCCGTTTTCTCCGTGCCCCCGCACCTCCGTGGTCTGGTACAGCCAGGATTTCCAGCGTGGGGGCAGAAAACACAATTAGATTAAAAAATAATTTAAAAAAGAGAAGTTCTTTCAGGGGCAACTCCATTCAGCGCGCTGGAGAAACCAGATCAGAGGTAAGAGCGGGTCGGCGGTCTCTCACCGCGCTTTCCTGCTAAAATACAACCAGCGTCCCTCCCTGTGCTCCGCCGGGACACCCCGGCTCACTGCATGGACTCGGGGCTGAGGGTCCCACCGAGATCACCCCCGTGTCCCCAGCCCAGGACAGACGTGAAGCGAGCGGCCCTAGGGGAGGCTGAGACCTCGCTGCCTTCGACACACGCGGGACGCGCGCCGGCAGAGGGTTTGTCAGCAGTGTCCACCGCTGCAGAAAGCGCAAAAACCACAACAGGCTCGGGTGTTGACTACTTTTATTACAAACCGTATATTTTATTGGTGTTTCACCAGAAAAACAACACGCGGCGCTACCCAACGCGCGGGATAACCGCGAGGCCGGGGCACCGTGCCATCGCCGCGCGGACAGCGAAGTGAAACGCAGCCGTTTCCACCAAGGCCGAGGCGCGTCTTAGCTTCTGGGCCATAAGAAGCGCGACGCTTCCGCCGCGTCGGTGCGGACGAAGTGCTTCGGCGCACATCGGCCGGCCCCGTCCTGCCGAGGCGAGGGCGGGATGGCCGCGGGTCTTGCTGGTGCCAGGTGGAGGGAGCAGGGAGCAGAGGTAGCCGGCTGTATGACGGGGTGCCGCGCTCTGCTGGTATCGCAGCACACGCACAGGAACACACAAATGTCGCGGCAGAAATCGGGATTATGGGTTTTACGGAGGAATTTCTGGAATAAATAGCACCTCTCTGATTTGTACCTGCGCCAAGCCTACCCTTGTGCTTCCTTTTCCCTTTTTCAAAGTAGAATAAGCGTTATATACAACAATTAATCAACACCTCAACAGAAAAATAAGGCAGAAACACTCCTGAGGTTATTAAGGGCTGGGAAACGCCACGGCTTTCGCCAAGTCGTGGCGACAAGGCGAGGCACGCCGCTGCCACCGCCTCTTCCCCCCGCGGCCCTAGCAGCGCGGGCGGAATGTGCCGGGCGCAGGTTGCCCCACCAATTTCGGGAGGGTTATTCCTGGGCTTAATCGATGGGCATGCTCAAAATGCCGCGCTGGCTCGGCAGAACGCGGGCAGGGGGGACGCATTTTCCACGGGATGTCCCGGAACGCTGCCGCCGCCGCGCTCACTGCTTCTCCCAGCCGCTGTGTGGAGGAAAGGAAGCAGGGAGAGAATGTTAAAAACATTCCAATCAGCTGCGTTTTCCTGTCTTGTCTGGGGGCTTTTTGTTTGCGGTTCGGTTTTTCTTTTTTTTTAAATTCTACAATGGCGAAACGAAGACGAAAAAAAAAACCAGCAGGAAAGGGTTTTCCTCCGCGCGCAGAAGAACAGGATGCAGGCCGCTGCCAGCAGCCAGCTCCTTTGTGCGCGGTTCCCATTTCTGCAGCAATTAAGGCTCAAATTAACACAATAACCCCGGCAGAGACCCCAGGAAAGCTGCATGCCCTCCAAACCGCACGCCTCTTCTCCTCCTGGTCGGGCACGGGGAAACAACGAAGCTGCTGGATGGGAAGAGCCCCTCAGGTTTTTTGGGGGGGACATATTTAAAAAAAAATTAAAAAGCACACTAAAAAAAAACCACCCCTGCAGTTCTTGCCCTGGTGAAACACAGAATTTCAAACCCATTTTAATGAGAACAAGGGAAAAGCAGGGGTGGGACGGGGGCTGCCGGCTGCGGGGCAGGGGAGGAGGGGCTAGCATCACTTTTGGGATGGCAAAGGATTGAGGGGCTGCGGGGATAGGGCGGGGAAACTTGCCTTGAGGAAGACAAATCAGGAGTTGTAATTTGCCATTTTTAAGCGCGGTGAGGACCTGCAGAGCTGAGGAACAGCCCTGGCAGGCAGCTTCCACCCCATCCACCCCCAACCTTGCGGTACCGTCCCCGTTAACCCTTCCTCGTTACAGACCGCCGGACTGATTTTGGCTGCCTTCCCACCCAGCCCCCCCAGCCGGGCTCTGGGACACGCAACGCCACGTCGACCAAACAGCATCACACCCCCCTCTCCTCGCCTTTTCATTCTGATTTTTAATTTCAAAAAAACCCGCCTTTTCTGCATGTCGTCGTCCCCGCACCGCCGCCGCTACCCCGGGCACCGTTACCTGCGCTCGCCGCCCACCCCACGACTCTCCGGCTGCTCGGGCACCCAGCAGTAGTTGTCCGCCGCGTTTTTGGCCGGTCGCTTCTCCCGCTTGGCCGCCCTCCTCCTGCAGGCCAGCAAGGCCAGGGCGAAGGCCAGCAGCAGGAGGATGGCTACCAGGCTGCCCAGGATGTAGTAGAGGAGCAACCTGGGGCCGTCGGCGCTGTGCTCGGGGCCAGGTGCCGAGCCTGCTGCTGTGGGGGCTGGCGGCATCGCCCCGACAGGGATGCCCAAGGTTTGGGGGATGCTTGTGGTCCGTGGGATGGCCGTGGTCCGCGGGATGGCCGTGGTCTGCAGGATGGCCGTGGTCCGTGGGACGGCCGTGGTCCACAGGGTGCTGTTGGTGGCCCCGGTGGGCTCCTCTCCGGCGGGCTCCTCTCCAGCGGTGGGTGCAGCGCGGCAGCCACGTCCATCCTCCTCCAGGACGAAGCCGAGCGGGCAGAGGCACGTGAAGCTACCAGGTAGGTTGTGGCAGAGCCCGGGGCAGGGGTCCCGCAGGCACTCGTCCACATCCAGGCAGGCATCCCCACCGCCAGGCTGGCGCTGGTAGCCAGGCCGGCAAACGCAGAGGAAGGAGCCGGGGACGTTGAGGCAGAGCTGGGGGCAGATGCCGGGCTGGGCACACTCGTCCTCATCGTGGCAGTGGCGGCCACCCGGCCCCGCCGGCCGGTAGCCAGGTCGGCAGAGGCAGACGAAGCTGCCGAGCGTGTTGCGGCACTCGTGCTGGCAGGGCCCCGCCAGGCACTCATCCACGTCCCGGCAGCGGCGGCCATCAGGTGCCAGGGCGTAGCCGTCTTCGCAGCCACACTCGAAGCCGCCAGGCCGGGCCCGGCAGGTCCCTTGGCAGGGACTGGAGTGACAAGCGTCCTCGGGCAGGCAGGAGACCATGTCGGGGGACAAAACGTAGCCGGGATGGCAGGCGCAGCGCGTCGGCTCTCCGGGTGCTTCCAGGCAGTGGTGCTGGCAGCCCCCATTGCGTTTGGCGCAGGAGGCTGGGCAGAGGGGGCCGGGGGGGTGCCAGGCGAAGCCGCCCCCCTCCAGCGACCCCCTGCAGACGGCGAAGGCCGGAACGTTGCTCCCCTCACAGCTGAGCTCCGCCAAGGTGCCGAAGGGAGCCGACGTCAGGCGGGGGCTGCTGACCCCGAAGGGGGTGGTGTAGTTGACTCGGCCAGGGCCGGCCAGCGGCAAGGGTCCGCACATCCCCTGGAAGATGAACTTGCAGAAGAAAGCTGGCAAGTGGACCCGGCAAGGGCGGTCGGCCCAACCAGCGCTACCGGAGGCTCCGTCCGGTTGCAGGCTGACGCAACGGGCGCTGATGCAGGTGACGGCGGGCTCGGATAGCCAAGCCGTGTAGTTACCGGGCTCCCCGGCCGTCGCCCAAGCGAAGCCCCGCAATGGTTCCTGCGGCTGGACGCACCGTCCCGGCGACAGCGACAGCCCGATCCAAGCCGAGCCCGGCCAGCCGGCCGCCGCCAGCAGCTCCCGCAGCCGCTCGGCCTCGGCGGGGCTGCGTGCCGGGGCCAGGTTGCCGCCGTTGCTCCGGCAGTGTTCCTGGGCGCTGCTCCAGCCCAGCTTGTGCCTGTGCAGGGTGTAGCAGGCCGTACCGGTGCAGATCACCTCGGCTTCCTCCCCGCCGGACCCCCGCGCCAG
Source organism: Chlamydotis macqueenii (assembly GCF_036417535.1). Lineage (NCBI taxonomy): Eukaryota > Metazoa > Chordata > Aves > Otidiformes > Otididae > Chlamydotis > Chlamydotis macqueenii. The sequence goes on along the minus strand of NC_141558.1, from coordinate 126,313,018 downwards.
CAGCAGCAGCGGCAGCAGCAGCAGCTGGGCGACGGCCATCCCGCCGGTCGGACGGACGGAGGGAGTCGTCAGCCGCTGGCTCACATCCCCTCGGTCCCACCGAGCTCGCCCTGCGCGCATCCTGTGCGGCCGGGTTCTCTTATTTATCACCGGAGGCTACGGCTTCCTGTAGCGTGGTCTAGCTGGCCGATTGTTGGTGGCAGCCCAGCCGATGGCCTCGCTGTCTTCCTCTCCCCCCCCGGCGCAGCCAGCTCCCCGCTCCCATCCTAAAGCTCCGGCTGCCACGGGGCTCGCTGTGCTTCGGCTGGCGACGCTTTTCTGCGGGAGAAACTAGCCGGGTTCCGGCTTTTTATAAATTATTTTTTTAGTTTTTGAGGGCTCGGTCTACTCGCTTGCCCAGCGGATGATTTTTCTAATCCCTAATAGGGCCTGATAGTTTTCAGGCATGTGCTGCTAAAAGGGGAAAAAAAAAAAAACAAAACCAAAACAAAAATAAAAAGCCGTGGGATCCCTCGCTATCAGTCTCTAAAAGAAACGGAATATTTGGCGCGGTGTCTCACGCGCACACGACATTTTTCCCCTTCTTCCAGCGCTTTAAATAGCCGGCCAAGCCCTGAAATAGGAGCTAGGTCGTGGGAAGGTCCAGAGCCAAGCTGGGCCGGTCCCCGACGCCGTCTGGAGAGAAGCCACCATGCCGGGGGACGCGCTGGCCGGGCGCTGCCCCAGCATCGCGCCAGCGAGGGTCGGTGCTGTGATGCTGCGCGTGAAGAACTCGTTAATCGCTTGACCCCGCGTTGGCGGTGGAGCGCGGAGAACGGGCCGGTAGAGAAAGGGCAATGGCGTGAACCCAGCACGTTGCCGTGGCGAAACAAAGATTAACGTGGCAAAAACCCCAAAAAGGGCAACTGCGCGTGAGGATCTGCAAGCGTTTGAGCAGCGCGACTGAAATTTTCCAAAATATTGTAAAATATTTAAATTAAATCTTTACTGGTGCAGGTTCCACGGACAGAAAATGAGCAAGTAATTAATGAATTCCTGGTGATATCCTTCGTTAGGACGTGGACGAGGTCTAATCGGGTAGAAGCCAGGGCTCCTGTCCCAGGGAAGAAAACTTCATTTTCAAGACGCCATGTCAGATCCTTTGCAAGAATACAGCTAAATAACTTTTTCCAGTGGCTTTTTATTCTTTTTGATAAATGTTCACATGTTCCTCCTCGAGCTGCTTATGGCCTGGTTACCATTTCACGGACAGGAAACCTCCCCCCTCAACACTTTTAGTGAGATCCTAATCTGCGGAGCTTGTGCTTTTATTTTTACCCACAGTTTTGGCTTTGGTAACTTGAAAACACATCGCACTTCTATTGTTTTTTTATTAAATTTGCCATGCTTTTGGCGTTTTCTCCTCAATGGGGCTGAGGTTCCCGTTTGAAAATCAATCGAAGTCTTCGTTCCTTGGTTAAAAGGGGTTTTGTTTCTCAACCCTCTCAGCTGAACAAGTCTACAAAGCCTTGTTTCGGATAATAATAAAAAGCAAATTATCTTCTGGAGACCAGAAATCCTGCTAAACGGCATGCACGAAATATAAATAAATAAAAAAAAGATCAGCTCGCTGAAGGAACTGGTTAAAAAAATGTTTCTCCAAGGCCAAAGAAGGAAACGTGCAGCCTGCTTGACATCAGCACGGGCTGTTTGTGCAGACCCCCACGGCTGGGACGAGGGACAATGGGGGGGACACACCTGCGCCAGCAGCAGCCGGAGAAGAATAGGAGGAACTGGGCTTCCTCCGGGAACGTCCTCAAGGCCGTCGCGTTGGGTTGGCCAACTGCCTGCTCCCCCGGGCGAGGAGCGGGGCCGGGCGCGCAGCGGGCAGGCTCGTGGGGTGGGGTAGCGTTTTCGGCATGTGAAATGTTGGGGATTTGGGCAATGTCAACTGGGTTGACTCCTCCCAATGGCAAATGCGGGCACTGGAGAGGCTGCATGGGTGAGCTTTAGTTTTGATGATCTACAACAACACCTGACAGGATATTAAGGTTTTCACCATCTGCTTTTAAAGCAAGAAAAATTTAATACTCTCAGAGCCAACTGGAAGATTTTCCAGCTAAATACTTTTAAAGGATGATGGCAGCATCTTGAAGCAGCTACTGCTAACTGACGTTTTGGACGCCGCAGGGCCCCGGGTGCTGTCCGAGACGAGGACCGGGAGTCACAAAGCCGGCCGCTCAACGCTTCAGCCAAGCCGCTGGAGACTCGGCGAGTTATTTAAAAACGCCTGGAAGGAAGGAGAAAAGCAAACAACAGCGAGCACAAGGCGAGGGGGGAGAAAATCTGCTTCCCAAACCCGGAGCGCAACGGGACGGATGGAGAAAGGCTCTGCAAACAGCCGCCAGCGCCGGAGCCGGCTACCAGGAAACATCCCAGCGAGCGGGAGGGGAGCGAGCGGGGTCTCACCCTCAGAGGGGGGGCCCGTTGCACCAGGCTGTTGTCTCATCCTTGTGTTCTTCTCCTCAAACTGCAGCTGGGGTTACGAGCCTGGTGCATTGCGTCAGCCAGGTGCGGGCTGAGCCGGCATTTCCAAAAACGCGTGGGGCTTGGTGCCACGGTTTAGTCGATAACACAATTCCTGTCTTTGCAGGAAATCGATACCATCTTCAGTTATTATTTATTTTTATATATACACCCGTTATGATATTACACACACATATACACGTGCATACCTTATATCCACATTTATAAACCTTATTCTATATATTTTTATATTTTACATATCAGAATTCCCGTTGGGCTGCAGTAGGCTCTCAGAAGTCCGACCGAGGAACATCACGCCCCGCAAATCCTCCCAGGATTGTTGCAGGGGTCTTTGAGCAGAGAAAGAAAAATACTCCCGGCGAATGAAGGCAACACGGTCAATTTTACAAGGAAAGCAAATGAAAATATTGCACATTCTTCAGCGGTAATTGCTCGGGATTATTTTTGTGTAGCACTGTTGGTTTTTCCAAGTGGCTGTGACACAGACAGGGCTTCAGCGCGGACGGGGAGGATGTCTTTCCACCTTGCTCTCAGTTGCTGGAAGAGCTGGGAAGGCTTGTAAAGCACCAGCACAGCGCACGTTCCCCACCGACACAGCCTCTGCCACGCTTCTGCGAAAAACCGCGTTTCCCTGGGATGCCTTTTCACTTTTTTTCTTTGAAAAGAGGCTGTCATTTGGCAAGCTGGCGCAATTTGATGGTAATGAAGGCTGAAGGCGGCTCCAGGGAGCCTCTTTCACCCTTGAGCATTGCCACACAGACACAAGAGAAGGTGGCACCCAGGTCTCCATCCTCGTGTCACCGTGTGTCCTGCCTTCCAGAAAACCACGCAGAAACATCAGTCCCACGCCCAAATCATGCTTGGACCACCTGAGACTCATAAATACTCTTCCTGAGACAAATAAATAGTCTTCTTTTATGGAGCTACGGTCCTAGCAAACCTTTGGAGATTCGGTTGGAGAAAAAAAAAAATTAAAAATGAAAACACAGCACCCAAGTACCATTGATTTATTAAGTGAAGAGGGTGTTTGGTTCCAGGTAGGAGGACACCCAGACCCTCGCACCCCATCCGCTGTAACGCGATGGCCCTGGTGCTGCCGTGCATTTCTCAATGGTTTTCTTCTCCCTGGGCTCCCCCGGTTTTGAGGAGCAGCAATACAACCGACGGCTTAGGCAAGGCGTGCGTTGCACGGGCTACGGCTAAAGCCACCGATTTTAATTTTTCCAAGACAGAGAGTTATACAAGTTTTGCCTCCTTGGGAAGAGGACGGGACGATAATGACGAGGGTGGGAGGAGAATTAAAACACAGGCGGCGAGGACAAGGTGGGAGGGAGAGGCAGGGTGCATCCAAACCCATAAACTCTCCGCTTTTCACTCACTTTATTGCCTGCAATTTATTTCCCTGGGTATGAGTTTCCCATGTAAATGGTGCGTCTGCCTTTACTGGCGACCGGGGAATGGATGCGAAATGTTATTTTTATGAAGTTTATTCCCCAATTAAACGTGTGGTTTAACGGGCAGATGGTTACCAGGGCTGGCTTTCTCCCTGCTCCATCCTCTCTCTCCTGCAATCCCAACAGCCGGGGTCGATTTATACAAGTTTTTTTCAGGGGGGCTGGAAAGCAGCTGCTTCGCCACTCTCCCAGTAAAGCTTTTGGGCTCCGTACAGATACGTATTGGCCAGAAAGACGCTGTTCCTAACAGAGCACCTTCCCCATCGTTCTGTCGCCGCGAGGATGCTGCTACCGCAGCGGGGTGGGAAGCGGAGCGCGGGGAGAGCGGGGGTGATAATCTGTTCCCTCCGTTCCGCCGCGAGACTTCAATGGCAGCAAGGGAGATTTAAGGAAATATTTGAAGAATTTTTTTTTCCGTAAAAATTCCTGGCCGGGAGGCAGATGAGGTGTTGTGCTGGGGCCCTCCTCACGCATCTTTTCTCCACGCGCTTCTGCGCCGGGACGCGTGCTGCCTGCGCAAAGTCCAACCACGCACTAAGCGTCCGCAGGACCAGAGCCGGGACGTGGCCCCTCCAAAAGCCTCGGCGCCGGCTTCGTCCCAAGCCTCAGCAGCAGCTTAGTGTGCTCACGGCTGGCAGGCAGAGGGGACGGGGCGTTCACACCCCCCCCGCTCAAAGCCATGGCTGCAAAACGGGGTCTTTTAAAAGCAAAAAGGTGTTTTTGGACGTGAAACTCCTTCTGGGGGCTGTTCCGAAAGCCTTTTCCAAAATAACGTTTTCTGCATTCCAGCAGCTCTGACGCAGCTCCCCAGGAGCCTGGAAAACAAGATTAAAAATGTGAGTGTTGGATGGACAAACGCCGGACAAAACCCAACGGGGGCCGGGCCCATGAGCGTGACTGACCTGACCCGACGCTGACCTGCAGCGCCGAAATCGGGAGGTCCGCAGCACCAAGTCACGTCTCCTACGCGCATGCTACTGATTGTGAGGTCTCGCTGTCCTCCGTCACCTGCCAGGATTTCCCTAAGAGCGTACGCTGTGCGTACCGCAAGCGATAATTTACAAAAAAATTGTGCAATTTTCCATTTTTATTGTAAAGAGCTGGGCACCACTGGGGAAGCCTTTAAGTTGCTTCTTTTGGGAAGGACTCATGGGAAACCCCAAGGAAGCATCTCGGGGTGAAGGTGGGCATCTCTGCTGCCCAAACCACCCACCGCCCTGTTGAGTTCCCTCAAGCTGCTGCACCTGGGTGATGAGGACCAGGGCAGCGAACTGGGGCTGTGCTCGTTAGGGCTTGACGGGCGTCAGGCTCGTCCCACTGCCGCTACTTCAGCCGGCTGCTCCCCCAACACGCTTCTTCCGAGAGAGCTTGGGCTGTGAGGACCTCCTCTGTGTTGCATGTTGAGTATTGCTCAAAATTCAATGTGTGTTGGTCCTACAAACTCCAGATGAGCATCTGTGGGCTTTGCTACAGCAGGTAGGGGTTGACATGGGTGGGCTGTATGTTGCTAATGGTCTGGTGAAGCTTCTCAGAGGCTTTTTTTTTTTTTTTTTTTTTTTTTTTTTGGTCTTGGCTCTGGTGATGCTGTAGCTGCCGGTTGGTAATTCTGAAGAAGCTGATGGTGATGGGCAGTGTTTTTTCTTCGCTGGGGGCCACAGTTGGCCTACTGCTGGTTCAACGCTTGCCATTGGCGTTTGGGGTTGTTCTTTTGGAGGGTGTGCTGTTTGGGAAGGCACAGGGGAAACGGGGCCCCAACCGCATACTTCAGCGTATTTATGCAGTGTGTTGGCCAAACATGGGTCAAAATGTCTTACTGCACCCCAAAACAATGGGATGACTTCCTCTTCCCAGAAACGGCATTAATGGCTGGCAGAAAGGGCAGCATGCGGGAAGGGACCTCGATGGTGGCTCCTGACAGTGTGATTTGTTTTCTGGATATCGCAGGGCACTGGTGGGGTTTTCTACTGCGGCAAACAAGAGTCATCTTGCTAAAGCATAAAAAAAATAATAATAATCTTTAAAAATCTTGGGATAAATCTCCTGTAACAAAAAGCATGAGCAGAAGTAAAACAAGTCAGGGCAAAACCGGACCAAACTGGCAGGATTCACGTGCAACACAAAGGTTTCTCACATCTACATGGCAAATAATTTTATGATGTCCTCTTTTTTTAATTATTTCTGTTTAATTGTGGCAAAACAAGCGCAGATGTGAGCTCCCTAGCCTGAGTGCTCGGAGCTCGTTGTGCCTTTTAACAGCCTGAACACCCTGTTGTTCATTAATGAAGTACAACTGGCCCAACAGATGCTGCGTGATTAACGAGCGGCAGGATGGTCACTTGGTGACTCAGAGCACTGAGGAGGGGGCTTGGAGGCGGAGGTGGGCTCCTGGTGCTTCTTACCCTGTGTTTGGGAAATGCTTGCGAAATCCCAGGACAGTTGTCCAGCAGAGGTGATGTTTTTTGACCGAGTAGGTGAACGCCTGCCTGGGTGGAAGGAAATGGTGGGCGAGGAGGGGAAGGAGCAGTCCCCTCCCTTCTGAGCATCAGCACAGCATGCACCTCAATTTCTTCCTCCCTTTTTTTTTTTTTTTTTAAGAGGAGGCAAGGAGATTTGCTATTTGCATGGCAGTCTTGATTTGGAGGCCAAGTAAGGACGTACGTAAGGTTGCTGCCACTGGGCTGAAATCCCAGGGTGGAAGGACTGGCCCAAATACCTCGCCTTGCAAGCGCTGGAACCGCTGACTGGTTTGCACTGGGCGGGCTGGGGACGGCGTATCGATGGGGCGCGTGAACTGTGAATTATTGTCGTAATAACCTCTGGCAGAGGGAGCACGTTTAAGAAAAGTAGAGAGCCAAGTCAGGCGCCGTTCCTTAGCGCGTGGCGTATCTCTCCTCCCACCCACGAGCAGTATTACACAACAGATATTGCTGGGGGAAGGTAAAGAAAAGGACAAACTTAAAAAAAAAAAAGAAGAAAACCACCCAACTCCTCCCCCTTTTAATTTCAGAGGGAGATTTTGGGATATTAATATTGGCATGCCGCCAGGACACCTGGCTAAAGCACACGCCCTCCAGCCGCAAAAATAAACCCTGGGATTTCTACGGCCAAACGATCCAACCTATCCCGTGAAGTTCGCTCGGGGATATTGAGTTCGGAGCCAGCGGTCATTTGCCTGCTGTTGGCTTGCGATCTGGATTTATTTTTTAATTTTTGCTTTGGGTTTCCTTCCCCCTAGGATGGCAGGGTGGGACCTCATGACGCTCGGGGTGGGGGAGAGCCGGGTTTCACTGCTGGCACCCCGGCACAGGCTCGTACTCTGCCTCCACCACAAAAAATGCTTAAAATCTCCTGAATCTCATCCTGGTCATGTGCCTTCTGTTTTGTTTTGGTTTTTTTCCTATTACTTGGGATCCTCATTTGTCAACAGTAAATGCTGGAAGGGATTTCCATTTTAGCTCAGCTGTGGTTTTGGGGTTTTCTTTTCTTTTCTTTTTCTTTTTTTTTTTCCCCTAGTGCAAATGAACAAAGGTTATTAAATACTCACAGCAAGGACTGTGAAGTACTGATACAGATACTGGAAATACAGACGCGTGCCCACTCTTCAGAGCCTGCTGCAGCCCTTGTGCAACGCTGGGCCTGATACTTTAAGAAGAAAAAAAAATAGAATAATAAAAAACCAAAACCCCACCACCCTAAATCCACAAAGCACTGTCAGCAGAAGCAAGATAAGTGTGCCCACGCTGAGGACACCGGCACCTGGGAGCCAGGCGTGGGGAGAAATGGTTTCGCTAAAGCTTTTTCCTGAAGTTTTTGCTTCTTTTTTTCCACCCCACCACCACGGGAGTGGTGGGCTTTCTTTATGAAATATTAATTTCCACCGTCTGCAGACTGTTTGGTTTCCCAGCTGCTTGCCCTCGCCTTCCCGTTAGAGTTTCTGTGGCTTTTCCCCCTGAATCTCCTGGCTGAGGTTGCCACGCGTGGAATGTGCGGATGGGGAAGAATTTGAGTGGCACAGACTGGTTTAAATTGGGTACGGGCTCGCTCTGCTTGTGCAAGCTGAATGCCAGTTTTTTCTGCCGAGCTAAGCCTGATTTACATGCAATTCCCACATCCCGTGGGACTGGGAAGGACCGGTGTGACTCAGTGGGGAGGGTGCCAGCGGAACCATCCCTCTGCCTCCATCTCCAGCACACCCCACTGAGTCGTTCCTTCTTTTTCTATTTATTTTATTATTTTTTTTTTTTTACTCCTGGAATAGCTGGAAGGAAAGGGATGGTGGTGGACAAGGGCTCACCCGGACCCTCCCCAGCCGCTCTTGCTGCTGCGAGTGTTGTGATTCACCCCTTCCAGAACAAGGCTTTTTTTTTTTTTTTTTTTTGAGCCTAAATCTTTAGTTACACCCAGCAAATCCTCCTCTTTGGAAGAGGACGAGGATGGACAAGATGGCCTTTGATTTGCCCTGGGACTGAGGATGCGGTGACAGCAACCCCCCCAAAAAAAAAAAATCTGTTTTCCCTTTCTACTGCTGAATTTTGTCGCTCAGAGGCGAGAGAAACAGGATATTTATAGCCGACGTACGGCACAAGGAGCTGAAGGAAAGATCAGTCCAACTCGCTTCCCACTTCCCTGCTGTGAGTGTGGATGCCAGCTCCGGGCATCTTTTCCACGGTACCTCTAACTGGGAATAGTGCCGGGAAGGCTCTAGCTCTGAACTCCGAAGGTTTGGATCCCAAACTCAGCAAATGCCCTGGAATAACCGTTCCCTCTTCCCAGCTCACTTCCCACGGGATTTGAGCCTCGGCGGCTGGGAAAGCGGCTGCCGGGTCTGTTTTCTCACCCGGGACGTGTGATGCTGTGGCTCCCAGTGCGAGGAATTCCTGGTTATTCCCTGCCCCGTGGTGTGTGGCGCTGGGTCCGGCTCTGTGCCCTTCTCAAATGTGAAATGGGAAAGAAATCTGTTTCCACCCAGGCCAAAAATAAGTGAATGTATGTGTAAATATTTCCTTTGCAGTTCAGTGCCTGGCATTGCATGATGCTTCAGCTTTTTTTTTTTTTTAAAAAAAAAAAAACAGTTTCTAGCCACTGTGGTTGTGGAGAAATGCTCAGAAACCTTGCACTTAAAACCCCAAAAGCAAATAAGAGGGAGCTGAAAAAGAAAAAAAAAAGAGTAAAACAGGAGGGAAGCAAAAGCCTTGCGCTGTTACAAGCTGTTGTTTACCTTAGCTTGCAGGGGAAATAAAAAAAAAAAAAAACCCAAAAAAAAAACCCCACCAAAACCTCCTTTTTGCATGGAAAATGAACATTGAGTCATATTCCTGAACACAATTTGGGAGAGCTTCTGTGACACAGAGCAATTCCAGAAGGCTTCATCTTCCATGTACTCGGCTTGGTCCAAGTTTTCATCCCTTTGGTGTTTTGTTGTGGGTTTTTTTTTTCCATTTAACTCTTTTACCACTCGTGTTTACCCACGGAAACGGGGCTGCTGGGCGTTTCAATGGCAGGAAGGCGGGAGCGGCCCAGCCCCGCGCGGCATCGCTGCCTGCCGAAAGGTCGGAGCTCCGCATCTGCCGCCTTCTTGCGACGCTGGCGGTGGGATCCTGAGGTGCTTCCTTACGTTTAAGGAGGCTGAAGGAGGAATCGCTTCTGCTTTTACTCCGGGCAGATGCAAATCCCAGCTCACTGAAGTGTCACTGGGATTTTGGGTCTCCCTGGGGGGATGCTGGGATGAGATGCCCTTTGCTCGGCGTCGGTGGTGGTTTGTGTGCGACGAAAGCCCAGGTCCAGGCCCCGGAGTGCTCAGCGTTGCCGAAAAAGGGCAAGCTGGACGGCTGGCAAGGGGACGTGCCCAAATCTGCTCCCACGGGGAAATCAAGAAAAAGCCTGTGTGCCACGGATTGACAGTGTTTGGGGATCAGGTCCCTGGCCTTAAGCCTGGCTTAATTTACTGAAGCTGCCAAGCTCTGCTTTAAACCAACTCCAAGGGTTTCCTCAGTAGCGCAGCTTTGGAAAGCAAGGGTCACGCTGCCTTTTTTTTTTTTACTTTGTGGACAAGGTGAAATCTCTTAATTTTTTTTTATTTTCTTTTCCTGGTGGTGCGGTGGAGGGCAGAGGAGAAGGCTGGCACCCTGCCGGTGCTCCGCAGGAAAGCACGGCACTCTGCAGCACAATGCGTTGTTTCCGGCGGGGAGGGGACCCTGCCATCCAGGAAAACATCAGCAGTTTTCTGCAGGCATCGCTCGGCTGCTGCCTGGCCCCCAGCCGCCCTCCCACCCCGTGACCGGGGTGGGATCCCCGGGCTGCACCACACGGGCATCGAGGTGGGGACGAAGGGTCTTAGAAGTTTTTTGCTGTTGCTATAACAATGCATGTTGCAATTATTATTTTTTTAATTATTAAGCATGAATAACTTAATTTTTTTGCTTGAATTGAGCTACTGGTCGTACTCGTAGCACAGCATCTTGCATCCCTGCTGAGCTTGGCTGCGAGCGTGCAGGTGTGTGGCGCATCCAAGGCCGTATGGGGACGCTGGAAGCAGCCTTGTTTAGAATTATTAACCTCTGGGATAAGAACTTAATAAATAAAAGATTGTTCGTAATGCATTCTATAAAGATAAGAGCTGGAAAGACTGTGGAAAGCCGGCATGGACCGTTCTCCGGCCAGCTGGAGGATGCACACCCTTCGTCCGGTGTCTGTGTTCCTCGCTCCTTATCGCCGGGTGCTGGTGCCAGGGGACATGCTGGCGGTGCCCCAGCCGAAATGTGGCCTCTGTAGCAAAAAAAAGAAAGTGAATAGCAGTTTGTCTGGTGCCGCTCTGCGCTGGGGAGGGAGAAACGATGGGTTCTAGGGTGCGTCCCAACCTTCCCTTGACTCCGGACCTGGCTCTGCTTTTTTTTTTTTTTTTCCACTTCCCTGTCCTAAACTTCCAAAAGCGGAGAAGAAAATGCTTACTCGGGTGTTTAAAACAAAGGCACTTTATCTCTTTTACAGCGCTATTTATTTGTGTCCCCATGGGCAGGCTCCTCCCGTGCGCTATGATAAACATATGTCTTGTAGGCATCCGCCGCTTGGCCCGCTCACCGCGGGGACGGCTGATTAACGGAGCCGGGGCGGAGGTCACTGGTATTTTGGGGCTTTGATGCAGCTATATCCTGAGACCGCCAGCACCAGGAGGAAAATGTAAACCGCCGCAAGAAAGATGTATTGGGCTCCAGGCTCCGTCTCCGGAGACGCCGCGGTGCCGTTATCCTTTCCAAATCGCTTGCTAAACTTCCCGGGAGGGCTCGGATGTTTGCAGGACAGAGATATTCCCATCTTGGTTTTGGGAAGGGGAAACTCGCTGGCTGCTACCTTCTGAGCCACAGGGATCGGGGCTGTAACCAGATTTCTGGGGGCCGTGTCCTGCTGGCAGCACCACGTGGAGGCAGCTGGTCCCACAGCACGGAGGCGGGATGCTTCCCCCTTTCCAAACCTTCCCCTTTTCCCATATTTTGGAGATTCGGTGACCGGCCAAAGCTGTGTGCCTGTGTCTTAATGTCACTGCTATGGGATTTTGTTGCCATCTGGTTAGATAATGGCCAACCTCACCCAGCTCTCATGTTTATAACTTGGTTGAGATGAATAAGAACTCTTGAAGATGTCTGGGATGCTCCTCCTCCCGCAGCGTTTCCCAGGTTTTTCTCTTTCCCAGGAGCTAGGCTGCCTGTGGACGCGTGCTCTGAGCATCCGCACAGATTTCTGCAAAGGATGGTGTGGGCCAGGGACAGGCAAGCATCCCACTGGAAGCACTGGGTGGCGGTTGGAAGAGCCCTGCAGATAAGCATCTGGATCCTGCAATTGTTATCCGAAAAGGAGCCAAGCGGGAGGAGAAAGGTGGGGAGGAACAAGGGATGGGCCCGCTCCGGGGGGCAGAGAGGGGCCGAGAACGGGCTTGTGGAGGATGGGAAGGGTGCAGGGCTGTTTGCAAAGTGCTGCGAGCTCTCAGGGGCGCGAAAGGAAAACCTTGGTGGTGCCTGGTCCCTCCTGGACACCTGCACGGCCCCGGCCTGATCCAAACCCAGCTGGAGGCAAGTGGAGCCGTTCCACTGACCTCACTGGGGAAATATTCCCTCCCTCAATGTTTTTGCAGGAAGGAAAGGATTGAGGGATGAGAGATTGGACACGCAGAAGGATTTAAGGAAAAATGCATGCCCTTGGCTGTGGCAAAACATGATGAACCCGTGTCTAAAAGCTCAGCCTGTTCCCAAAACCCTCTTAGGATCTCCCGATGAGCCTGGCACCTTTTTTTTTCTTTCCACTGCAAAGACCCTAGGGGGGTTCCTACTGTGCTGTGTCCAAGTTGGACACCTTTTTTAATCATTTTTTACTATTAACGGATGGCAAGAAGAAAAGCAAAGCCATGGGGTGATGGCGTGACATCCCACCATACCCAAGCAGCGCAGCCTGTGCCAGAGCCCCATCCAAACGGCAAATTCCCTCCTAGGCGGTGCTAAACCTCGCCTGCTGGGACTACAACCCCTTTCTGAAACCATCTGCACCTCAGCTCTGATCTCGCCCGCACACACGTCTCAAGTTCGTAGCGCTCGGGATTGACCTCCTGTGCAACCCAGGCTGTAAATTCCACCTGGCAGTTCTGGCGCTGAGCGAGAATAATGTGTGTTTGAACTCTGACTCGGCTTCAAAAAAACGGCATTTGGTCTCCATTAAAACACTGGAAAGGTGGAGAAGCCACCGCGACCCCGGGGCGGTCTGTCTCGGGGTGAAACAGCCTCTGCCCCGGTGAGGGAGAGAAGAGGAACAAATGTACTGTTCACGCGCAATCGCTCGGAGCACATCCACCCCGGCATCTCTCTCCAGATGTTCCAGCTGCAGCCGCTGGCTGAAAACACCAGCACATGTGTTTGGGGATAGCCAGTGCTACCCAGCGGCCTGGGTCCCGCCTGTCGCTGGCACGAAGCAACTCCTATTTTGCTGATAGAGCATGCAACTCTTCGTGTAAATCATCCTGTACTTTCGCTACGGCCACAAACCCGGACAGAAGGAACGCTGAGGCTTTGCCATTTTCCGAATTTAAGTCGCAAGTCATTCATGGCGACCTCACGCACGTGGCGTGTGCGGCTTCACTTGCGTGGCCAGCTCCCGTGAGCATTTTCTGTGGAAACTGGGTGGAAAGCATCCTCACGAGGTGTTATTCCTCCCTTCCTTGCAGGGATATTCTTCGTTTGTTCAGGATTAGAGTCTGTGTGACCCTCTTCACACCCCGCAGTTGAACTGGCTGCGCATCAGCAGCCTCGGTGGCTCCGGGTGCCAAAGGGGAGAGAGCAAACCTCCCGTGAGAACAGGCGCTCTGGTATGAATCAGAAACTGTTGAGATCATGCTGGGGAAAAAAAAAAGAAAATACATGTTGTGGTCCTGGCTCTGTTGCCATGGCAATGAGCTCTTGGTTTACATCAGCAGAGCTGATGGGGTCACCCGTGGAAGCCTCTTCACGTCTGCGAGTAAAATATTTTTACCGAAAAGCCCGCTGCATTCTTTCTCCTCGTTGCTTATCCTCGTTAGCCCCAATCTGAGGAAAAGATGGATTGTGCTGCCCGCAGCAGCACCACAGAAACACAGCAAGGAGGCAACAGCAGGCACCTGCTCCGTTTTGGGCTGCTCTCATGCTCCTGCTACCCGTTTTGTTGACACAAGAGTCTGAGATCACGCTAGAAAAATGAAGTTATTTCTGGATATCTGTGAAAACAGCTTCAAACTGGCAAAGGGGATGGAAAAATCGCGAAATTAGGATGTGCTCCAGCGTTCTTGTCAAGTATCCCAGTCATCTCCAGGAGGAATGTCAGAGGAGCTGCACCAGGCTCTGGTGCTGGGCGCAGCGCTGGGGTCTGCCGGTGGCTCTGCCCGCCTGCTGCTGGGTTTGCAGAGGCACCGTGACAGGAGGGCAGGCTCAGAGCAGCCAGGCGTGCTTTTCGGGAAAAACTTTTCCATCCTCACGTAGCGTGGAGGGGATTAGAGGGAGCAGCCTCTGTCCTTCAGGGAAACGGTGTGAACATACAAACTCCAACTCTGGCAAACTTTTTTTGGGGGGGCAGGCAGCACAATTTCCCTAAAAATACCACCCCAGAAGCACCTGGGGATGTGATGTGCCTGCACACGGGGTCGCGGTGAGGGCCTGACCGCTTTAGCAGCGGTTCAGAGGTGGAAACTCCACCCCAGCGAGCGCAGCCCCGCCAAAATAAACAGGCGGGCTGCATGTTGCTGCCCCAAGGAACTCCCAGGCTGGTGTTTGGAAAAGGCACGTTTGTCCTGCTGCACAAGGGAAGGGGAGGATCCTCTGGGATGGACCCCCGCAAGCTGCCATGGCTGAAACAGCAGCACTTGCTGAGTGTGATGCTTTGGGTGGGATGCGCCAGCTGAGGAAAGTGCATCCCTGACATGTGCCAGGAGGGTTTCAGGGCTGAGAGGTGGCTTGGCTCTTTCCACGGGTTCCGCAGGTGCCGGGCCGTCGGGGAGGCTTGCAGTGAGGCACGGCGATCCTCCAGCCTCTTGTTTTTATCTTTCCGCTTTGCGTTTCCCAGCAAAATAACCCAAGTGACTTTTTCAGCCCCGTTTTGAAAGTTCAGAGGAGGGGAGCGGAGCGTGCCAAGCCACCTTCCTCTGCTCCGTCCCTGCCAGCGAGTTAGACACCTGGCCGCTCAGCATCGTGGTGCAGGAGCTGTACCCTGCCCTTGAAATAAAGGGCGAGGTTACCGCTTTGTTCTGTGCAGAGGAAAGCTGGGATGTTCCTTCCCGTGCACTAACATTTTCCAGAGGAACAAAATTCCCACCCTGATCCTGACATCTCAACCCGCAGCGATGGGTATGGCATGACTTCGTGCACCTTGTCCTGCTGCCAACGGGTCTCCCACGGGCTGGGTGGCACTGGAAAAATGCAGGAAATATCTGCACAGCCCACTGGTTGGCATTTACTGACATGAGATTTCTGGGCTTAAAAATGGCCGTTTGCTCGTATCTCGACTCTGGGTGCGTGTCTTGAGCTCCCAATCTCTTGCTCGGGAGACGAAAGCGCTATTTGCGGAGCCACATTCACACGGATCCACTCGGAAACTTTTCCATAACCTCTGCCACCGAGCGTGCGGTTCCCTCAGGAAGTTTTAAATGTCACGTTGCGCATCTGCCGCATCTCCTGGCAGTGTGGGGCAAGGAGAGGGCTGCTGTGTTTGGAGGCAGCCGATCTGCTCCTCGGCCCCAGAGCCAAGGGGTCCATCCAGGTGAGATGGACTTAACAAAAAGTTGATGTTGAGAGAGCTTTAAGTGGTTTGCCTGAGACTGTGAAGTCTTTAACAGAGTAGGAAAAGTGCATTTAGGTCTCTGCCAGATTTTTCCCTGACACTTTAAGGATACAGCATCCCGGGCACCGCAGGAGTGGAGATTTTGGCTGGACGTGCGTGCCAAGGAGACATGTTTGTTTACCCACGGACGTGATCGGAAAAGCAGGGAGTGGCGTTGTCATGAGGTCAGCGCAGAAAGCGGTACTCCGCTTGCCATCGAGGCCTGGGGTGGGGAACGGGTTGCATTTGTCTCCTGAGGAGAGAGACAGAGAGAGGAAACGTGGGATACTCAGGACAGCCTTTGATGAGGATCTTATCCTGAGTGGGAGCGGGGACGTGGCCGGACCTTCCCGGGGTGGTGCAGGAAGGCTGGCAAGCATGGCAAGCACACCCTGTCCTTCCTCCCACCCCGGCTGCACTTGCACAGCGTCCTCGCCCTGCTGCCTCCTCGTTGGGGTCCCCCAAAACCGGGGGCACGTTAATTGTTTCCCCCGCTTTCCACCAGCAACCATCTTGAGATGGCTTGCTCCTGCTGGGCTCTCACCCACAGCTTCTCCTAAAAGCCCACAGCAGCCTGGTGAGACTAAGTAGGGGCTCAAGCTGAGGCACTCCCCTTCACCAGAGCCGAAAATCGCCCCCAGAGCGACAGCGAGTTTGGAAACCTCGTGTTCCTTGTTTTATCTTCAACAAGTGAAACGTCTCCGAGGTCACCAGCATTAGTCAGCTACAGAGTGGGAGGAGAGGAGACAACCTAGCAACTGAGCAGCACGCCAGCGGGGCTCCTGTCACTTCCCTCGCCCTTTGGCAGCACGCGAGTCACCCGGGATCTGTCTCCGAAATGACACAACTCCGTGTAACATGTTATTGCGAGCAGCAACACCCTGTAATCGCTTCAGAGACACAGAAAGCCCTTGCCGTGCCGCAGCGCTTTTGCAGCCCAGCTGCCGGTGGGGGAGGATGACTAAATTTCCTCTCCTTCCTTGCTCAGTGTGGTTTTGAAAGGCTTGTCCTGCTTGGCTGTGCGGCGAAGATGCTCGCTGTGGCTCGGGATGGGAGCAGATAAGAGCAGCACAGCCTGGCACGTCTCTGAGATCGCAGGCACGCGGGGCCAGCTCTCCAGCCGCTGGAAATCTCTGTGACCCTACGCGTTCCTCTCCAGTTGAGTGCTCTGACCGTTTCTGAGCTGTAAGAGATGCACAAAATGCCACCTGGGTTTTTTGTTACCTTTCAGGTGCTGGTGGGAACCCAGTCTCTCTGCCAGTGTGATTCCGTTCCAAAAAAACTCCAAAGTTTTGATGTAAATAGATGTCCTTTGTCGGCCTGCGTTGTTCTGCATGCCGGTATAAAACATCTTTTCCCCTCCAGTGGTTCCATCGTCGTCCAGCTTCTACAGGAACTGGTAATTTGGGCTGATTTATACAGATTCTTAATGTAATTTTTACAGCTCTCCAACCATGAGATAATTGCATCCTCCAGGACCGTGCGGCAATTAAAAATACATTTTTATAAAGTGACACGACTTCTTACAGAGCCCACCGTTAACGTCAGAACGCTTTATCGCCGGCAGCATGAAGACGGAGAGGAGCGCTGGAAAGACGGCACGCCTGGTTGTATTTAACCAAAAGCTCCATATTTGCCCCGTTTCCGAGGGCACTTTGCAATAAATCAGATCAAATCAAGCCGAGGTTTTTACATGCACTTGGGGCGGCTGGTTTGGGTGGCACGGCATCGTTATAACCCTTGAGCGTGATGGTTTTGCTGCAGGAATTTTATATAAACGCCCCGTGCCCGGTCTGTATCCCTGCTGTTAGACTCCGGCCTTGCAAAGCTCAGCATGTGCAAACTGCCTGCTCAACCTAGGGCTTTCCCAGAGCACCCGTGGATGCTTGGCGCTGCTTCGCAGGACGAATCCTGACCTCAGCCCCACGTACAAGGGGAAGCTGAGCTCTGCCACGTCTACGCAGCACAATTTCTCCTTCAAGTACAGAAGGTTCTGGCTCGCATTGGAGTTCCTGTGACAGCGTGTTTGCAGCAAGATTTTTTTTCTTATTTCTCAGCCACGCTCGTTTGTAATCATATAAAGAGTAAGGAAATAAGAATGCAAAAGCCCGTCAGTGCACAATGTTCTGGGACTTTAAGGTGAAGTAACACTTTGTAAACTCTGCCCAAAGGAGTATTTTTTTTTTCACTTTCTGCACTCTGGCATTTCTACAGCTCTTGAATTTGTGCATTTCTGGCACCCTACAATCATCAAATATCCTGAAGTAAAAGCAGATGCTTTTAAGAAAGAGCTCATGGCCTGAACAAAAGTCACGGCTGCTACCCCGAAGGGTGTACAGCCTCTTATTAGCCCTACTGCTATTTTAAAATATTCCTTCTTTTTTTTTAACAGTAGCTGGGGAAACATTATTCAAAAAATTAGTTTTCTAAGTCTGGAAACACTTCTATTTATTTTGTGTATTTGGAGAGCAAGGTGGCCATCGTTCTGCACTGGAGAGCGGTGGACCTCAGCTGAGCTTATGCTTGGCCCCGCTTCCAGCCATGAAACCCATCCCTGAGCTTTAGTACCGTGTAATTACATGAAATAAGCACAAAGCTGGTAAATTATCGCAACCTTGGTGAAGAACGTTGCACCCCTTTTCCTTCAGCTGGAGTTAATAAATCTGCTCGCCTCACATGTGGATTAGTTTTGACTTTCACGAGTTACAAAGCAAGCTGTATCTTGACAAAAACAAATGTAACCCCCGTTTTCAGTTCAAGCTGTCGGGTTTTTTTTCTTTTTCAAGCTTTTTTTTTTTTGCAATTCAGGAAAGATGGCAATCTCGGTATTGCTCCAGTTTTTTTATCATAATTAATATCTGCAAGAGCACAGGGTTTGATCAACACTGAGGTGTCTCTGCAGCTCCACCACGGCTGGCGCAAAGGACCAGGAGAGCCGGACTCACCTCCTCGTCCAGCAGAACAATGTTCTCATTTATTTCTTTTACTCCTCTTTGTTGTTATTCTACCAGCAAAATAATTAATTATTTCCATCCAAACATGGAGCCTTGGGGGCTGAAGAGGGCAAGGAGGGCTTAAGGGAAAAGCAAAACTCCCTGGGAGGAGTCCAAAACTAACCAATTTGTTAGCTTCCTCCCTCCTTTTCTGTGTTTAATGACCATTCTGGGAACAAATACTGATGGTTAAAAGGGGATTAATTGTGTTTTTAATGAGCTTGAACATTCCACTTGCACAGAAACTGGAGCCTGCTGCAGACCGCGCGGGAATCACGATGTTCCATCAGCATTTTCTGTTAGCGGTGACGAGGACAGATCTCGGCGTGGCCCTGCTCCGGGCAGGACTGCTGAAAGGAGCATGCAACGATGGAATAAAGATGAAAGCAGATGAGAAAACGGCGTTGGACCGATTCTGCATCCAGGAAAGCTGAGTCAGGTTTCACGCTAGTGAAGCATTGCAGCTAGACTAAATGCATACACGCTTCCATTTATTTTAGTCTGTTATCTAATTACATCTACGGGAAACATAAAGCCAATATTATTTAAGTAATCTAAAGAAGTTTTCGTGTCTCTTTTCTGCTTGATATCTGGTAGATAACGATCCTGACTGCTGTAGTGAGAGCTCTTGCCGTGGTATCAGAGGAGATACTGCAAATTACAGAACCTCTGGAGTTAAGCTTGACAGATAATTCGATAAATAGTTGGGAGAAAAAGAAAAAAACAGAGGCTGGAAAGGTGCTGCTGTTCGGTATCTAGGTGAATCATGAATTTAAAAGGCAGGCTTAGTTCCCAATCCAGCGCTGGTAAACACAACGTGCCTCGCGAGCAGCCGCTGCGTGAAACAGCAATTTGTTGCCAAGAGTTCCCATTGCTTCCTTTGCGGTGCCGCTGTAATTTGCCGCAAAATCGTCTCTCTGAAACGAGAAGCAATGTGAGAACGCATTTATCTGCAGGCTTACGAGCAGGAAAAACATTCTCTGAGCCTGACGGCAAATTCTTCTGCTCTCCAGTTGTAGCTGTGAGATGACAGATCTGATTCAAAGATCCCTCACGTCAATAAAACTTGGGGCTCTCAGGCTGCATCTTACCGGCGCGTGGCTGGCCGAAGCCCACCAGCCCCACCTCGAGCGGTTTTCCCAAGGGAGCAAAAGCAGAGGTGATACTGGTGTATAACCATACAATTAATTCCCCGAACCAACTCCGGCCCCTGCTCAAGCAGGGTCACCCAGAGCCGGGTGCCAGGACGGTGTCCAGATGGCTTTTGAGTGTCTCCAAGGATGGAGATTTCACTCAGAGCACCTCCAGGACAAAGCGGCTGGAGCTCAGTGCCCAGCAGAACGGCTCCTGGAGCTGCGAGAAGACGTGGACCATCAATGAAGGTTTTGATAGAGTGGCTCTCCTTCCAGCGTACCGGCTGAAACAGCTTGCCCTCAACTTCTCCCTCTCTCTCCCTGCTGTAGGATCTCCTTCTCCTGGTGTGGCTCCTTTCTCCTTCTGCAGCGTGCTTGCTTGTTTATTTGTATTTCAAAGTACACGTATCAGGTTTCTTGGATGAAATCCCAGAGCTCCACATGTGGCTACTTGTGCTGACTTTAACCCAGATTTCTGGTGAAAGGAAGAACATGGCACCACAGGACCTGGTAATTATGACCAAGGATTGTCCAAAAAGCTCTGTTCCCCAAAGCTGCTACCAACCAATGTAAGAAAGGGACATCTTTAGACCAGCAGCCATGCTGGAAAACAAAGGCTGTGTTAATGCATAAAACCTGTTGACGACAGATGCAGCTTCCAGGAACGCTCCTCGCAACCCAAGCTGCGCAGCTGGGGTCCGACCTTCACAAACACGCAGTGACCAATCGTGAGATTTCAAAAAATATTTTGCCAGATGTTTATTTCTCCAGGCAGCTTTCTTTTGCATGTTTACTCATCGCAGGCGAAGACTCCAAGCCCAATCTGGTGATAAAAAGGGCATTTTAGCAGTTTGAGGTATGAATACACCCACGGCAAAAAGTTCAGAGCTGGATCACAGCTCCCTGAAGACACTCCAGTCCAGGACATCGGTTCCACCCCTCCAGAGAGAGCAACCAGATGCAAACCTAAATTCTCATATTTTTTTCCAAATAATTTGGATTCTCAGATCATGACGAGGGCCCATCACTAAGGAAAATAATCGCTGTGGTGAAAAAAAAAAATGTTATCGCCGTGAAGACAGGAGATGCGTATGCGTTAAAAAAATGTACAGGCTAACTCAGGTGTCCAAAGATCAAGGGGCTTCTCTAAGACGGTATGGAGGGGGCAGACCCTTCCTGGGGGCGAGTCTGTTCTTTTGGACGTGCTCATGTCCGCTCTACGTTGAAGCACCGCCGGCTGGCTTACAGCAGGGCAGGGATGGGTATGACAACGTAAAACTGAGTCCTCGGCTAAATTAATGGCAAGGAAAGACGGGTAGTTGGTTTGGTTTGGTTTCCTTTTCTTACAGTAGAAAAAATCTTGGTTGAGGAAGAGCTGCAGGAAGGCACCTAGGTCTTAGCTTGCCCTGCAATCGCCCGTTTCCAAGCAGCAGCCAGGCTTTTAGGGATCCAGGTTGGCGCAGAGCGGGGATTTTGAGGCCAGATGTGTTCTGCGGGCACCAGGGATGCTTTGCTGCCTGACTGGGCTGCACAGCAGGGTTTATGCACGAATTCCAGGGAGTCTGGGGTCTTGCAAGGCAAGGCCACTTTCTGGGGATCAAGAGGAGATAGGGCTAGTCATCACAAAAGAACCCTATTGTATTTAGACTTACCTTTTTTTTCTTTAAAATGCCCCTCAGTCGACAGCTAGGATCGGGTGGAGTTCGTCTGGCACCACCCTCGTCAAATCGCCAGCTATTTTAATAGAAGTCTTGGTCAAAATAAAGGATGATAGCATTAGCAGCGCAAGGCTGGGGCTGTAAATCTGGCAAGAGATCGCTATTTTCTTGCCATTAAGAATAACTTTTGGTTTTTTTTGCTTTATTTCTTTTGGCTGGGAGCAAGGTGCTAATATTCATTTATTCTCTGTGATCCTCTGTAAACCATTTGGCCTGATGTAGGAGAGAAAAAAAAAAAAAAAGTTTCTTTTCCCTCTGCTGATCGTGTAATTTTTTTAATATTTAAGTGCCTGTAACTAAACAGGAGGCAGCTTGCTTCCAAGAGGAGAAAGCTCTAGCGTCCTGCAGATATCAGCAGTGTCCGTTAGCCAGAGACTAAACATCACCCACCTGCTTTCTAGATTCTTGACAGAGAAACAGGATCTTGATAATCTTTCACAAACCCCCAGGCTCAGCAAACTATTTGAATACTGGAAACGTGAAGAGTCAGGGAGCTAAAAAAGGGTTTGCACAGAGGGAAAGTCTGCCTGAGCTCTCCAGAGCTGCACCAGACCTTCCATATTTCCTGGAACGTGATAGAAAATCATACATTTCCACAGGCAATTGCAGTTTTGATGCCTATAGTTTAGCATAAGTTAAAATATTTTGGTTCTGTGGAAGGTACAGGGAGAAACAGAAGTTTACAACGTGTCAACAGCTTAAATACGTGTAAGAAACCCGGGCACGTAACTAAACGAGCTGTGCGGGGGATTTATTTGGTAACAAAAGGAACCCATCCGCCGATGCACCTCTTACGCTTGGTTTTCCGTCGACCTCACAGGCCGTTTGTCAAGAGCGCGGTGTCAGGATCGCAGCGAATTCACTCCAAAGCAGCCATCCCCCAAGCTGTGGGAATATATCCTATCGCAAATGCTGGACTGCAGGAATGAGCTACAAAGAAAAATCAGATGGGAAAAGCACCAGAATTGCAATGCCCTAATAGCCATCAGGAGACACTGACCTGGCTCCAAGCTCACTTCCAAGAGACCTTCTCCAACCAGGGTCTTGCCCAGAGCCCCTCACCGCGGTGGGAGCCCTCCCAGAGACTCTTGCAGGCTTTGGATGTGTCCCCGCACCAGTAACGTGGAATTAATATCAAAACTGTCGGCTCTATGGCATAAGGGAACAGGAAAGGGTGAAAAGAGCTTTTTCCCACCACTCCAGCGCACCAGACCTGTTAGTCCACCTAGTCTGATCTCGTTTACCACCAACCACGCAAGGTCATCCAGTTCCTGAGTGCAGTTGCGGCTGTCTGAAGTCTTCCCTCTGGAAGGGCGCTTGAAATCACCTGGAGATGAAGAAGCCACTGGTTCCTTTTGGTTTGCTCCAGTGGCCAGCCTCTCTCCAGTGGAACAAACTGTACCTTGCTGAGAATTAAATTTTGCTGCTCTTCGGCATTGTAATATCTCCTTTTTACGACAAAAAATGCATAAGAACTTCACGTGTTTTTCAAGTGACACCGAGATTCTGGAATTTTTTTCCAGGATATATGTAACTCCTGCTTCTTGAGACTTAACACAGCGTAAGGGGGAGTATATATGGTATGTTTGATTTGTAGCAAAATCACGTGCCAAAACGTATTATCCGGGATAGTATTAGAAGCTAACCAGTACGCACCGCTGCTGCATCGACTAAGAGCCTGCTGTTTGTTTTTCATTATGATTTTGTCTGGAATTTGCATTTTTAGACTATGCTGAAAGCTCTGTCTCTGTTTTGGGGACAAGGCTAAGGGTTTGCTGAGTGGTGGCTTGGCTCCCATTCAGGAGAGCTAGAGTTTCCTCAGCTCCAAACTTGGAAAAACCGCATTTTGAAGCCCTCTCCTCCTCAAAGGCTCTGCAGATGCCTGGTCAGATTCCTCCCGATGTAACAGCCAGATGAACAGCATGGGGGATGAATTTGTCCAGGAAGGAAACTTAAAATCAGCCTTTTTCTGTCCTTCCCAGAATATTTTCACTCCAGGCTCCTTAACTATTTAACCCGTCTTTTTTCCTTTCTCCCCGGCACAGACTGCGCTCCTACTGCGAGGCCGTTACGTAAAGATACGTTTCATGGATCTGCTCCTACCCCGCGCAGGTCTGGCAGGCTTCTCCCCACCTGCAAATTTGGCGAGGCTACCAGTGCACCCCAGTGCTGCTACGCAACCGGCAGGACCAAGCCTGGAAGCTGGCGAAGAAAGGCTTGGTGGCGATCCCGAGCAAAGCTGCAGGGTTAGTCTCTCTGACGGCGAGCGCGTTAAAGTCATTTCGTCTTGCACATAGGATTATGTCAGCGAGCAGCTGGATGCAGATCTCTGGATCCTGGAAAGGATGAGCAGGGCTGCAGAGCGGGCGGCTTTTTCCGAAGTCTGCAGCATCCTCTGGCGGAGCTGCAAGAAAAGGATGGCTGTCCAGAGGAGAGGAGGTTTGGGCTGGCATTGCAAAGGAAGTGCTCGGGGCCTCTAAAAATGTTCCCCAGCCTCACCCATCTGCAACACGACCAGGAAGAGCCAAAATTGCGACCTCCCTAATGCTGACCAGGCGATGCTGTCTATGAAGCACAGCTACTCCCTGTGCTTCAGCCTGGGATTGGGGGACTAGACTTTGCTTTGCCGACCTTGGGCAAGCACCTGCAAATTTTCTGACGGTCTGGTGCCACAGGAGCAGAGTGTGTACCCAGACTGGTGTAACGTAGCTGGCAGATATCCTTCCCAACTTTTCTCCTCTTTTCCTGGTCTTAGTCACCATGATCAAAACCTGAATTGAACCCTCACTCCCGGTCAAAGGAAGCGTTCAGATAAAATCTGGGTTCCCAGGCTGTGGTTCTCCCCTGGACTTTGCTGTGTTTTGGCTTACAGGGCAAAACGGGTTGTTGTTTCCTCTTTTATTACAACAGCCCTGCGTCCGGAAGCTACGGGGTAGCAGTCACCTCTGAAGTGCAGCTGAGCACCCAGGACGTTTGGAGAATCAAATTCATCTCCTCCGGCCTGAGAAATAAGACTGGTGGCAGAGGGTAGCGTGAAATCCAGCCCGGAGCCACGCAGCCGACGGAGTGTTGGGAGAATCCCTCCTGGGCAGCTCCGCAAAGATTGACGCGCCGATAGAACCCAGCGCAGCAGCCCTGCCAACTTCTGCAGCAATTCACTCAATCCTTATGAAAGCAAGACTAAATTGGACAGGAGCCCGCACTTCATCTTCTCTCCCAACTCCTCTGGGTGAGAACTGTCGAGCAGACCGGGTTGCCGATAAAGTAAAAGCAAACACCATTCCCTTGTGCTAAGATACAGGAATATTATCCTGACATTTTAGCATGGATCACTCATATTGCTGTTCGTTCTCTCCTCTCTGAGAGCTGTGGCTTGACAATAGAAACATTCCCCGAATACAAACAAAATAATCAGGGTTGAAAACCAAATTCATGGTGGAAGCACTCACTCCTCTCCGCCTCTCAGCCTGCACGGGTCTAAGCAAGTTGAGTTTGCATTAGTTCTTTTTACTCTGAGTATTTTTATTCTGTCTTTCAGATGGTACTCTTGTTTTCACATAAATGTGTGAACATTTTCTAATATCTGGCCAGCAGCCTGATAATTGTAAGATCTAGGTTCAAATTTCTGTGACAGAAGTATAGAAAAAGGTACATAGCATAACAACTTTCAGTGATCTCTGCCTCTTCCTGATTTTTTTTTTTTTAATGCAGGAACTTATTTTACATTACCTCAAGGAATTACAATCATCATCCAGCATTTTTACAAGCTGTTAAAATGTGAAGATTAAAATCTCCACTTAAAAAAAAAAAAAAAATGCTTCCAAGGAGGAATTTATCTGTGATTTATCTCGGAAACAAGATTTGTACGCTTAAGTGCTTGGCACAGAGTGATTTGTCCCATCCGCCGGCTGCTTAAAATCATTTAATGTGATAAACGGCAGCAATACGGGGTGACTGGTGAAAAATAGCGGCTTGTCCTACAGGAATGGCAGTTCTGGGAGATGTGAAGACCAGACTTACCCCACGAAAGCGCAGGCTCTTAAGTTAGTTCCTGTAACCTTTCTTGTAATGCTGGAAACAATCCCCCAGTATCCATACTGGGAGATGATGGGGAGCTGGATCGAGCTGGCAGAGCAAACTGGGCTGTAAGATGAGTGAAGAGATTTATTGCGCCCGAGGAACAAACCCAGCATAGACAGCCGCTGGCAACAGCAGCGATTTAACCCGATTAAACTCTGTGCTTTGCAAATGTGAAAAGCAATGGATTCGGGGGGGATTTTTTTTTTCAGTTTTGTGAAAACAACTAAGCAGAAGCTATAAAAATTTGTGGATTTTTTTTTTCAATCAGTTCTTCATAGTGAAGATGTGGACGGACCACTGGAAAAACAAAGTCCCGACAGAAATTGTTAAATTTCTGGACACCAGAGTGAACTGAGCCCTGACCACCAGCTTGAATCAATTTTCACAACCAGAGCCCTGAAACCTCATCTGCTATGAGACCTGGAGCAAGGCTGGCTTGCCTTTTCACAGGTACAAAAAAAACCCCTTGCACAGAGATCACAGATTTTCTTCTTCCTGCTCTCCAAAACGAATCTGTGGGGCAATAGCAAGGCCTGGCGCCCTGCGGTTCTCCTAACCAACGGTGGAGTTGCTGCAGCTTCTTGAGAGAAAATAATTAAAAGCGTGGCGCAAGGCACTCCAAGTAACGCGGTAAAACTGAGCCCTACCTGCAATTTTGAGGAATTCTGAGGAATTTTGAGGGCTTCCTCAGGAGACCGTGCCCAGCAGCGCCGCCCCCGAGGGAGCGTGGGAACACTCAAGATGGCTGCCTCCCCCTGCCCCTCAGCCTCCCTCACTCAAGATGGCGGCAAAACACGGGCGGCTAATGCGGCGAAGCCGAGGCGGCCATGTTGCTTTCGGGCAGCACTCCCCCCGCCAGGCAGCGCCGTACCATTCCATCGAGGACCGGGGGGGGGGGGGGGGGGGGAGCGAGGGGCGGTGGGGGGAGCGGTGGTTTCTCCCGGCGGCGGGAGGAGCGCGGCGGGTGCGGCTGAAGCGGGAGCGGGGTCCTTGGCAGGGTAAGGCCGGGCCCTGAGGGGGCGGCGGGGCCGGGCAGCGGGGAAAGGCAGCGGGGAAGCACCCCCCCCCCCCCCCGCCCACCCCACCCCGGGTGGGTGCGGAGGGGGCCCGGCTGCCGCCACTACCGCGCTGGCGGGCCGGGCCTCGACGCGTCGCGAGCGGACATGGCGGCGGTGGGGCCTTGCGGTCTGCAGCGGGGGCGGCCGGTCCCTGCGTTGGCGGCGGGTGACGGCCTGCTCGGCCTTGATTTTCTCGTATGAAGAGCTTTTTTTTTCAGTTGTATCTCTAGGGTAACATACTAGGTTTTTAGTAAGGTGGAATTCGAAGTTTTGTAAGCTTAAAAAAAAAAAAAAATTTAAATGACTCTTGGAGGAATTTGTCCGGCACTCTGCTGGATGAGAAATTGGGATGCCCTGATGGCAATTCCTCAGCTCACCCAGCAGTGCGCAAACTGGCCAGAAGCTGTGGCAGTTGTGACTGTTCGCTGGGTGTCCTGACGTACCTGACTGTATGTATCTGTCTCATGTGGGAATTTATGTGAATAAGCTCGATTTCCCGGGTGATTAATACAGTTGAGTAACTCCAGCTGTTATTTATGTCCTCGTAAAGCTCTTTTTCATCTTTGTTAGCTTATTATGTCACTGTCATTGATGCATTTTGTCATTGCAATCCTTCAAGACAGGCAAATATTACAGGAAAGAAATTACAAAAGTCAGAAAAATATCTTGGGCGTGACTCGTTTGAGGCCTGAAGCTAGGTCTTGCAGTGAGGTAACGAGTCTTTTTTGCCCTTTCCTTAGCGCAGTTCGTGTGCTCTTACATGTTTTGCCTGTTGCGCTGCAGCTCTGGTTGTTTCATCTCCTCTCTTGCGCAGTTCATTTTATCAGTCGGGATCTGGGGCGTTGCGCCGCTGTTACGCTCTACCCGCGTTGGGCTCGTTTCGCCCGGGCGTCGAGAGGAACAATTACATGCTCTTACACCATACCAGCAGTTCAGAGAGATATTTGGACAGTTGCTGTTGAGGGTAAAGATGATCAAGTAAGGGCACACCAGGACTCTTTTTTTTTTTTTTTTTTTTTTTAGATTTTTTTTTTTTTTCCCCCCGACGCCATCGATATTTCAAGGGTTCCCATTTTGATCACGGTCAGGGCCCTTTGTTTTACATGAATGTGCAGCTACTGAGAGTTAAAAGGAGCCCTCCCTGGGAAAATAAATTAAGGAAGAAGTTCCTCCTCGCTTCTCTAAAGAGAAACTTAAGATCTAATTGAAAAGGCTCGGAGAAAATCAAGCAACCAAAGATTATGTGTACTTTGCAAAACGCAGGGTGTGTTTATGTGAAATAACAGAATTTTTAAGAACTGTGCAGTTCACTTTCTTTAATCTGTTGGTTTTTTCTCCCCTAGATGTTTGGGTGTTTGAATGAGCGTACCTCCGCTGCCTTCACTTCAAAAGGGCTATACTGCACCGCACCAGTTAAGGCTCTGGCCCGCAGGGATTACAAAGTAGATGCAAACAGTGAAAGTCCAAGAAACAACAATGTTGTAGGAGTATTTACTGTCTGTTCTACAAATGCCTTCCTTTAGTGTGTTAATTACCCCGAATTAGAGAGCTGCTATTGACTATGTCATTGCATCATTAAAAAAAAAAAGCACTCTAGCACAGAGCAAATATAAATCTCTGCTTGCAGACTGGAAGCCACTGTTAGACTTTATTTTTTAAAACAGTTGTACTTACTCCAGTGGCCTTATCAGGAACTGTAATTGAGTTGAAATACTTCTTGGCTTTTGCAGTGATTCTGTTAGATTAATTGTGTTTTCTGTAAGTCTTGCATGCGTGCAAATTCTTTAAAGTATTTATTCCCCTATTACTGGACACAAAAAAAAAAAACCTGAAAGAAGTGACAAACAAATGCGTTAAATATGTGGAAAAAAATGTTGCTTTCGTGTAAATCTTCCCACTGAAGTCAGTGTTTTGGAGACAGCTTGCTGCTTTCAGAAGTAGCTTCAGGGCACAGCAGGACGATGTTTATTCGGGCTGTTAACCTCTAGCCAGCTCCCTTTTGCTTCCTGGTTTCTTATCATGAAGTGTAAAAAGTAAGGAGAAAATAGCTTTCCTTAGCTGCTGGGTACAAGAATCTGCTCCCTTACCCCCAAAATGAAAGCAAAATACTTGGAAACTTCTATTACCTGAACTTTTTGCAGGGTAAAAAAAAAAACTTGCATATTATTTTATACTCGTGAAACGTTGTGTTCTACTCTCAACTGTAAAACTTATGAGAAGAAACTGTATCCAGCACCACTAAAGGTCAATTTCCTCTCCAGGCAGTGACAGAAAGTACAGCCTGATTTTTTCTGAAGAAAAAAAAAAATAGAATTGATTAACTTCTGGCATTTTTCTTTGGAAAGGCCGTTCAGCAAACCGTTTCAAGGCTGATTTAATCTAGAACCAGCTGAACTGCAGAGATGATGTTGGAACCTACCTCTCCACTTGGCTTAGGATCAGATATCAGTGTTAGCAGAGCTCACACGGGAGCTCCTATCAAGAATTTATCGCAGATGGGGATCTTAAAAAGGAGGAGGAGGAAATTAGCACGCGCTCTGCTCATTGATTTCTTGAAGCGCTACCGATCGGTGAGCTTCGCAACGCTGGGGTCAGTTCTGCGCAGACATGGAGAAGGATATCCTGTTGGAAAACATTAAGAAGGGCGAGCCAGGGGACGGATTAAGTGGAAGCTTTTGTGAGTTTGTGGGTGGAATTTTTAAAGGTTCATACTTTTTAACTTTTTCATTGGCCGCATCTACAAGGGAAGTGATTTTACTTTCATACCTTATTGTTATATCTACCACCATAGCTTGATTTTCTTTAACGAATATTAAATCCGGTTTATATAATTCATTCTGCTCACTTTTGAGTACTGGTTCATTAAATACAATCCAATTTTTCTTTTTGGCTTCATTTGCCAAAATGTATTAACCTCCGGATCCGTGCTCCTTGCAGCCTGCGAGCGTGCCGGAGGAGCTGTTAGGGTTGTGTCTCCACGTAGCTGGTGAGCGTTGGTAGGGAATAGTTGGGAGCGTTTTAAAGATGCCTGCTGGGCAGAATTCTTAAGGCAGAGCCCGTGATAATTATTGAACGTTTGTAGAAGTCTGGATGTGAGCAGTCCTTTTCTGATAGAATTTAGATGTGTTTTGCACATCCCTCTCCTTCATTTCCAGCTTCTGCGGGATGTTTCAACACATGCTTTGTTTGGCTTTTTCTTCTAGTATCTTTCCTGTAGTAATATTTTTGTTTTCTTTTCTCTGAGTACACCTCTCCGAGCTTGCTAGCGGTTGAGGAGAGCGGGAGCGAGGAGGTTCTGCAGCAGCCAGGTGAGAAGGCTGACATCCCAAGCAGTCCCGTCGATCGGGGTGGGACTTCTCGCAGGAGCTCATCGAGTGCTCGGGATCAGCCCTCCAACTAAGTGCAAGTCTTTGAGGTTCTGCAGAACTCAGATTTACAGACGTTTTCCATCTGGTAGAAATCTCCTCCGTTTCCTACAAACGGAGCAGTACGCATTCCCGCCGAGCTTCATAGGGTCATTAGAAAATCCGTTTAAACGGTTAAATGTAAATTTTAAGCAGTCTTTGGCATGTCGCAAGCACGGAATGCGTTAGACCTTGCAGATTAGAAGACGATTATCCTCTGCGGCGCTGGCTGCGGTAGCTTGTGAAAGGAAAAGTCTTCTCAAAGCTCTCTCTTAAGCTTGCTGTTCAAACCCGTTCGCTCTGGGCTATGTATTGTATTTGACTTCCTGATACTTTATGTTGAAGAGACATTTGTCTTCTTAATCAGATGGTTTCTGTCTGCCAGGAGTGCATTTAATATGATGTCAAACATAATTTAGATGAGAAGTGAAAGCACGGTTTGGTGTCGTTTTCTGCCAGCCGTGATTATGGTGAGAGGGAAGCACCGCAAGCCAAGCTGAAATGCAGCCTTTAAGCAATAACAAGCTGACTCCTCTGTTTATTTTGGCCTCGTGTTCTTCCCTCGGTTACAAAGCTGTTTAAGCATGTGCTAAACAACAGACATTTATGCTAGATCGGCAATATCAGCGTAGAGGCTCAGAGCGTCTAAAGGCCTCGGTAAGATTGGCAGCGTCGTTGTCCCGCTTTACGGGCAAGGGCAAACGAGACTTCTTGTTCCGGCGATGTCGTGTGCGGGTTGAGACAGGAACGCCACAGAGCTCTCTGGCGTCTGATTTGTAATTGCTAGCGGGAGAAATGCAAGTTGTTCTCTCTGAAAAAGATAAAATGTCAAAAAACTTCTCGCCCCTCTCTTTGCTGATTGAGAAGGAGCAAACAGTTTTGACATATTTTTTTCAAATAAAACACTAATAACTCCTAAAAAAAAAAAAATTGTGGCTATTTCTAGATAAGTAATTTGTCCCTGTATATGATTTAAGTGGCCAAATACAACAACCCCCCTTGCTTTGGCAGAAGGGGCTGCCTCGTGCAGTGAGTGGAGCCTGGTGGGACGGTGGAAACTCAGGCTCTGTTTCGACACCGGCCTGGAAACAGTCGGAAGTGACTTGCTGTGCTTCAGTTCCCCCTTTGCAGAAGAGCGGGGAAAGACGTTTGCTTCCACTGTGAGCTGATGTGACCTCTGCCGTTGAAAAGTGTTTGTACGGAGAATGCCAGAGTGTAAATCTAAAGCTGGGACTGTAGTAAACCAAGTGTGTTTGCTGCTGGCGGTTGCGTCGATAGGAGTAACCTGGAGGTCTTTGCCACATCCTGTAAATTAGGAATTAGGACATGGATCTCCACTGAGCTTTACTTTTAAGCGATTGGTGTCGTATATGAATGAAAAGATAGCTCACGGAAGAGAGAGAGAGCAAGCACTCAAACCTTTGTCTGTTTTTTTTTCTGGCAGGATGGAGAAAAAGAAAATTCTGATGAAGTCCAAGGTTGCTGCTCCTAACCTCCTGAGGGCACTGCATTCTCTGTACCAGTTCGGTCACCTCTGTGATGTGACGGTTCACACGCAACATCTGGGAATTCAGGAGGAGTTTCTGGTTCACAAAGCTGTCTTGGCAGCTTCCAGCAATTACTTCAAGGGGCTTTTCCTGCATGATGAGATGCTGGACACCAAGAACTGCACAGTGACTCTGCAAGACATTTATACGGAAGAGTTCACCTCCTTTCTGGAGTTTGTTTACACTGCAGAAGTGGAGATCGAAGCAGAAAAATTGCAACGGATGAAAGAAATAGCCGAAAGACTTGAATGCAAGGATTTGCTTGACATTTGTGAAGAGGTGAAAGCAGAGGGCAGGAAGGGTTTAGATCTGAGCCTCCATCTGAAGGGTCAGCTGTGTGAAAACGGTGGGCCGCAGTGGAATCGCATCCCGCAAGAGGAGACCCGCAAGCTGAGTAACTCTTCCCAAGCTGTGGCAGCAGCCGTGCAGAGGAAGCTTTGGGATAGGCAAAAACGTAAAAAGTTGCTGGCTGGCTATGAACTCATTGAAGGGCAACCGGCAAGCCTGGAGCAAGAGGACACTGCTTTTCCAGAGCCAAAATCCAGGACGGCAAAGCTACCGAAATGTAACAAGACAGATACCAGGAACAGGCTCGGCGTGGATATCGTTAGCCCGGAAAACGAGGATGGTCGTTCTCTCCTCAGTCAGACTGAGGCAAAGGAAGCCCCTGCCGTCGTTGAGAGCACCCTGCCTGAGCGGTGGGAGGATGAAAACAGTTTAATTTCCAAATTCGCCAGTAAAACCGAAGGTAGGAAATCACTGCGGCACGTGGCGAAAGCCTTGCCGCGCATTGCCTGCGAGAAGTGCGACCAGTCGTTCCGTGTCGCCAAGCAGTACCGGTCGCACATGGAGCTCAAGCATCACGTCAACCTGGCCGTCAAATACAGCTGCAACTCGTGCGAGCAGCTCTTCTCCACTCACCAGAACCTCCGGCGGCACCGCCTCGCCGTTCACGGCGGTGAGCGGGGCTTCCTCTGCCTGTTTTGCGACAAGCGCTTTACGCGCCGGAAGGAGATAAGCGACCATGTCCACAGGGTGCACGGGAAGAAGCGGGATCCCCAGGCCTGCCCGTACTGCGACAAGGTCGTCAGTTCCAAGTGCGGCCTGACCGTCCACATCCGAACGCACACTGGGGAGAAACCGTATAAGTGCGAGCGCTGCCCCGCCAGCTTCGCTCAGAGGTCTGCTTACAACGCTCACGTAAGGTACAGAGTTCTCTCCGTGCGCTTGCGTCCGTGCACACGCAGGAAAATGTGTTTTCTCTCCGGGCGCCAGGAACAAAGCCTTCCTGAAGTCCTCGATGCTTTAGTTGCAGAATTCCTTGGATCTGATCAGAAGCGTGTTGAAATCCGCACTGATTTTTTTTTTTTTTCCGTTGACCTCATCGAGCTCTCAGCTGGGTTTACTGGATCGAGGTCTCCCAGACTGGGAATTTAGGCGAACTTTTCCTGTTGAATCAAAAGGGACTTGTGCAACTGGGTCTCTTAGGTGATTTTTGGAAGCCTCAGATTTGGCTTTTTAAATAGGAGCCGGAAAAGAGTCGGCATCTGTTTAAAGTGCTGATTTAATAAGAAAATGCCCGTTTCGTAAATGTCAGGGCAGCGTGGTACCTTTCAGTATGGTTTTTCGAGGCCAGATACCCTGTGTGCTGTTTTGCTGCGTAGCGGGAGGTTATTAAGCGCTGCCTGACAGAAAACAAGATGTTGAAGTTGTTCCCTGTTGTTTGTTTTAACAGGAAAATCCATGAATCTGGGCAAAAAAGGAAGCTGGTGCCTGTCTATTGGATGGTAGTTCCGCCTGCGCGTAGACCAAACGCAGCGAGCTGTGACAGAGATCCTGACGGAGAGACGCGGGATGGGACGCTGGAGGCTGAACAACAAAAGCGCGCGAGGCACGAAGAGGCCACAAGTCGTGAGGGAGAACCCGGGGGTTCGTCTGTCACCGAAGCAGACCGCAGCAAGGAGCAACGAGAGCGGAAGCGGAAATGTCAGGAAGCTGAAGCAAGACGTGAAAAAATAAGCGAAGAGGGGAACAAAGATGAAGGTGAAACGGGCGTGAAGGGCGAGGAGGAGGTGGATTACGAGGCGGGGTGTTCAGGAGCCGAAGATGGTAGAGATAACGAGGAGGTGTGTGCTGAGGAGGACGCTGAGGATGATGAGTACTCTCACGAGAAGGACGGTGAAGAACATGAATCAGATGCAGGGTTTAAAGTAAAGAAGGTAGACGGAGGTGGGGCGAGTAAGAAATCTGCCTATGTGATAAGGTGCGATAAGTGTAACGAGCAGTTCGTTTCCCGGAAGAAGTACGTGGATCACTGCAGAGACGTCCATCAGTGCTTGCCCGGCAAAGTCTACCAGTGTGAGATCTGCAGCAAGTCCTTCGCTAGCTACAACAGCTGGAAGGAGCATCGAGCCTGCGTCCACACGGAAGAAAGGCAGTTTGCCTGCACCCTTTGCAACGCTACCTTTAAAAGAAAGAGAGATGTGAGGACGCATTATATGCGGAAGCACGAAGGCAGGGTCAAACGCCCTCTCTGCTCCGTCTGCGGGA
The DNA here is from genome assembly GCF_036417535.1 of Chlamydotis macqueenii. Lineage (NCBI taxonomy): Eukaryota > Metazoa > Chordata > Aves > Otidiformes > Otididae > Chlamydotis > Chlamydotis macqueenii. The sequence continues at coordinate 126,279,230 of NC_141558.1, read as the reverse complement.
AGATCCTCAGCTCCCGAACGGCGCTGGTGTTTCATATGCGCACGCATACAGGAGAAAAACCTTACGAATGTGCTGTTTGTCATTCCAGATTTGCTCAGCCGTCACAACTTAAGATCCATACCAGGTCAGCCTGCGGGACTGCCTCTCCCGTTACCCCTCCCTGCGTGCCCGCTGCGCTTCGGCGCTTCTTTTTCCTCTTCTGAGTCATTCTCCTCGCGTGTCCTTGTGACAGGAACACTGAGATACGATTTGTTCTCTAGTGTCTGTGGTTAATTCTTTTTACGTAAAGGCTTTGTCTGCATCTGGTCATTGCGTGGGTTTTGGGAGGGATTTTGAAACAGACGCCCCGTCCAAACTTGTAATCCAAAGCCAGACGTTTGAGTGAGTCTTCAAAATAAGATGATGGCCTTCACCCGTGAAGGACAGGCTGAAGAGTGAGTCAGGGGCCTCAGAGACCCAGACGCTGAGCCCTGCTCGCTCTTTATGACTCTGAGCAACTCATTTAGTGTGGAATTTCATTTTTTTTTGTACGTGATACAAAAGCTGAGCTGCTCATCTGGGCTCCCTCTGTAGTCGCTGGAGCTAGACTGGATGAGTTCTTCTCTGGTGGTGTCTGTGTCAAATGTGTCCTCTCTCAGGAGGGTGAATCATCCCGTGGAATTTCCCATCCTTCTCCCAACGGAGAACTTAGGAGTAAGAGGAGATTAACTGTTGGGAGGGCGAAGTGAGGTGAGAGAAATCCCATACTGGAGACTGTGCACCCGGGCAATAGATTTCTCCTGTCTCCTGAGTGTTCTCGCAGCGATACGGAAAATTGTGAGGCATGCGCGTTCAGGACCAGCAAAAGACGTGGAATCGAGAGATAATCCGCGTCAGCTGCAACGCCGCAGAGCTGCGCTGCGGCGACTCACGGGGTTTGGGTTGGGTAACTGGCTGTCTCGTCTTTGCAGCGTTTTGCCTGGCAACTCAAAACCGTGCCTGGTTTTGCACGTCGTGCTTTTTTGGGTTGGAATAAGGGAAGTCAGCACAGTGTTAAGACCAAACGTTAGGCTCAGACTTTCACTGATTTGCGCTAGTTTAAAATCGGATGTCCAGCATGCGCTTGGAAACACTGCTTGCCGGACTTTCCTTAGTGCCTTTTGTCTTAAAAATGGGAATATCCTGCCGGTTAAAGTTTGCGGGCCGGAGGAGAGGAGAGGGAGGGATTGCGGCAGCCAAGAACGTGACCTGCAGCGTCCCAAGAGATCCGCTGCTGGCGTCGTGCTGGGGACGCACTTTTGGTCTTCAGCGCGGCAGCAGCTCGTCATCTTCCCCGCTTTCTCCCTTCCGGTGCTTCTGCTTTGAGCCCTAACTTGTGAAGGAGAGGTGGATTTTGTAGGGCCTGAGGGTGAGGAAAAGGTAAACCTCAAATGGGAATTTCAGGGCTTTTGTGTAGCGCCTACGCTCGTGAACACTCTTATTTCCTGAGTGGGCAGAATGTCCTTTTTTTTTTTCCACTTCATTTAAAAAAAAAAAATGAAGTGTGCTCTCTGTACGACGTAATTCCAAATTGCAAATGCATTTCTTCGAGCATGCGCTACAGCGCTCGTTTATTAATCCTCGTTTGTGTTTTGCTTTCTTTAGGTCCCACACGGGGGAAAAGCCGTATATTTGCGAGGACTGTGGGGCTTGCTTTGCTGATAAAGGCAAACTCACTGGCCACAAAAGGACCCACACAGGTAGGGATTTAATACTCCTCTTCCTCCTGCTGCCTCCCTTTTATGTTGTTAGAAATTGGGATTTGAAGAAGGTTGCGCGCTTTTTGTTGTAACTCGCAGAAGAGACTTTGAGCAGCAGGAAGGTGCCACCAGAGGTAGATATTTGAAAACTGGCTTTGAAGTACGGAATTCTGCCGAGAGAATTCCAAATGTCTCTTCCCTTTTTCTCAGGAGAGCGCCTTTTTAAATGCGATGTGTGTGGGAAACATTTCGCCACCAACGAATACTTAAAATGCCATAAACGTTGCCACATGGGTGCGAAGCCCTACAAGTGCCAGGTTTGCGGGAAGACGTTTGGACTGAGAGCTTCGCTGGCCCAGCACAGCAACGTTCACGCAGGTGAGGAAACCGACTGCTCCGGGCTGGGAAAACAAACGGCGCTGGGAATTCGGGGCGGAAGGTTGGTATCCTGAAGTCGGATGGCGACGTTTTATTCCAGAACCACTTTTGTAAGCCCCCTGAATTAGGTGGTGAGGAGAAGCAGGGCTCGTACCCGTCCTGGCTCGTTAAACGGATCACGATATCGTCTCGTATCGTGTCAGTCGGCGCTTGCCCGGAAGGCTGAGGGCTGTTTGTGGCTGCTGAAGGATGCCGGAGCAGAGAGTGGCTGTAGTTGCTGCTGTTCCCCTTGCAAGATCAGCGAGCTGTTCTCGGGCTTCCCTTGCAGCCGAGAAACATTCATCACATAACCTTAAAAACCAGGGGGGCCTGGGGTGTGTATGTCCTATGTACGCCGCTTACCAATATTGATCTTTTAAAAATTCCTTGTGCTTTTGGTCTGTGGAAATCAAGGCCGGAAGAACACGCCTTCTAACTCCGTGCTTCCTGGGGTTTGGGGTTTTTTTGTGTTTTTTTTTCCTCCATTTTAGAGACCCGTCCGTATTTCTGCGAACAGTGCGGGAAAACGTTCACCCAACAGGGCGCCCTCCGGCGCCACCAGCGCATTCACACCGGGGAAAAGCCCTACAAGTGCCGCGCTTGCGAGAGGACCTTCACCGACATGTCCACCTTGCGCCGACACGTGCTGGTACGCTGCCCCTCGCGCGTCTCTCTGCGGCGGGCAGGCTGCGGTGGTGACCTTCAGCTGCTGAGAGAGGTTTCTGGGCTTGGTTCCTGTTGGTGCTTAAGTTTTGATCATTATTAAAAAAAAAAAAAAACGGTGAAAGAATGAATATTAGGGTTTGGGGGATTGGTGTACAGACAGCTTTTCAAAATATATTTCTGAAGCGTGGAGAGTTTCCTCCAGCAGCACAGCAGCTCCCACTACTGGCTGTCAAACCGGTCGTCTCCCTTTCCTTCTTCTGAAGGAAAATCTAATCTTAGTGGTTATTTAAAATGTTTGGATAATTTTCTTGGGAAAGGAGCGGTGCCACGTTGTGTATTACAAACACCGTGGTTTTTAACGTCTTCGTGTTGCAGGTGAATGTGATTTTACGCGTTTCCAGCTATGCTGAAAAACGGATTGCTGAGCTGTTTTCAGAGACCTTCCGGTCCTTGAAGTGACTGCTAAGACAGTCACATAAGGGTTTTGTGGTGTTTTTTTTCCAATTACAAGTTTTTAAATTAATATTTGCCTGTCTGCTAGGAATCTGGCTTCTTTTGGACGCGTTCCCTGACAGCAGAGCCAGAAAATCGGCGCATTTTGGAGTTCAGCTTCTGCATTTGAGCACAGCAGCGCGGGGTTAACCCTGATATGATTGGATTTTGCACTGGATTAAATATTTAAAAACTCAGATGTAATTGGTTTCCCCCTTTTTTTTTTTCCTAGATTCACGACCGGAACGCTCACTGGAGAAGTTTCTTAATAGATCTTACAACCAAAAAAGACCATAATTGGTCCAAAATAGAAACATTCTCAGAAACCTGTGCGGGTGAAGACTCCGCGCCGGAAATTTGGTCAGTTGACCAAGGTAAACTTTACAAACCAGAAAGCGTTGCTCTTAAAAAAGCAGAGGATGTGCCACCTAGTGTTGGTAACGCAGAAGGCTCGGATCGCTCCCTCTCCTGATAATTCTGCCGGTTATCGCCGTAACCGGCCAAACTTATTTTTTTTTTTTAATAAAATAAGCGGTCACCCATCCCCTAAGTGGTTTATTTGCATAAGTTTGAGGGCAGAAAAGGTGTTAATTTGGTAAAAATAAAACCAGGCCTGCTTGTCTACGGCGGCGGGGTACGGCTAGGCCCGCGTTGCCTAGCAACGCCCGTCGCCCCGGCCTGACGCCGCTTCCTGCGCGTCACGGCCGCGCCTGCGCTGTCCGCCGCCAACGGCCGTTGTCGGGGCGGGGGTGCGGCGCGGCTGCGCTTCCGGTCGCCGCCCGGGAGGCTGAGGGGTGAGGAGCGACCCGGTCCCGCCCGCTCCGGCCGCGGGGCTGCCCGGTGAGTGCGGGGCCGGGCGGGGGGGCTGGCCACGGCGGGGAGAGGCGCGGGGGAGGGGGCTGGCCACGGCGGCCTGGCTGCTTCCCTCCGCCGCTGCCCTTCCCCGCGTTCCCGGATCATCCGCGGCCCTCAGCGGCGGGTCCGTGGCCTCGTTGCCTGTCCCGGGACGGGCGGCCAGCCGGGCCTCCTCTCCCTGTCCCGCTGCGGAGGCTGCTGCCCGCTCCTGTGGCCGGGTTGAGGTGTGGGCTGCAGCCGGTCCCCAGGCCTGGCCTCGGGCCGCTGTGGCGAGCAGGAGAGGCCGAGGGAGAGGAGGGCGACCGGCCTTGTCACATGAACTGGGGGGAACTGCATGATGGTACCCCCATCCTCCTTCCGTGCGGGAGTCTCCTGGCCTGCTCCGGGGTCGCTGTGCGTCTCTGAGTGCCCCCACAGGGGCTGCAGGGTTCTCGTGGGGTGCTCTGGCCTTGCCTTTTTTTTTTTTTTAAGATTAATACACCACGCTTCTGTTGAAGACGTGGCGCCTCAGCCAGCTTGGTGTACTTGCCGCAGGAGCGGTGGTGAAAAGCCTTCACGCCGCGATGTGTCCTACTGGATTACTGCTCCAAACCGGCGGAAGGCGAGCGACGGGAGCGAGCAGCGTGTTTGCACGGTGACTCCTGATTCCGCAAACGCTGCGGTGGGAAGAACAGGAGGCTTCTGGTTTGCAGCCCTAAGGAAAAAAAGGAATTGGCGCAACGTGTCTGGCGTCTGTGGTCGGCCGAAACGAGCAGCTCGCCGAGTACGGTTACGAGCTCCTTCACCCCAGCGGGAGAAGTCTGTGGTTTGGGTTCTTGTTTCCTGCTGGGGATGGCTGTTGTCTGCGTGTGACCGCAGCTTTTGCTGTGTGCTCAAGCGGAAAATAGACGGATAGTTGTGAAGTAACGTGATAAGTAGTTAAAACACATCTCGCGTCTCTTATCATGCTTAGTACGGCTTCCTTAGTGTTAGATTAATGCAGGCTTTGTTCCATTTGTACACTGGGGGTTTTAATTTATCTTTCTAAGCAAGATTTTCATTGTCCTGTGTATAAAGTGCTGCGAGTCCGCTGTACCTGAGCGTGTACAGAGAAAAGAAACCGTAGCTGACTTTTAGGGAGCAGAAAGAAATTCTTCACATTCAAAATGCACGCCTACGTAGCTGTTAGGGACACAGCAAAAGATTGCAGGGGGGTGTTGCTCAGAGCCCTCTTCAAAGTTCACAGAAATATTGTTTGTCCTGAGATCGAATTTTTTTTTATAAAAAACAAACCATTCAGTTCTTTTGAGAACTTTGGAGCAGCTGAAAACATTGCTGGGAAACGTGACCTGACCTAAACGGTAGCGGAAACGGCAAAGCCCTTGGAAGGCTGCAGATGGGCGCTGCGAAGCATCGAGGCTGCGAGCCCGTTCTGAGCGGGGAATTTTTTAAAAAAGAAAGCACTCTGGGGAGGGCTCAGGGGTTCTTAGGTTTCCCGTTTGAGGATGTCGTTACGCGGTCTCCTGTGCTTTGGCGAGTTAACCGTTGGGAATTTTATCCGAGTCTCGATTATCTCGACGGCAGTTAACTTTTACTTAATCTTACATTTCTCTTACTGCCTGAGTAGGAGGGAGAGTGATTTCTTAATTCTGCGTGCCTTAATGAGAGCATTTCTTTTGATCTTCCTCTGTTTGCTTTGTCCCTGTCGCAGGTTCTCGTGGTCTCTAGTGCTTCAGGTAAAATTACCGTTGCGATTTAAACTCCAGTTAACTTCAAAGAAATCTCCGTGTGCGAGTGTTTAGATATGACTGCTTAGGGTGACACTTCTTGAAATGTGCGCTTCCAGCCGGCATTTTCACAACGCTCCTTTGAAAGTCTGCTCGTTTACGCTCCAGCGCCTGAAGCGCTTTTCGAAAGTCTGCACGTGACTTTTGGCCGGTGAGATCTTTGACTTTCCTTCGCTTCCGTGCAAATACCTAACGTGCGATGTTGTTAACAGCTTTTTTGCAGAGAGAAGAAAGATGGAAAGTAATGCGGTTCTACTGGAATCCAAGTCCTCTCCCATCAACCTGCTGAATGAAATGCATCAGCTGCGCCTGCTGGGCCACCTCTGCGACGTGACCGTCAGCGTGGAGTATCAAGGCGTCAGGGCAGAGTTTGTTGCTCACAAGGCTGTACTGGCAGCAACAAGCAAGTTTTTCAAGGAGGTCTTCCTTAACGAGAAGGGCATGGACGGCCCGAGGAGCAACGTCTTCTTGAACGAGGTCCAGGTTGCCGATTTTGCTTCCTTCCTGGAGTTTGTCTACACGGCTAAGGTGGAAGTGGAAGAAGACCGAGTGCAGCGTATGCTGGAAATAGCCGAAAAGCTGAAGTGCTTGGACCTCTCGGAAACCTGCTTTCAGTTAAAGAAGCAGATGCTTGAATCGGTGCTGCTGGAGCTGCAGAACTTCTCTGAATCGCAGAACTCCGAGGAAGAGAGCGCTACCCAGCCAAGCCTTTTGCTGGAGTCCAAAGCAGCTGCTGTGGCAGAAGCTGACCAGGCAGGCTGTCCTCTGGATCCTCCGGACCCCCCGGCAGACAGGCCCAGCAACGGAATGCCTCCTGAGGTGCCGGCTGCCAAACCAAAAGAGAAAACGGACAAAAAGAAGGAAATGATGAAGCCTCCTTATGCCAAAATCAGGAGGGCGAGCGGCAGACTGGCTGGGAGGAAAGTGTTTGTGGAAATCCCGAAGAAGAAATACACCAGGCGGCTGAGGGAGCAGCAGAAGAGCGCAGAGGTTGCCGTTGAAGAAGACGGATATCCTCAAGACCAGGATATGTGCGATACGGAGAGAGAGGAGGAGCAAGCGGAGAACAACATCAAGCCTGAAAGCCGAGAGTGCGACGGCGACTTCGAATCGGAAGAAAACCTGAAAAAGTCTGAAGAGGACAAAAAGAAACGGGGCAGTAACTTCAAGTGCAGCACGTGCGAGAAGGAATTCCTGTATGAGAAAAGTTTCCTCAAGCACATAAAGCACAGCCACGGCATCGCAGCCGAAATCGTTTATCGGTGTGAAACCTGCAGCCAGACCTTTGCCAACCGGTGCAACCTAAAAAGCCACCAGCGCCACGTCCACAGCAGCGAGCGCCACTTCCCTTGTGAGCTCTGCGGTAAGAAGTTCAAGAGGAAGAAGGACGTCAAGAGGCACATTCTCCAGGTTCATGAGGGTGGTGGGGAGCGTCATCAGTGCCAGCAGTGTGGAAAGGGGTTGAGCTCCAAAACTGCCTTGAGGCTCCATGAAAGGACGCATACAGGCGACAAGCCTTATGGGTGCACAGAGTGTGAGGCTAAATTTTCTCAGCCTTCTGCACTTAAAACACACATGAGGTATGAACAGACTTAACTGGGCTTCTTAGGTTCTGGGGGGAGACGCAGAATCCCCAGGAACACACCTTGAGCCTTCAGGTGAAGTGGGGATGTAAAACGTGACTGACTGGGAAGTTTCCCTATTTCCTTTTTTCACAGTTTGTTGTTTTTTTTTTTTTTCTCCCCTGCTTTTCAGGTTAAAGGGAGTTGCTGTCATTTTCTCTAAGCCAAAGTAGAGGCGCGTGGGCCGAGGCCTGCTGCTGCTGAAGCGCGCGGTTAGCTTTTCTCATGGGAGGAGACTTCACATGAGAAAAGCAGCTCCCGTGCTGGGGTGGGGAGAGACGTCTTTATCAGGGCAGAAATTCCAGCCCGAGTGCTCCTCCGATGTTATTGCTGAGGCAGCTGTGCGGCGTCTCCCTCTCATCGTGTGTCCTTCCCTAACCGCTTTGTGCTGCTTAAAAATGATTTTTTTTTTGGCGTAAGTGGAGTTCCTCCTCCGTTCTTCACCGCTGTGACTAGTCAATAAGCTTGTGGAATGGTGGAAACTCAAACTTGCGTGTCGTGACAGCCTGTGGTGACAATTTCTCATCTTTTTGTGCGTATTTTTAAATCTGTGCTCCTCCTGTTGGTGTATTGCCATGGAAACTGGTCTGTGCTGGCCGCGGTCCTGCAGCGCTGCTCAAACGAGCCCTGAAGTGCGCGTGGGCTCAAAATTTAAGCTGGAGGAAACTGGAATACTGGTAGAGGCAACAATTCTGCGAGAGCAGGAAGTAGTAGTGGAATATTTTATTGATGGTGTCGGCAATATAGGTACTCACTTCCCTGCAGATCCCAAAAGGTGGTTACGTTTTTCTTTCAGTCTGTCTGTCTGGATACAAGTTTTCTAGACCCTGCTCAGTTTTTTTACCTTTTAAGAATTTGGTTTTACCCCAAAGAAATTTCAGGATCCGGGCCTGGATCGTGCAGCGCGTGCGTGATGGAGCAAGAAAAGCGGCGCTGCAGAAATCGCAGTGCAGAATTCGGCCCGGCTGAAGGCATTTTTAAAAGACACAAAAATCTTGCACGAGCACACGGTTGCTCTTCAGAGAGCAGCCACAAAGTACAGCCAGCTTGCGTTGTGCTGCACAGGAAAGAGATTTACCTCGGTGCTTTAACGTCGCTTTCTCGTTTCAGAATCCATACTGGTGAAAAGCCTTTTGTCTGTGATGAGTGTGGTGCCAGGTTCACTCAGAATCACATGCTTATCTATCACAAACGGTGCCACACAGGTAAGGCTTGCTTCTCCAGCGCGAGGCCTGCTGTGAAACCAGGAGATCTTCTTTTCATTCACTAAATGCTTTTTTAAAATTTTTTTTGTGGTTGTTTTTCATGTAAAATCAGATATTCTCCTCCCTAGAGGTGATTTTACTGAGAGAGGTGGATAGGCGGGCAGTGGAGAGAGGGAAAGGAGGAGATTGAAGAGCAGGAGTTCCCGTCTGGCTGGGACCCGGCGTCCGAAGTGCGCGCTGAGGCTGCTTTGGGTGGTCTTCAGTACCCAAGGAGCTGTCATCAGTAAAAGACCCAGAGAAAAATGATTTCTCTGTAAGCCGGGAACAGTTAGCCCGAGGAACGTAAACCAGCTGTCTTGGCTTATCCTGACCTGCAGATAAATCTTCTTCTCCCAGGAAAGCTCTGATCAGAGATCACTTGCGGCCCATTCCGGTCCTTCTGTGAGGCCGGCGTGGGGTTCAGCTGTATCTAACAGCGCTCAGGTTTTTGCCAGGGATGTTTAATCGCTTTCTCAAACGCTCACTGGTTTAATTCTCCTTTTCACCCTTGCTGCAGGGGAGAGGCCTTTTATGTGCGAAACCTGCGGGAAGAGCTTTGCCTCGAAGGAGTACTTGAAACACCACAACAGGATTCACACCGGCTCCAAACCCTTCAAATGTGAAGTTTGCTTCAGGACCTTTGCGCAGAGGAACTCGCTTTACCAGCATATAAAAGTTCACACAGGTAGGAAACGCTCTCCTTGTCTGGAACAAACCGCCGCCGCCGCAGCAAACAGCGAGAATTCTGAAAGCATCTTGGTTTTGTTTTTTTGTTTGTTTTTTTTCTTCTGGAAATGCCTGTGCATGCCTTGCTTGCTGCGGTGCAGGGGTTACCTGAGAGTCCCCAGCGAGTGGCACCCGCGCTGCCCCTTCGCCACCGCTTTCACGCTGCGCTCTGCCTTTCAGGGGAGCGACCCTACTGCTGTGACCAGTGCGGTAAGCAGTTCACCCAGCTGAACGCGCTGCAGCGGCACCATCGCATACACACCGGCGAGAAGCCCTTCATGTGCAACGCCTGCGGGCGAACTTTCACCGACAAGTCCACCCTGCGGCGGCACACTTCGGTAAGAACCCGCCGCCCCGTGACCCTGCAGCCCTCCTCCTCTGCGGCCAGGTATTGACACGTCGACGTTGTCAGGCCTGGAGGGGACTTCTGTCCCCGTTTTGTTGGATGGAGCACACCATCTCCTCTTGGCATGGCGTTAGAATACTCAAATGGTTCGTGTTCAGTCGCGGATTTGTTTGGGGACCTCTGAGCGTGTTCCCCGTGCGCCTGGGAAGTGACAGGAGAACTCGCTGTCTGTCAGATGCTTTATGGGGACCCAGACCAGCGCATGGGTGTGTGCTGGGGTAGTTACATGGGATGGAAGGAGAGACCTTTTCTGCCAGAGCTGGGTGTGAGCTGGGTCCCAGCTTTTCCCTCCCAGACAGTCTGCGTGTGTTCCACCTTCTGTTTTGTGCTTATTTTTTTTCAGATACACGATAAAAACACACCCTGGAAGTCCTTCCTTGTCATTGTTGAAGGAGCATCCAAGAATGACGAAGGTCACAAAACGGAGCTTCCCGACGAGGAATATGACGTGTCGCCCAAGGTACCGGAGAAGCTGCTGTCTTTCTCCGAGAACGGCCACTATCAAAACTTGACTGCTGTCCCGGGGAGCGTGACCGCACTGCACGACACCGGTTCCGCCATGGGAACGGACTGTAAGTCAGACGGGACCCCGGGGCCCCAGGAAGCCCTCACTTTGAGCGAGCTGACGGTGCTGCATACGCAGACGGACTCCCTCCAGCCCCAGCTTCATGCTCTGGTGAACATGGAGTAACCTGGCTCTTTACAAACCCGGTTTAAGCCACGCCCTTTGTGTAGTCCTTTGACTTTGCCGGGAGCCTGCTGAGGGAACCAGGAGACGCTGTAACGAGGAAGCAGGGCTAGACATGAAAAACACGCACTGGATTTCCAGAATTTCCTCCCAAAAGTCGTTACCCACCTCCCACGCGCACAGCTCTGCCTCCTGAAGGGAGGGGCAGGGCGACACCACACCGGGGTGCGAATAAAAGGGTGTCGCTCAGCTTGTTGGCTCTAGCTGGCCCGCCGTAGGAGCGAGCACCAACTTTTGGAAGGTTCTAAAGGTGGCGCAGGTTTGATGACACGCCAACAATCAACGAGGAGAAACGATGCTGTGTTTCTCAGCCTGGTAGCTTAGTGAAGTTAATTGTGTTTTCCCCAGAGGAAATTCCGACACAAAATAAGTTTTACTAAATGGCTTTTCAGGAAATCTGGGTTTATCTCTGTTTTTGCCAAAAATCCGAGCAGTGAGCCAGCTCACTCCTTGGGAAGGCGGGTGGGAGCGAGCTTCGGGAAGATCTGGAGTGTCATTGCAGGAGTTTTGAGTCTCTAGGCACAAAACAGCCGGGTGGGAGCCAAGGGCTGCGTCCGTAGAGGCGCTGGGGTCATTTTTACGTTTCGGTGAGCCCTGGGGCAGTCTCACGCTTGCTTCCTGGGCTGCTGGAGGGATTTGGGCCCTTCTCTCCCCGGCTGCGCGTACTCCGTCTGTGAGCTGGGATCGCAGCGGCAGCTTTGGGCTGCGTCTGGTGAACAGCGAGGCGTTGGGAGGCGGGCCCCAAGAACATCACGGGTGAACAAACTTAACAGGTCGAAGGCTTTTCCAGATTAGCCTCTGCTGCTAAATTTTGGCAGAATAACCCTGGCAGCGTGCCTTTTTTTTTTGTCTGTTTTCAGTAAGGAAACGTGACAAAGCGAGCGCAGGGACTACGGGGCCGAAGCGTGACTCCCACGCCCGCTGGGCTTGTGGCCAGCACCGCCGATCCCTACGAGTCGTGCTTTGGTTTGGGCGTTTCTGACTACGCCAGCCAGACCTTTCCTTGAGATCCCCTCCCCTTCCCCGGGGCGTACGTCCCCTTGTTCTCCCCAGCCACGCCCGCTAGCCGGGAACGCCGTCGCGCAGGGAAACCTGCGTGGGTTTCTGGCCAGGGGAAGCATTTTCTGCGTTCCCTTTGCCAACGCCCAAGCTGAGCTGGAACAAGAAAGTCGCTTCGCTTGCCCTCCCAGGAGGATTGGGGGGTACCAGCTTCCCAGTGCCGCTGTGTAAAAAGCAGCAGCTTTTCTGTTTCGTTTTCCTGGTTTGCTTTTCTGTCTCTCTTTATTTTGCTGTTAATTACTCTTCCTCAGCTGTGAAGAACAACTTTCTGGAGGGCACGTTAGCGCGGAGGTAAGCACAGTCAGGCCTTGCTGAGGCTCGCTCCAAGGCTGCGGGCTTGGCAAAGCGATACCGATACCCAAACGGCGGCACAGAGCTCTTTTTGACCTGCAAAGGGATGGCTGATGCCGTGGAGTCATAACTTAATCTATAGAAAGGGAATTTTTGTGAGCGAGACCATTTCCTAGAGGTTATATTTGCGATATTTATTCAGCCGCGCTGTTCCTGTTGCCGCTCGGTGTTCCGGTGACCAATGTAAAGGTTCTGTAGCTCTATTTAAAGTCGGAGCAGTAGCACCTGTAGCCAGGGACGCTTTTCGTACTCCAGGAATGTACTGGAGCCAGTTACTCGGACGAACTGTTCTTATTAAAACCTTGAAATCTCAAGCCTGACCCTTCCAGTGACTCGGTGACCGTATTGAATGGTTCTGTCCCCTCCGCGTAACCCTGAGTCCCGTCGCTGGGGTAAGTCCGAGCTGGGCTCTGCTGCGGGGCTGTCCCCCTGCAAGAGCCGCCGGAGCGCGACAGCACGGCCCCGTGGGACCCTTCCCCAAATGGGGATCGGTGTCTCAGCGCTGGGCATGGAGAAATGTGCCGGAATAAACGGGAAGCGTTCCTGCCGCAGCTTTACGGCAGGCTCCAGCTTTGCAGTTCCCAGGAAAGAACACTTCTCGCTACTCACAGTCATGATTTCCGCTTTATTAACGTACAGATTTACACAAACATCAGATTCTCGCTAAGGCCGTTTCATGAATCAGTTTCCACGGTACAGAGTTGTGCACTGGGGGGAAAGAACAGCGGAGTGGCAGATTGTCACTGGAAAACTGTCACAACGTACCACTGAGACACGGAGGACATGCTGCTAGAGGACTAACACTTGTAACTGAAATTATTTTACTCCAGAGCACAGGAACAGACCGCACAACCCCACGGCTACGGGCTTCTGGTCCGCCACCATCTCAGCACAACCGCGTTTAATACTGACAACTGGAACGGCGAACAAAAACCAAAAAAAAAGGCGTAAAATACTCGCCGGGGAAAGCGAACCTCACGCCTGAGGAAAGAGGTAAATTAAACAGAAACGGTTCCAACGCCTCCCTTTTCCCCTCTTTGGCCCCTCCAGCTTTCGCCGTAAGCTCACCTACTGCGCTAGCTGCGCCCGCAGCCCCGAACTTCCTCTGCCCCGCGCACCCGTCTCTCGCTGGACGCAGACCAGGACCACACAGAAAAAAAAGTTTGCCCTGTAACCAGGAGCGTTTTGGTTTTATTCATAAACCAGCGGTGAAGCACCACTGTAGGGGAACTAAACCCCTTACACCAAAATCAGCCAAACTGCGTTCAGCTCCAATAAATATCTCGATTAAAACCAAAAAAGGGTGAAAGCCGGCGTGCTGGGGGCCAGAGACAATCGCTTCGTCACGAGAAACAACGCTGGGGGCCAACTGTGCTCTTCCTGCTCTGGCCACGGAAAAGGGCCCGCTCAAACGGCAGTTGTGCCAAAGAAAGCAATTAATTAACGACTTTTTCTGTCTTTGCACAGCAGTAGTGCAGCCCAAAAGCACTTCACGACAGAGAAACACTGTGTGACAAGCTGCGGAGGCTCCCAAAATCCTCACTGTATGCGCATGGAAATAATAGGTAGCGTAATCGTCTCTAGTTAAACAACGCGGACATTTTCAAACACATTTCTAAAATTACCGCAGGAATTTTTAAACGTCTCTACACCTTTCCAAAGCAAACGCACTTCAGCTGTCACCCAGGCAGCTCAAACAAGGTTTCCGTACGACAGCGAGCCTCAGTCGGCACCTCCGCGCGGCACAGGAACAACGCAGCGGCGAGGGCAAAAACAAACCGCGTCGCCCGGCGCGCACGGAAGAGCGGAGGCAGAGACAGCAGCAGGAGCGCGGGTAAACGAAAAGTTAGAAAAATAGATTATTATTCACGGGGGTGGGAGGGATGGGCGCGCCACAACATAAAGGGGAAAAAATAGACCAGGAAAATAGAGAACCTTACACTTTCTGTTTAGATCTGCCGTACAAAACACGCCACTAACTGCCACCAGCCTCAGCGGTCCTGTCCCCCACCACGCAACGCGCTCGGCACTGGGGCAGCGCGCCTCCATCGTTTACAAAACCAAACCCAACCCGGCTCCGAGCGTGTCTGACAGAGGGCTGTTTAGAAACGGAGAACGGTCACAACACAGCAACAGCTCAGCAGCAATTATTCGGACCGTGCCGGCGCACACGGAGTATTTACATGCTGGAATCAACGGTACCGGGCCTTAAGACAGAGCAGCAGGAAAAAAAAAAAACAATAAACAGCAGCTGAAGTGCAGCCTTGGGGCTCAGAGCGAACAAACCAAGGAGGGATTTCTGCCACAAGTGCCTCTCGCGCCTCGGAAAGCTCTGCCGCTGCCACCCAGAGCATCGCTTCTCACCTACCCGCGGTCACGACAAAGAGCAGGGTACTAAAGAAACACACACGGCTTGGGGTTCGTAAGCAACAAAAGAACGCTAGGTATTTCATCGCGTGTCCCGCGGCGGTCCTTGGCTGTAACAACACGAGCACAGATGGCGTAGGCTGCATGCCGCGAACACCGCGCGCCGTTCACTTCAGGTCCCCGTCCCCCTCTCCTTGGATTGACTTCTTGATGCGAAGCAACATGGTCGTGAGCCACTGATCCAAACGCGATATTGAGTCGAATTCTTTAACCTGTCGGGGGAAAAAAAAATGGTTTAAACTATTAGAAAGTAGACTGCTGCAAAAGCAGCGTCCTGCAGCTCTTGAAGGATGGTCTTCTTTTAACACTTCCACTCTTCCCAGAGAAAAAAAAATTAAATTAAATTTTTAAAAAGCGATCTGTCTAGCCAAAACCACACAGAGCGCTTTCAAGCCGCTGGAGCAGAACCAGGCAGGATCTTACTTGGTTCTTGATGATAAACTCGTCATTTTGAAGCGTTTCGCTTGGGATTTGCTAGGGCACAGGCGGACAGCGGCTCTGCCATCGCCCACCTCTCCCGCGGGTTGTTTCGTGGCGGGACGGTGAAGCCGCGAAGCGCCCGGTGTTTAGCCCCGCAGCGTGCGGAGCACACGCACCCAGCGTTTAACAGCACGCACGCACAAAAAAAAAAAAAAAAAGGATAAAAAAGGAACAAGCCGCATGCACGAGCGCATCTTAGCGCTCTGTGACTACTTACCGCCTCGGTGTACGCCTCGCAGTTTTGCTCCTCGTGGGCTTCCAGAAGTTTCTAGGAGAACACCGTGAAAAATGAGACAACGCTCCGTTACTGCGTGTCCCCGCGGGGCCGGCGCGCGGGCATCTGGTCCCCAGCAGAGAGGGACCGCCGCGCCCGTCCCGCGGGGCACCCACACAGCCGGCAGCGGCACCTCACGACCCGTTGAAACCACCCGCCGTGGACACGGAAATTATTTGGGGTGTTTTTTTAAGTTGGATAGAACAACCAACTTGCTGCCACAAACCCGATACAAACCCAACGGAGAGGGAGCCTGATGTCCTCTAAAATGTTTGAATAATGATCAAATTGAGTGAAAAAGCACGGAGTAGAGGGCGGCACGCATTTGCAAGCGTGAGTAGGGTTTAATACGGCTTTACTCACTTTCAATAGCTTGCACTCCCGGGAGTCTGTGAACGCTGGGAACATTTCTTCATATTTCTCAAGCGCAAGCTGAAAGAGAGGACAACCCTCACCCTCGTTTCACAGAACTACTTGCTTGTTAGTTCAGTTTTTCCGCTCCGGTCCTAAAACCGCGCAGAGAGCGCGGGAGAGCGTTCACAGTAAATCCGATCTGACGCCGCGGCACTTCCAGCCTCTCGGTCCGCGCGCCGGCCGCGCCAATCCCCGCGTGCGCAGGAACGCGTCTCAGGCGGCAACAGCCCCGACGGAGAGGGGTGCGGAGTTTGGGGGGGCGGGGTAACGGCTCGGAGCCCGCTCACCTTTGCGTTCAGCTCGTCCACGATGAAGTGGCACAGAGCGGCTTTGAAGAAATACTCCTTCGCGCTGTACTTGAGCAAGGGGTTATCCATCGTGTTTGTCCCGACCTGGGCGCAACACGGAACCGTTGGGATGGGAAAGGAAACCGCATCATCAAGAACGGAATTACAACCAGGACAGCTGATTGAAGCCAGAGGGATTTTTTTTTTTTAACTGATCCCAACCCAGGCAGCCCGTCCTCCCGGGGAGCCGCTGCCCCAAGTCAGCGGTACCACGCTGTGACCTCTGTACGTCCCGTCCGAAGCAGAAAGGGGAGAGAAGCTCAGCCCCACAAAAACCTGCTCCCATCTTAACCAAAGCACAAAAGCAGCGCTGCCAGTACTCCCAGGGAAACACCTGGCACGAAGGCAGAGCAATCGCATTTAGGGGGACGTTTTCTGCCAAACACATTTGTAAATAGGATCAAAAGCGTAATTATAGATTTCCTTCCCTTGGCCTTTCTCTAGAAACAACAGAATTCAGGGAAAAAACGCCTTGGGTGACTTAAAGCAACTCTTAAAAGCGAAAGAGCAAACCACGGCTCATAAAGGCGTAACCAGCCCCAAAATAAATCAGATTAGGAGCTTCTCGGCTTTTTGCGAGGCCGACACGCTGACCCGCCCTTCATTTTCAATAAATGTCCGCCCCGGGGGACGAAGCACGCGCGTCCTCACCTGCTCATAGATTTCTATCGCCTTCTGGTACTGCTCCAGCTGCGCGGCGTAGGCAGCCACCTTCAGCAGACACTTGTTGGCTGAGCTGCAACCAACAGCGTTAACGTCAGCGACCGTGTCCCGGGGAAAACCGAATCCGGGCCCTGGCACCCCCACACGCTACCCGTACGGCTCAGCCGACGTGAAAGCGGGACCCAAAAGCTGCCAATTAGGGGAATTTCCTTTTTAACGGCCAAAATTAAAACCCATGGAGAGGAGAGGCCGGCAGGCGAGGCGGCCACCTAAGATAAATCCCCGTCGCCAGCCCTTCCCTGCCGCGAGCCCCGCAGACCGCTTGCCTGTTGGACTCCTCTCCTTTGTAGTAGTCCGCAGCCTGCTCGTAGTGCGCAATCGCCTGGAAAGAGAAACATCGCGCCTGAACGCCGCTGCTCGAGTGCGATTTTCGGGCAGAGCGGCGCGCAGTGACCGCCTTCGCGAAAGCTCTTCCCTTCCGCCTGCGAAGGGAGCGGCGGCGCGGCGCGGCGCGCTGCGGGCTTTCCGGCGGAGCGAGGCGCCGCCGCCGCCGCTGCTGAAAACACGGGGCTGCCCTTGGAAATCCGACCGTGAACTCGTTCACGGTCCCAAACTCAAAGGCGCCTGGTGCTGGATGGTTTTATCGGCCGTGCTGAGCTCGGCGCCGCTCTGGCCGGGGAAGGAAACGCAACCGCCGTGGCGGCAGCGGCAGCGCCCGCCACACCCCTACCTTTTCGATGTCTACCAGCTCGGCCTCGTAGATCTCGGCGATGGTGATGTGGTGCTTGGCGGCGATGGTGAACCGGCCCTGGGGAAGGCAGAGGGTGTGGCGGCTGAGACGCCTCCGCCCAGCGCGCTCGGCGTTGACCGAGCTGCGTCTCGGGTCGGCGAGCTGCCGGAGCGGCCTCTTACCATGTCGGTGTAGATATCGATAGCTGCATTTAAGCAGTTGATGGCCTCTGCAGCATGAGTGTTCAGGAAAAACGACAAAGTCAGCCAGCGCGTCAGCCCTCCCAGCCCAAGCCCTCCCCTCCCTCCGAAAAAACCACATCTCGGCAGCGTTCCACCAGACCGCAAACCTCAATAAACACCTACTCGCGCGCGGCTGTACGTCTGGAAGGACATTTTGTCCGGTTCGCCCGGGCAAAACCTCCTGATGCGGAAAGGTAACGGTCAAAAATTAGGATGGGCAAAATACAAATGGCTCGTAGCCCGGGTTTGTCAGGCCGCGTCCTCCAACAGGGCAAAAATCAAAACGCCGATTCCGGAAACGTGCAGGGGCTGCCTTTTTCCAGGAAATTTGGGTGGTTTTCTGTGCTAAAACTGTATTACCGGCGTCTTCAGTGATCGCCGGAGATCACCTCGAGACGACACCCCTACGCGCGCCGTTCCACGCGGCAGAAAAGCGGGAGGTATCGCGGCTTTTGGGAAGCCTGCAGCCAGGCTCCGCGGCCCCGCAGAGCCGGCGACTACCGAGAGCCTTGGCGCAGCGCATCCCCCGCCGCTAAGCGGCTTTGCGAGACGCAATCCCGGATTTCGCTGCCCTTACCTTGCGGGTCCGCTTTTTTGTAGGCGTTCCCGGCGTCCACGAAGCTGGTGGCCGAGTCGTGTTTGCTCTGCAGCTGCATGTGCAGCTTGGCCGCCTGACAGAACGCGTTCCCTGCGGCTGGGAGAGAAGCGCACGCCGAAACCCGTGAGGAGCGGGACCGCCGCAAAAAGCACATCACCTCTCCCGGGACGCGGAGAGGGCGAAACGCCAACGACCCCAGACGGTTCGCGTCCAGGCGCCGTGCTGGTCTGCGCGGGGCTGATCCCTCGCAGCTGGCGCGTTCGCCCTCGCTGCCGGCTGCGCCGCGCATCTCCCAGTCCGCCGGATCTCGCTTCCCACCCCCCCCCACCCTCCCGATACGGAAATCGCCGCAGGGAACCGCATCGCCACAGGGAGCGTCCCCATGGAAACGACCCGGGATGTACGACATCCGTAGGAAGACGCCGGGGCCTTCGCGGGTCGCCGCTCTCCACTCACCGCTCCAATTTTTGGCGATCTTGAACATGTTGGCAGCCCTGGTGTACATTTCGCAGGCCTCCTCCACCCGGGTGTTGCCCCTGAAACGCAGCGAAACGAGCCCCTGACGCCACCCTCGGAACGGTGACGCTCCCTCGGGGGGGGGGGTGCCGGCGCGTTACCGCGGCGGAGGTGAGATTTTTATTTTTTTTTCAGAGAAAGCAGAGGGAAACCCACTCGAGAGAGAGGAGTTCAACATTTTTGTTAATTAAACGCAGATTTCATCACCGTCTCGCTCCCGCCGGCGCGGCACTGCCCTCCGTAGCGCGCAGCCCTGCGGGCCCTGGGAAGGGCCGGAGCACGGGAGGTGACGATATTTATTACTGCCTTTTTTTTTTAATTTTTTTTTTTTTTTTCCCCTTTTTCCTTCTGGCAGCCGCCCCGTTTCATTTCTAAGCACAGGCAGGATTTTTCGGACCGCTCCGTGCCCTTGAACGTGAACTAAAGCCGAGGGAGGCGGCGCGATGTAACGCTACACCCTGCAAGGCATCCAAAACCGGGCTGATCTCAGCCTTTTAGTCGAAAAAAAATTAAAAAAAAATAAATAAATAAAAATTAAAATAAAAGCGCTTGCGCAAGCTAATGGAGCTCTCCAGGAAAAAACCCGGCCGGCAGTAACGCTTCGCGGGAGGACGCCGAGGGCGAAGTCACCCGCCACCTTTTCATCCCTGCAAAAAAAAAAAAAAAGCCATTTTTCTTGGCTCTATTTTTAGCTGAAGAAAACGAGGAATTCGCCTCTGGAAATCTCTGCCGTTTGCCATCCGGATTACGCCCCTGGAGCACGCCCTGCCCGCTTAATCTGCCGGGGAGGAATTTATTTTTAACGGTACATCTTTCCAGGCTGCTGTTTGGAAACACCGCGGCCTCCGCAGGGGCATCGCTCCCCAAATCCTCTTTTCTTTAAAAAAAAAAAACCAAACCAAAATAAAGCGGCAAGATGGAGGCGGCCAAACCCGCTTGTTCTTTACAGCGACGCCGGGCACGGCTCTGCCAGCCGCGGGAACGGCGGATTTGGGGTAAAACCACCCGGCTTTGCGGTTTGCCGGGGGTCTCGCCCTCCCTGGCCGCCCCGCGGGCAGAGGCCGGGCCAGCTCATCGCACCGCTGTGCCCACCCACGGGGGGGGGGGCTGTGCTCCGCGGCCCCCCCCCCCACCCGCAGGGGCTGAGCCGGACCCCCACCCACGCAGGGACGGGCGGGGACAGGAGCTCCCTTGCACCCCCCCCCACCCTTGGGAACCCCCCCACCCTTGAGACCACCCCCCCGTCCCCCTTTTGGGACCCCCCCTCACCCGAAGAGCCCCCGCAGGAAGGAGTGGGACCCCTTCACCCGCTTCTCGGCCTCCGCCATCAGCTGCACGGCCTCCCGCTCCTTGCCCGTGCTGTCCATCGCGGCCGGCCTTCCTCCTCCTCCTCCTCCTCCTCCTCCTCCGCCGGGGCTGCACCGGGCCGGCGGGCGCGTGCGCGGGGGCGGGGCGTGCGCGGCGCTGCGTGTGCTTGCGGGCTGCGGGGGGAGGGGGCAGTGGGGAGAAACCACTTTTTTATATACATATATATATATAAAAAAATTTTTTTTTTTTTTAAACTCTGCAGCCGCCGCAGCCAAGGCCCGAGCCGCGCTGCGGACTACATCTCCCAGCGTGCCCCGCGGCCGGGCGCCCCGCGATGGCGTCATCACCCCGCGCCCCCCCCCCCAGCGTTTCCATGGAGCCGAGCTGGCGGCGGAAGGCGCCGGGAGAAAGCGAAGCCGGGAGCCGCTCTCCAAACCGGCTCCCGAACATTCCCAGGTCTCGTTTCCCTTTTCCGGGCGATGGAGCCTGTTCACTCGCACGGGCTCCCAAGGGACAGCGAGGCCGTTCAGAGGATCCTCTGCCCCACGGCCCTGGAACGGGAACAGGGGACGCTGCAGGCCTCTCCCAGTTTGGGGGAGAACGCGGGGAGCTCAGCCAGGGCCACCGCCGAAAAACTCGCTTCTGTTGCGAGACGGTGAGTCCGGTGGGCGTCTTTGGTGGGGCTACCGGCGCGAGGTGGGCACTCACGGGCCGGCGAGGAGCCGAGCCCGGCAGCTTGCCTTCCAGGTTGGCCGAGGAGTCCGGCGCCGAGGCGTTGGAGCAGGAGGAGGAGACGCGTCCCGCAGCCGAGCCCCTCATCCCGGCGGGCAGGCGCGTGCTGCCGGCGCCCCGCGAGCTCCGCGGACGGCCGGAGAACCCCAGGAGCAGGGAGGAGCTGGCCGCGTCGCCGAAGAGGGTCTTAACGGAGACGGGGAAGGTAACGGCGAGCAAAACGCGCGGCTCTTCGCTGCCGGGGCCGCGCTGCTGCCTTGGCTGCGCACGGGAAGAAACGCTCAACGGCGATTCCGAGCCTTACCCGCTCTGAGCAGATTTTCTGCTGGTTTGTTTGGTTTTTTTTTTGTTTTCCTGATTAGATCCTTCAGATGGAAGAAGCTGCTGGGGCGAGGAAGGTCATTCGGGCTGCCAGCCGGCTTTCGGAGCGCCTGAGCGCGCTGCGGGATGCGGGGGACGTGCCAGGACTGCTGGCTGCGTTGCGGGCCTTCTCCGAGGCCTTGCTTCTGCTGAGCGATCTGACAGCCAGGCACCTCCAGGAACTCCGAGACTGTCCTCGAAAGAAGAGCCTGGCCCAGACTTTGCGGCTCCTTCAGAAGTGCGTCCCTTTGCTCCACGCGGCCAAGCGCAGCCATCTTAAACGCTCCCGGGACGGGCGAGCCAGCCTCTCCAAAGAGTACGCGTTCCGGCTGACCGAGAGGACCATCAAAGAGCTCACGTCCCTGCTCCTCGACGATACGGGCAGCGGGGAGCCGCGGGACAGAGACGGGACCTTCTCCCAGCACGTCAGCAGGCTGCTGGCTCTCCTCTCTCGCCCGGACCCCGCGCGCCTCTCCGACGGCGAGTTCGGCTCTCACGTGGAAGCGGTCGTTTTCCACTGCGTGCTTCTAGCAGACTCATCCCGGCCGGATCTGAAGGCGGAGCTGGTAAAAGGTTGCTGGGATC
The DNA here is from genome assembly GCF_036417535.1 of Chlamydotis macqueenii. NCBI lineage: Eukaryota > Metazoa > Chordata > Aves > Otidiformes > Otididae > Chlamydotis > Chlamydotis macqueenii. The sequence continues at coordinate 126,257,484 of NC_141558.1, read as the reverse complement.
TGCTCCGGCTGAGGAAGAGAATCCGCAGCCACCTAAGCCGGCAGGAGGGCCGGGCGGGGCCAAGCCCGGGAGAAAGCAGCCTGCAGAAGGAATGTCGGACCATGAGAGAGGAGCTGGAGAAGCTCGACCGGGCAGCGCTCGCAGCTACTCTGTGCCAAGTCCTCCACGCCTTCCTGGAGGGGAAGGAGCCCCTGAGGCGGTTGGTTGAAGAGGCCCTCAGCCTTGCCGGCACAGGGCGTTTTCCAGCAGGACAAGGAGGATTTTTAAAGCAGCTTCAGCCCCTCGCGGCCAGCTTCTTCGCGCAGGCCCAGCAGATGCTCAGAGCGGCAGATTTTGTCCTGGCCAGGTGCACCGAAACCCGAACCGCTCGTGAAATTGTTGAAGAAGTGGAGTATTTGAAGAGGCTCCTCGCCAGCCTCCCTCCGCTGCTCGCGGAAATGGGCGGAAACACAGCCCGCAGGAGCGCCGCCGAGCGGCTGCGGTCCTTGGCCCACGCCTGGGCCGGGACGACCGAAAACCTCCTGCGGCGTTTCGAGGAGACGGTCGGCACGAGGGAATTCCTTCAGCTGTCCGTCCGGGAAATGGCCAAGCACAGGGAACGGTGTGAAAAGGCCCTGGCAAGTCAGGACCCCGCGAGGCTCTCTTGGCACGCGGCTCGCCTCTGCAGCTGGGCTCGGTGGGCGGTGGGAGCCGCCGCCAGGTACGCGGATGGAGCCACGGACCCCATTTTCAGGAACGGCTTGCTGGTTTGGGTTGAGCAACTGGCCGGCTCCATCCTTGAGCTGAAAGCGGTCGCAGCCCTTTGTCCGGAGAGCCTCTCCCACCTCCAAACTAGGGACGTCTTCTCAAAGGCAGCCAGCTGCCTGCTGGATGCTGCCCGCCGCGTCCGAGACGGGCTGGACGGCTCCAACCACCCAGACGTCCTCAGCCCTCTGCGAGACCGAGTGCGAAGCGCTGATGTTGCGAAGGCGCTTGAGCTCAGCCCGTCGCCTGCTGGCCTGAAAACCGTTACCGGCGAGGCCGCCTTGCGAGAAGCCGTCTCAAGTCGTCTGTCTCCAGGAAACGGACACGCGGATGCTGTCCCAAGGACAGGAGACACGCACCCCGTCATCGCGGCTCTCCTGGTGGCGACGAGCACCCACGATACGGCAGCCGTCAACGCCGCTTGCTCCGCCTTGCTGGAGCTCTCCGAGGGCTGTATCGAGGCGGCGAAAGAAGCGCTGCCCGTTGCAGAGGCTCCCCAGATGGAGAGGCTGGGGCAGTACCAGAAGATTGCCTTACTGACACCGCGTGTCATCGGCCTGGCCAGGGAAACGGCCCTGGGGCAGCGTCCTCCTCCAGGAAAACTTCTCCGAACGGCACTCACGCTCTCCGAAAGGATCTGCCAGACCAAGGAGTGCCTGGCAGCCGCGGCAGGCTCCTGGTACCGCCTGTCTCAGCAAGTGCTGGGCTTTATCTCGTCTGCCGACTTCCCGAGCGGCAAGCAGGCTTTGGAGGAGACCGTGACGGGTTTAGCCGGAGCAGTTCAGTTCGCGGGAGACATCGCGAGCACGGCCTGCGCTATGGGAAATCCCACTTCCCCCGACGTCCGGGAGAGCTTTCTGCAGGTCCAAGCCAAGTTTTCACGTGCTCAGATGGTCACCAAAGCGTTACTGGAGAAAGCCGCCTCCTTCCAGGGCTCCTGCAGTGTGGGAAAGGCCAGCCTGGAGCTGCGCTGCGTCCAGTGGGCCGTCAGCATGCGGGTCCTGCTGGGCGCCGTGGATCGCTTCATCGGCAGGGACCTCCTCTTCCTCAGGGAGCTGAGGGACGCTGTGGAGAACAAGCTTTGCCCGCGGAGCCTCTTGGCTGCTGCCTCCGAGAACTCCCTGCGGCTGCAGGAGGCCGCTCGGCTCTCCTGCTTGTCCTGCGCTGAAGGTGGTGATCGCGGTGAAATCCTAGCGCTCAGGGAGGAGATAAAGGTGCTAATGGAAGCGTTGCTGGAGGCCTCCGATATCCTCGCAGTCTCCCTGCTGCCTGCTGCCAGCTTGCACGTTCGCTTTGAGCTCCTGCAGCGAGACTTGGCCCTCAGGGCCAAAGCGTTATTGCTCCACCTGCAGAAGGTCAACGGCGAATACCTGCGGGTCATCCGAGACGTCGTTGGACCAGCCCTGTCCCCCCTTTCTCAAGAGGAGAGGGAGAGGAGCAAACAGGCCTTTGAAGAGAAGGCAAGCCGGCTAACGGCCAATGTTCGGTGGGTCAAAGCCACTCTCCAAGACGTTCTGGAGGCCAGCACTCAACTGCAGTCGCAGGAGAACCTGCTCTCCGTGGCAGACCACCTCCTGGTCCTGACGTCTGAGGCAGTGGGCAGCGCCGGCCAGCTCTTCCAGAGCCATCGGGACGAAGGGCGTCTCCGCCTGGACAGCATCGTCTGGTACTGGTCAGCACAGGCGCACTACCTCGTCACGCAGCTGCAGGCTGCGCGGGGCATCAGCGGACACGTGCTGCGGCTCATCGGACAGCACCTGCAGAACGCGGGGGACCGGCGCACTCCAAAACAACGCAACGGCACGGCCAAGCTCTTCCCAGCCCGAGAGCTTGACGCCCTGAGCCGTACCACGTCAGCAGAAACTCGCCCGAGTGGGAGCGGAGGAGGAAGCGGAGCCGCCGGGGAGGCACCTGAAATGGTACAGTAGCGTTTCCCCCCCCCGTCAGGCGACGGTCAGGGCTGTGAGTCCTGTTCGTCACACCGTGGAGCGTTAGGTGATGCTGGCAGGGACCTCTGGAGGTCAGCACTCCAACCCCCTGCTCACCTTCAAGTGAGATCAGGTTGCAGGCTGCCCTGCCCAGCTGAGTGCTGGATATCTGATCTGCCGGACGGCCTTGCGCAAAACAAACTCGTCCCCAGAACGCCGTTTCTGAGGAGCAGGGGGCCGTAGTGCTCTCCCTCCCCTGAACCACGACCCGTCTCTGCTCAGCTCACCTCCCCGCAACCACAGCGGCCGCTTGTCGGGAGCCGGCAGCGGCTGCAGCAAGACAATCCAGCCCACTCAGTGGAGTGGTTCACAGCACTTAATCGTTAATTCTCACCCGCCGCCGCTGTCAGCTCACGCGACAGCTACCAGCCATTTGGAGACGGCTCCGGGAGACGACGGCGCTGGGATTTGATCGTCCCGCCGCGGGTGAAGGCAGGGGAGAGGAGGGCTGGCTGGGAAGGCAGAGCAGACCCAGGGAGGTGGCGAGCGGCTCTCTCCTTTACTCACCAAAACCTGCTCCAGAAACGCGCAAGGCAGAGACTTCTCGGCATGGCTGCGTCTGCACGCCCCAGGCTTCCGATCTGTTCAGTTCTTGTCTCCGCAGCACCGGAACGGTCCTCCCAGCGTCTCCCTCGCCAGCAGCCCTGCGAAGCACCAGAGAGAAAACAGTGACACGTGGCAGGGCGGCCCCAGCAAGATGCCCCAGGTCACCAAGGACATGGCAACGAGGATGCTGCACATGACTCAGTTCCTGAGGAAGAAGGGCCCCATTTTGGTATGGAGAGTTGCCCCCCCTCCACCTCAGCACGTTTTTTTCCCCTCAAGAGCAGAGTCAAAGCCCAGTGCCCGCTGAAACCCCTGCACTACCCTGCTCTTGTAAGAGTGGCACCAGCTAAATTTATGCAAAACACTAGAAATTAATTCTTTCTGACCAGATGGGAACCTGGCGTCCAGTCCTTTCCTTGTTTCACAATGTATCCGGGCTTCCTGTCCGGCAGGAAAAGTGGTCTTTTTTTTCTCCTTCTCTCCCCAAACTCATGCATTTCTATTTTGTTTTAGAGCAAGGACCAGCTCGTCGCCTGCGCAAAGCGAATCGCTTCCGACGGGCGGGTGTTGGTTAAGTTTGGCCGCGTCGTTGCGAAGCACTGCCTCGACGAGAGGTGCTCTGCGGAGCTGCTGTGCGCCGCAGAGCACACCCACACCGTCAGCAGCCAGCTCGGCATCGTGGCCCGGTGAGTCGCCGGGGTCGAGGACCGTCTCTCCCAAGGTTGGTGGCCCTCTTCTCGAGGAGGTGGGTCTCCAGAGGTGACGGACAGGGGAGGCGCACTGATCCTCTTCCAACAAAATCCTTTCAAATGTCTTTTAAGGGTCAAAGCGGTCACTGCGGAGAGCAAGTCCTCTTCTGAACTGCTCGTGAGCAACGCGCAGAACCTAATTCACGCGGTTTCGCACGTTCTGAAGGCAGCCGAGGCAGCGTGTATCAAAGTAAGTAACGCCGACGGCGTCAAATAGGTTTCGCAAGGCGGGTCCACGCTGTGGGGAGCTCCTACGGCCACGTCTGGGCGTGGGAGGTGGGAGCCGGCTGCCGCGGGACCTCTGACTCCAGCTGGGGATAAAGATTCCTCCTGTGTTGTTTTTATTTTACGCCTTTCTGTCAATGTTTCCAAAGCCTGCGACGTATCTTTCCAGGCACAGACTCTGCTCCGTAGGTGCCACCAACTCTGCAGTCGTCTTCAGCCGGTCCTCTTCCCATTTCATTTTTGGGACAGGAGAGCAGCAGCATCTCGTCGGAGGCCGTTATTTGGAAGCGGTCCACATCACTCTTAGTCTTTATGTTGTCTCAGGATGAGCTTAGATCAAAACTCCCACGAGCTTCCCTTGCAGCTGCCAAGGACAGCCAACGGATCCGACTGGAAACAGTTTGTGAGAGCAGGCTTTACCCGAAAGCTCGCAGAAAACAAGTGCAAACACAACCAGACTCCACCAATGCCATTTTTCAACGTGTGCCCTAGCCTCCCCTATAACCCTACAACTCTTGCTGAGCTGCGGCACGTCTTTTCGAAAGGGACGTGCTTTTGATTAGAACCCTATTTGATGGAAAATTAGCCACAAGCGTGGAAACACTCCTCCTGCGGTGAATTGCCCGCACGGCTAAAAACACGCTATATATGTCAATTTTTTTTTTACTTGGCTGATGTCAGCCTGAAGTAACTATCTTTTATCTCGGTTGTCTAGATTAAAATCCTTTCTGACCCGGATGTTTCCCCTAAAATACCACTAAACTAACTGTACTGTGTTCCTTCTGTCTCTCTGCAAGCAGGTTTTTAAGCATTTTTTAAGCACTAACCGGTGAAGATGCCAAATTGGTCGCACACACATCGATCAGTTCAGACTTTCATATCATTTAAGGTATTTTAAACCAGTTCAACGTAACGTCACATTAAAGCATGCGAATGTTTTGCTTCCTCCTAACAGGGTTTGCGACAGCCCCCGCCTGGCTCTGAAGAAGAAGAGGCAGTAGCAGCTTTCTGCACGCAGTGGAGAAAAAATTTGTTGTGGCATAGAGCCAAGGAGTCGTTAAACTCAGACAGGGACGAATTAGGGCTCCGCAAGACTCGGGCACGGGCTGAACCCACCCTGATGGCTATGGTGCGAGAACAGTCACCTCAGACCAAGAACAGCCCCGAGCATCCCAAACCTATTAAAGGACGTACAATTACGGACAGCCACCCGTGAAAACGGGGACTTCTGCTGAAGGCAGAGAGAACGCGCCTCGCGCTGCGCTCCTCCCGGCTCGCGGCTCTTCTGCCAGAGCTGCTCTCACAGGAAGACGGAGAGCGCAAGGCCTGAAAAAGGGTTTTTGTGTGCTGGCCGCTCCTCCTGTGGCAAATCCCACCCCGCAGAGACACTGCTTCCTTTTGGCGACCGAACAAAGAGGAGAATAAAACGACGCCACATGCCAGCGTTATTTCCGGAGGCCTCTTGTCCAGATGGGCTTGGAAGCTGAGCAATAAGACGTGATGCCGACCCACAGAGGACATGGGACTCGGGGAAGAGCTTTACGACCCAGTCAAACGGCAAAATATCATTCACTGCTCTTTGTTAGCTGGCACGAGAAGTCCTTCTGAAACCATTGCTCTAGAATGAGTGGCCACCAAGCGGGGCCGAGCGGGAATGAAATTCTTTATATTCGTATACTGCCCACCCCCAGCTCAGCTCTTAGGAGGTCAGCCAGGCTTTTTTTTTTTTTCCTTTGGCAAACGCTGATACAGGGAAGACAGCATTTGATGGGGCACCTTCATTATCTTACTTTCAATAACATTACTTTCCAATTTTACCACGGGGCAGCAAACACCAGGCGGTGATCTACCAACTCTCCGTCTTTCTGCAGCGCAGAGAGCAGACAAGGTCAGAGACATTTTACTCTCTCACATCTCCAAGGCTCGTAGGAGCGGGGAGCGTTTCGTCTCACCTGCTGCCCCCGACTCAGCCTATCCCGCCGGGAAATGAGACTTTCCTCCCAAAATCCCTCTCAGCCCCGGGACTCTCTTCACCCAGAGTAAAACATTCAGTGTTGATGGTCACCCACCTCATAGCATCGAGGGCCGATGACACCGGCTGCTTCTGTTACCGTGCTCTCAACTCCGGAGCGGGAGTTGCCAAGTGTCCGAGGGAAACGCCGCTCCACGCCAGCGCGCTGCACTTGCGGAAGAGACGGAAACGAGCCTCCCCTGCGGAACGCGCAATCCGTCGCACAGCGGATCAGACTTGGTGGCTGCGGCCCCTCCCAGCCCACCCCGGCGTGGCAGGACTGTCCCCGCCTGCCCCATACCTGCGCCGTAGCCGTGAGTCTCCTCCAGGTTTTGAGAGAGCGCAGCGGCAGCGGGCACGCCAAAGCGTCGACGCAGGGAAGAAATCTGCAACGAAGAAAGCAGCGGGCACAGGCGCACGGAAGAGCCGAGAGGCAGCTCGTGCACCGGACCTGGGAAGAAGGAAAGAGGTGGTTACACGCGGAGACAACAGGCTGCAAGGACTAGCTGGCCCCTTCCAAAGGACGTTTCCTCCTTACTTTGCACCCCTTCTTTTCCAAAACAAAGACCTGTGTTGTAGTAAAGATACTGAGACGGCCGCAGATCTCGGGGGTTCGGAGCCAGCACTCTGGGTCCCCCACAACCACAACGCACCTCGTTTTGATCTGCACCTCCAAAACGCATTCATAACCAGACCGAGGGCAAACCACCCGAGATCCTTCAGTTATCTCAGCTGGAACCCATGTCATTTTGCTCTTGGTACCAAAGCTTTTCCTTTGACTCTTATTTTTCCAGTACTTCCAAAAAAAAAAAAAAGAACAAACCCCACAGAAAATCCAATTCAGTGATGACATCAGCACCACCTTCAGGTTACAGCCGCGCATTCCCAAGTATGTTCACAAAACCAGGCGTTTGGCTTCGATACTGTCACTTTTTTCTCTTTGTTTCCCTGTTAATCCATGTGCTGCTTCCAAACTTGTTCTCTTTTTCCCTGCTGTCTAATTCTGCTGGCTTGGTTTTTGGACAAAATTCTTGAACAGCCAACCTTGTCACCAGATGACGAAGTGATAATTAGTGATTACGCAGGGCTAAGAGATTACTCCAAAATAACTACAAAGTTTCACCTCTGTTGTCTACTTTTCAATTATTTTGAGTGAGCACGATTCAAAGTATCATAAAACGAATACAAGTTACACCCTGGGAAATGAGGAAGGCGAACTGAAGCCGTTGTTGCCCTCAGCCACATCTCCCCTGCGCTGTTTCGCACACACAGAGATGAGCAGCTTCCCTCGCTCCGTCCAAGCTCTGCTCGTCAGTGCCAGACACAAGAAACCAAACCCACAGAAACTGTGGTAGAACATTACACCGTCCCAATCACAAGCGGTACTCGTGCCCACAAACAGAAACAACGAAGAGAAGGTCCACCAAGGAAAGAAACATGGCAAGTGGGCGGGAAGCAGACGGCAGCTGCGCAGACGGCGAATTTTTATTGTGAACGTAGCTAGCGAGGGGTGACTACATTTCCTCTATAGAAAAAGCAACCCAAAGGCAAAACAAGAGAGGTTTTGTGGACAGCTGTGCTCTCGGCATGCAACACCCTCAGAAATTAAAGACCATGCACGACACTTCTCACAGCGAGGCTGGTAACCGCAGCAAGGGAACGGCGACGGCTCTCCCCAGACCGGCACTCTGATCTCGGAACCACGCGGCAAGCTGCCTGCGTGGGGATGCAGGACCAGGTTGGGTTAAAAAGCCACCGCCGTCCGCCTGCAAACCAGTTTGAGTCACCTTCGTCCTTCCGACACGCCCCGCTGCTCTTTCCCCAGATGAACTAGCTGCCAGGCCGTCAACATCACAGTCACTGCCAGGCGTTAACGGTACCCTTTTTAATTGTTTTGTTAAAAATGTCGTAAAGACACCATGAATACAAGTACTGCAGTTACATCAATACAAAAAAAGCAATACAAATTAAGCAGCTGGATACAAAAATACATTGAAATACATGAACACCACAATGTAACTTATAGCACTAATCAGAGTTGTGTATGCGTGAAAAAAAATTAAATAAAAACCTTTTTTTTTTTTGTATTAGACAACTTAGGTATTCTCCACTTTTAACAGTAACTTTCTTCTAGTTATGTACTTCACAATTTCTTCTATATACAGCATAGAATAAAATACTTTTAAAAGATATGACATTTTTAATCCTCAATATGCGATATAGGTCTCTTTTACACTAAGAATATCGACTGCATGAATAAAAACTGTCAATGTCTTACATCAACCGATCTGGAAAGGAGGAGCGCCGTTCTCCTGCGAAGTCCCTGCCGGGGGTTTCGAATCGGTTAGTAGGTTTGGCTTGACGCGGCGGGCGACCCTCGTCAAACGGCGTCTCTCGCAGTAATGTACATAATATTGCTTGTATCTATACAATCATACCAATGCGGCAATCATATCTAAATGTCGTTTATGAAAGAGACGGCTCACACATATACAGGTCTTCGGACTTTCTCAATGACGTATTTACAATGAAAGTGCTCTGATCAGCTCTAACACAATACGTGGGGTTGGTTTGTCGGTTTGTGGTGGTTTGTTTCTCGGTTTTTTTTTTCCTACGTGTCAATTATTAGTCTCCCTGAAATCGGAAAAGTATTCTATAGAAAATACCACAGCTTTGCAAACACTAGAGCATACTGTATAACTGCATGTGGTTCTGAGATTAGCAGCTGAAAAGTGTTGATAATTATAATTTAAAAATAAATAAAGCAAAGAGGTAAACCAGTTACAAAACAGCAGAAAACTGCAATATTCACAACAGTAAAAAGACTTAAAATCAATCGCTAACAAAACGGCGAAGCGGTCGGATCGAAAGTCTTGAAAACATCTTTTAAGGACTTATCATCTGACTCCCCATTGGGATCGCTCTCCTGCGCCTGAGCGGCCTGTCCCGGCTGTCTGACCTGCCTCGGGTCACTGTACTGCGGCCTGATTAATCCCGACAGAGCTTGGATCGGCAGATTATGCACCGCAGGCGCGGCGCTGGAGTGCTTAGCCTGAGATTTACTGGTGCTATTTGCTTTCTCTGAAGTAGCCTCTGCTGATCCTTCCGTATTTTTTTCCACGTTCGAGGCAGCCTTCTGCAGCGACGCCTCTTCTGAGAGACCGGGTTCGTTTTTACCAGAATTTTTCAAAATGCTTTTTTTCTGGTTCTCCCCGTTCTCTCCTGAACTGGCCGGAGCCGTGTCCGACAACGAGCTGGGATCTCTTGGGTCGTACAAACTAATACCGCTCAGGATGGAGCCCGGAGTCCCCAGCCTAACGCCGCTCGATGATAACTTGGGCGCGTACGGAGGCAGAGCATCCGGGTCAGGTTTAGCAGGCGCAGCTTCCGAGGGCTGCGATGAGCCAGCGGCAGATCTGGCCAGGCGGGGGTCAAACTTCGCAGGGTGCGAATCCTTCGCGACTCCATGATGCGTATCTGCGCTCGACAGTCTGTGGAGTCTGGGATCGACGTTTTTTTGTAAGCGAGGATCTCCTAATTTGCTCGAGCTACTGGCATGGGAATCTGCAGAGGGATCCAAATAGCCGCTCCGGCCCGTTAAGTTGTTTTTCGCCTTTGCAGCCAGTCGCGGGTCAGCTGGCATGGCGTTTGGATGGGGATCATTTTTCAAATTCCGCAGCTTGTTCAGTCTCTGGTCAGCGATGAGCGGAGGAAGAGGTAAATTGATTGAAGAGACAGGGTCAGGCTTAGGCAAAGGTATTGGGAGCAAGTCTTCGGGTGCCCACACGATATGCTTAGCGAAGTTTGGTTTCATCAGGGTCACATCCATTTTAATGTGGCTGAACTGCCGAAGCTGGGATCGGGGATCCCTTAACGTTACGCCAGGCAAAGGTTCCAAGGGGATCAGAAAAGCTCGTTCCCTCAGTTCTCTTTCCGAGTCCTCTTCATCGTCATCCATCCCTTTTTGCTTGACTTTAACTCCAGCGTGTGCATGGTGCAGATCCAGCTTCGCTCCCCCGAGGGACGAGCTGGCGTGACCGCCCTCGCTGACCTTGTGCATCCGGGGATCCCGTACGAGCCGCGGGTCCAAGGCCGCGGATTCGGAAGGCTTTCTGGGGTTGGACCTCGGAGAGGCGCGAAGCCTCGGGTCAGCGGCCTGAGGCCCTGCGCCTTTTTCTTTTGCCAGCCTCGGATCAGTCGGAATACCAAGCATGTGCTGCTCCGTGGAATGTTGCTGCCGATTCCTAAAATTTTCGCTCTGTTTCTTTAAGGTTTTTAGTATTGATTTAACACTGCTCCCCTCTTCCTCTTCACTGCTGGAATACCAGTTGACATTGTCATCTTAAAAAAAAATTAAAAAAATAAAAAATTATTCAAGCAAATGATCACCAGGGAATACAACACATTTACTCTCAGGAAAATCAAACTGAAAAGGCCTGATATCACATCATCGCTCCCTGTTTTCTAACAACTGTAATCTAAAACGGCAAAAATCGTTTTCAAGGAAGAACTGACATAACAAAAATACCATAGCTAGCTGAGATAGTCCCAAACTCTGCTGCGTTCTCTCTATGTATCTCTCTGTCAATACTAATCTGGGAAAACAACCTGCTTTCAAACAATTACTTCTACCAGTACGAGTGGAAAAAAAAAAAACATTTAAAATCTGAACCTTGATGAAAATGACCTTCATTGTAAGAGGGCAAAGCAAAAAGTTAAATGGCACCTTGTAGTAATCTAGAAATAGAGAGATTACAAATGTGGAATTTGCTGCCCTACTACAACCCAAATCACAAGGTTTTGGGGAGAGGTCAAGATTCAGGAAGGGAAGCAATCAGAAAATTTAATTTTAAAGGAGAAATTCTCGACTACCTTGTGCAATTTCCTGGAAAGCCGCATCAACACAGCTGTGTGCTCAGGTCCAAACCCTAAACTCGCCTACTCACTGAAGGAGCCTCGAAGCCTGTTCTGGCTCAGCAAAAGGAGAAACGAAGAGAAAACCCACCGCCATCCCCGGTGCGCACAGTAACGCGTTTCCTCCACCCTCGTGTGCCACCTGAATATTCAGCCACAGGCAGCGACGCGTTGTTGGAGGCAGCTAATGGGAACGTGTTTCCGTTACACCGCCTTTTGGCCACACAGAAGGTGCATTTGCGGTCACATAACCTCAGAAAAGGGCGCAGCAGGGAGCAGGCCAAGGGACAAACGCACTCTGGGTGGCTGAATCTGACCGGCAGGCTTACTGCTCTGCATTGTCCAGGTTACGGAAGAGACACTCAGATTAAACACGGCAAATTTCAGGTATCACAGAGGAAAAAAATATCTTTACCTTCGTCTTTGCTCATCGCCCTCTGACCCTGGCTGCTGACAGAGTCTCCATCTCTTTGATGCTTTTGACTAAGCCTTACGTAAAGGGCTTTCTGCATCGCCGGAAGAAAATCCGGCACGTTAATGGCTGGTTTGTGGCCCATATGGCTACTCATGCAGTCTGACTCGCTTCCGCCTTGGTGCGACTCTTGAGCCATGAGGTGAGCCTGGTGATCTGTAAATTCTCCATGCCATGTTCCATCTGCAGTACAAAAAAAAAAAACAACAAAAAAAAAAACCAAACCAGTTAGCAGCTATCCTACACAAGCTTTTACAGCAGAGGAGATAAAAGATAGTCAAGCAAAACACGACGGGAAAGCGTCGGCTGAAAAAGCCTATACGCTGAAGACATTCCCAGAGGTTTGGCTTTCTATCCAAAATTCTTCCAACTGCTCAGCTCTGGAGCCACAATGTTTTAGTATCGTACAACTACGAAGCGCCATATTAAGGAAGAACAATTTTTAAAATGTCCTTACCACCAGAGTTATTGGTCGGCTGGAAGTTATGCACGGCTTGGTGAGAATAGTAATTGTCATAGAAATCCGTCGGGTTCTGAATGGGCTCGTAATTCATGTTCGGCTGCCGCTCCCCCGGCATCTGCTGGTACTGTGGCCCCGGAGGACAATGGTTCTCCCTTCCCATATTCACCATGTGTCCTTGAACTCCTGGGGCGTTGTAAGATCCGCCCAGACCGGGCGGCGTGAGAGGCGGACCACCCTGCTGTCCTTGCATAGGCATACCAGTCTGGTTCTGCGGCCCGAGAAAGCCTGGCGGAACGCCCTGCATGGGAGGACTCTGCGGCATTCCGGGGCCTTGAGGCCCTGCGCACGGGTGATGGCCGGGAGAACCTGGGTGCATTGGTGGGCCGTTATGGCCCTGCGACATGCCGGGTCCCGGCCCTGGACTTGAACCTGGGTTATACATATGCTGAGAATGCGAGTCATTTCCCTGAAACGGTTGTCTCGGCGGTGACGCGCTGTTATAAAAGGTCGGTGGCCTGTGGGCAAAAGAAAATTAGTGAATCCGGTTTTGCACCTACAAAGATCAACAGCCTATTAGCTATCTCCTCCCCCTCCTCACTCTTCCAGATGTCTGCACTTATTTTGGATAAAAAAACTGAAAGCAGCAGAATAATTTTCAAAGGGAGCAACTCTATACATTACACACGGCAGAGTTTGTCTCAAAGTAGAACATTTTTCCAATATTAGCACATGCAGAGCTGGACGTTTGCTACACACAAGAGTTTTGAACACAGGAGCATCCATTGGCTTCGGTCATGAAAAAGCCAACCGCAAAAAGATTTTAGAAGAGAATGAACTTTGCGCAACCTGCAAATGGAGACAGGCAAGGCAAGCACCAGCCAATGGTTTCTGGAAGGTCACGGCTCAGTAAGATCTCTTCTACGGAAAGCATTAAATAAGTAAATAATTATAACAGCCAATATTTGTCAGATCATTAACTTAGCAATATACTCAGAAGTATACACCTCTGACAGAAACAAAGAGGATTGATTAAATATTTATGCAACCACGATATAAGGAGAGTCCTACACAAAATTCTAAAACCTACTTTTTTCCAATTTTGTGTGCTAAATCCACGGTCGGCTTCACGACTATTTCAAAGAGAGACGGGATTTTCTTATAGTCTCCTGAAGGATCTTGGTAATTTTCGAGGTCAGACTCAGAAAACGGATATTGCTCTGGCGGGGTCGGCAGAAGCCCAACGCCCGGTGGTGGCTTGGGCAGAGGAACGATGCCACGCTTTCTGAGTTCCTCCAGTTCTTTCTCGTCTTCATTTTGCGGTTCCTCCTCAGTATTCAAAACCTAGAACGAGGCCATGTGACAAACACTTCATTAATTTTGCAGTAGATGCAATTGGATTCAGTCCTGCACTTTCCATTTAAATGTAATTATCTCCTACAACGCTACTGTACATTGGCGTCAAACTCAGACAAATTATAAATCTATGATTACTTGTTCTGCAGGATGCTGCTTCATAGCCGGGAACAGAACTATTTCTGTAGTCTGCAAAGGACCATTTCACACAAGCCCATTTCCTTCAAACAGTGATTTTAAGTGACACAAATTGAAGGACTTATTCTAAGATTCGTAACGTTTCTCCTGTTAAATTCAGGCCACTTTTCTGTTAAGGCCTGTTGTACAGTAACGGGAGAGAGACACGAGTACCCAACCTAACACAAAGGTCAGAATTTCATGAATCATTCAGAGGAGGCACCTCATTCCTTTCCCCACCCTGGGGAAGTAGTCAAACTTCCAGGCAGCTAAAGGCAGACAACATAAAAAGCCACACTTCTTGTTGCAGAGTACACGAAGATTTCCACAGAAAGGGACGCAAAAGAAAGTTCATGGGCAGAAGCTTGAGTTGTGAAAATAAACAAGTCTGATACGGCTAAAAAATAACGGAATAACTGACGGCAAGGGGAATTCCTGGTGTTGAACCCGGTCACAGACTTACCGTGCTGAGGAACGGGGAAGCTTAACATCATTTCTGTCTAGCACCACGCTCCTCGAGAATCCCACGGAAATTTCCAGCAACTCCCCCCTATTCCCTCCAGTAACAAACCCTGTGTTTAGACTATGAACTGCTCACCTTATCCAACAGCTCTTTTGTCTCCGCAGTCAGGGGAGCATGAGAAAACTTGCACTTATCTCCTTGATAGCATTTTGCTCCGGTATGGTAGAACTTGCAAGGGAATTCATGTAAGCAATGTGTTAAGGATTCCTCAACAAAGGCTGACTTCCAGTTTGCGCTGTTCGGCAAGTTTATGAAATTCAGCTGAAACTACCCTTCAGTTCTTCACCAGTATGTTATCTTTCCAAAGCAATACGTTAAAAATTTTGAAAGCTAATAACCAACTTACCTCCTAGTTCCATTTAACATTCTACTAATAATTACATTACTGTGGCCTTAATATGATTTTTTTCACTTGATTCTAAAATTGTGATTAAAAAGATGAAGGTCTCAATTCCAGAATGCATCTAACTTCAAGGGGTTTTGCCTTTCGAAACATTAAAAATTCTTAAAACTGAAAACAAACCGGTAATTTCATATGTATTTTCTCCTCCTAAGTATTTGAGCGGAAAAATAATCTTTTTTGTGGTAAACTTACATAGTGTTTGGCATAGTCTCTTAAGAAAATAAATAGCTACCCTTAAAAATCAATTACATCAATTAAGAATAAATAGAAGCTTTCAGTTTAATTCAAGTATTTTTTTTTAAAGGATATTGTGCAAATAAATGCAGTTCTCTCCTTTGGTGCAGTAACCCTGTATGTAAAACTTGCAGATTTCCTTCTTCTTTTCAATCTCTGCATCATGATCAAATTTACACTGCTCTCCCTATAAATAAAAAAACAAGAAAAATTATCAATCTGAGATGCTGAGAAATTCCATTTCATATCTCAAGTAAAGCATCCTCCTCAGTTTAATTTAAACTTTATCTTTACTAACACAGAACTGCATTATAAGCCTGTCCCTAAAAACTGGCAGCAGGGGGGCCTGGCCGTAGAGAAACAATTCCTGAATCGGGACTCAAAAGAATATACGTGTGGTGACGGAAAACAAGCTGCTCTTACAGAACCAGCTCTTTCCTCTGCCTCCACCTAGATATTAGCATTAAAAAGGCATTTCAACAAATACTCTACTGAGATTATTTTCCATAGAAACAATTATGCACTTGTTCAGAAAACCTGATTCTGTTTTAAGGGTGTGTGGGAGAAATTAAAAGTCCAACAAGCAAGGTATTAAGACTCTCCCACTAGGAAAAATAGAATCCGGGTAATATCAAGTTTATATCAGCCGTATCATGTTATACATTAGGATTAATTTGCTGGAGAGCGGGTTTGGAATTTTTTTTTTTTTTAATTTCTTTTCATGAAAAATATACTAAGCGCTCTTTCAGACACTTGTTTTAAAACTGAAGGTGGCAGCAAATATTCATCTTAGTGAGCACGGCATCCTAAAAGACATAAAGGCAGCAACAATGCATTCAGCAGCTCCTTGGTTTGGGGAAAAAAAAAACACACTCATTTTCACCTTTACTTTCACCGTTTGAAAAAGAAACAGAAACTATTCTATCTCTAAATACACAGAGGAACCAAATATAAATGACACACTCACTTATTGGAGAAGCATGCGGTTTTCTTAAGTGTGTTTTATAACTGACTGAGCTAGTCTGACACCAGAGCGTCCAACTCCACGGCAGCATAAGCTTCAAAATGAAGCACCAGTAATTTTTTTTACGTAATAAGAGACTGTCTTGCTAGGGCTTTTGCTTGACAGCTGACTGTTCTGAATAGCATTCTCTTCTTTCTGCTGCCTTCCACTTGCTGGCTGAAGGAAGACGATTCTTTGGTAGGGGGATTATTACTACAATTCCACTTTTTACTTTAGAGAGAGAGATAATTTAGCATAATTAAGCAGTTCCTACAATGTTTCAAAATTAGCAGTAGCACATAAAAGAGAGATAATCTAATACATTCAGCAATCACGGCCTGTTTACAGATTCCACATTTGTAAGATTGGTGTATTTACATGCGATCTATTGTAAGTACATGATACAACCACAGATGGTTTCACTGTATATACTAATAAGCAAACACATTCATTTTTAATTGAATTTATTGTAATTCACAATGCATAACAGAAGGGGATATTTTTCCACAAGTACTTCTGGTGGCATTTATCTGTAAATATGCAAAACACAAGAAATCAAAACACGGCGTTTCAGCATGCAAGCTTCCTCGGCATCAGCTGAAGTAAAAAGGAACAGAGCGCCTCCTCCCCTTCCTCACACCACAGCAGCAGACCGACAGACACAGGGCGTAATTACCTTAATACACCTCCCTTCGAGGAAATATTTACAAATTTGTTTGCCTTTGTGTTCCACCGTATGCTGATTTATGAACTCCTGACTCATATTAACCCATTTCTTCACCGGCTTGCCGTCCTGTAAGAGAAAAGAACATCCTTACTGACGCTTACTTATTCAGCACCAGGAGCTGAGTCACCGTGCAGGCTTCCAGATGACTATCTTAGCCACTGTACTTTGCTAATCCTTCCCTTCTACGTGCTTCTCACGCGACTGTTATCTCCAGATTATCTGTCTTCTTTTTTTTCTCCCACTAGAAGGAAAATAACCTGTTTGCTTATACCGTAAGGCCAAGCAGAGACGAAGCACAATTCAATCAGGACCCAACACGTAAGAACCATTATGTACCTGGTGAGGAAAATAATTGTTCCCTCTTCTGATCTGATTCCCATGTGGCAGCTGCACTTGAGACAATCTAAAGAAACAGCAGTAAACTCATCTAACCAGAGAGTCTGGGACAGGTGTTGAGGGGGCCTGGCAGAGCTGAAGGTGGCTTTTAACGAATCGCTGTGACGCTGCAACAGAGGGCAGCGGAAAACGTCGTCTTTGCAGTGCTAGGTGGTCACCTACTGATGTGATGGCAGAGGGAAACAGGCTTTTCCCATTTCCCATTTTCACAAAAACAAGCAGGGATTCGACTGTGAGTAGGAACTTCTGAGACGGAACGGACACGGTTCTCCAGTCACCACACCGAACCGTGAGCGCACACGGGCAGCAGCACATCAGGTGTCTGGTCTCATTCTGCCCAGCAAATTAAGCAACGTCGCAAAACATTAACTAAGAATGATTAGCGGATTTTGTTGATGTTGAGAAGCAGGAATCTTGAAGCTAGAAATGCCACTGCTGGATCAGTCAAGGTCCATTTTCTACTCTGAACACATTAAATCCAGAGAAATGTCAACTGCTTCAGACAAAGAAGCTTTGAGTCTCTTGATCCTCTTCAAGATTAATGCAAGTATCACATGAACACAATGCTGCAAGTCTCTCCGGGAGCACTGCAAACCAGTGACCGTCCCACGCCACAAAGCACTTGAAACAACGGCCCAAGGAAGGCTGAAACGCTCCCACTGTGCCAGCGAGGATCCCAGGGATGTCGCCAGGCATCTCGGGAGCCTCAGTGTTTACCCCACCACGCTAAGCAGCTCAGCGTCTGCGTCACAGAATTCATTATTTCGCTGTAGCCACAAGCCCAGCTTTTTTGTTTTCTGCCTCCCAGCCCTGCTGGGACCTGCCTGGAGCTGCCTCCTCGCCTCCACCCTTCTCCACGGTTTGGGAGACGGCACTGGAGGACAGGGCACGCTCTACAGCAACAGAAAGGAGGAGTCCTATAAATGAGGCTTCGTCCTAACGAAGATCAAACAGCTGCCCTTTTCCCTACCACACGCAAAGTAGGGAAAGGAAAATCTGATCGGGGCCACCCGGGAGCCCCAGCTGGAGAACACGGGGAAAAACTAACGTGGCTGAATTACACATCACCACATTAGCGAGAAGCCAGCCGCGTGAATTTGTGAGTGCAGAAGGGAGCAGAACCACAGACCTTTTAGTTGCAATATGCAGACTTAAGTATGATTTGGCTTAAAGACTGTTTTCCAGCCACGGATGGATTTGATCCATTAATCATCAATTTTGTATTGTTTCTCATGTAAATGAAGGTTGGAGTGAGACATTTACAAATACCGTGGCAATGCTGAACGCTATGTTTTCTCCAATGCCTGCGCAAAGAATTACTAAATGAAAACCAAGGGCACGTGTATTTCCATTCCCACAGTCACAGCTACGGAAAGAGAAGAAGAATCCTTCAGGATCCTGATGAAAACTGGCAAAAGCCGTGAAGGCGTCCATTTTCTTTGCTGAAAAAATCTAAGGTGAACTGGTAGTAGCAAAACGTCTTAATTTGTAATTATGAAAATTATGTATTAGCTTAGGTTATCAATTATACTCTGTACACCAAGTGCTGGAGAATTCTAGTAATTGCCTACATAAGAGAAAAAAAAGTTTAAAGCTATCTATTTTTAAATAGTCTTCTGTTAAAGCAAAGCATCCAGTCAGCTTCAATTCCACGTACCTCATGAAAGCCATCGGATCCTTTATTGCCCCCTCGTCCCCTTCCACGATCTTTACGCTTCAACTTCTTTTGCATTCCACGCCCTCGACCAACATTGTAATTATTACCTCTTTGAGAAATACCTGAAAAACAGCAGTGACCTCTTGAAATGACCTCAGAAAGTAAAGAAAAATGGTTATCTAGTGACCCAGAACGCCGACAAATCTAACAAACTAAACATCTACCTTTTTGCAGTCTGAATTCCTAAACGCTGTCTTGAATCGCGAGTTGGCAAGCACAGATACACAAGCCAATTGTAATTCTGTGCGACTGCCTGCTCTTTGAAAAGCTCTGCAAATCAATAGCAGACTGACAAACTGAATATCAAATTAATCTTGTTCAAAGCAGCTGCTCAAAACGAGAAGTGCAGACACGTTATTTCGAACCAGCCCAGATACCTGAGGAATATCGTGCCGTTTGGTCACTTTCTGAACACGGAACGTGATAGCACAGCTTTGAATAGAAAAACATTTAACGGTAACTGTTGGAATTCTCAAGACAGTAAGTACCCATTCAGCAGCAGGCCAGGTGTCATGGTCTCGACTGAAACCACCGAGACAGCCTTCTCAGCAATTTAAAACCAAACAAAACCAAAGTTCTGCGCACGTCACGCCCACTTCAGGTGGCAGCCACTTTGCGACAGCAAGGATGATTCAGTGAAAACACCCTGACTGCAGCAACACAAGACAACCGGGAAGTCAGAAGACCCCTCATAATACAGAGGCCAGACCTGGGCTTTTTAACAGGGTTTTGTTTCTTTATTTACTTCGTACACGTTACCCAACACTTGATCTTTTTCTTCAACATACGCATGAGCGCAACCACAGGATGCTGTTCCTTCAGGACCAACAGCGTTATCACTCACTGAGGGCAGCCAACACTGGCAGCTTGCTTCACTCAGCTCTCAAGACCAACACCCCGAAATGACGCACGATACAACCCCTGCCACTGCCTGTTACTGCAGTGAACGATCCAAATTATCTTACCTTTCTGGATCCCCTTCATCCCCTGTTTTTTCACTGGTTCTTTTGGGAATGGAGGTCCTAAATCAGAACTGGAGGTCTCTTTAGATTGCCTGTATTGTTTAAGCTGATCAGCATAATCTTCATCCTTTTCTTCCTCGTTATAATTACCAAAGTTTTCATCACTGTAATGACTATAGTCGTCGTACTCCTTACTTTTCACATTTTTTTTATGTTGCATTTTCTGTGAACTCATGTAATTTCCTGATACGTGTCCGTGCTGTATGAAAGGGACAGCGTTGATTAGAAGCAACTCAGTATTTCAAAAACCACCCCTCCAAACTGCTCTACAAAACCAACTGGTTTTACACTGTTTTATTGTCATGCTGTCTTACCACATTGGCACAAACAAGCATCAATAACACACAGTGGAAAGTTATTTAGTAAAAATTACTACTTTTGATTCCGAATGCATCAAAATTGGAAAAAACATTTTAAAAAAGCGGCATCAGCATCTGTACTCCAGAAAACTTTTCAGTGAGGTTGACAAAGCGTTTTAACGTATGCAGCTCTAAGTGCTATGCAGATGAACGACGATTAAAAGAACTTTTTCCCCTTCGCGATCTCCAATCCTGACCAGCTCGGACACAGCTGATGCAATCTGCCCTGTCTCTGCCAGTCAGGATGAAATACTTCTTATGGCCACTCCTAAGCCAGCGCTGTTCCTTCTCCGGCCTCTGCAGACAGGATCTTCAGCTTGTTAATAAATTAGGCTGGCTTTCTGGAATGGTTTCAGGCTAAAAGGAACATCTCCTCTCCTCTGAAGCACCAGAGTTACACCAAGCCTCTAGCTGCTCTATTGCAGCTTTGGAGAACAGCATTCTACCTCACCCAGCGGTCTCAGAAGGGCTGTTAAGCTGCACAGACTGAGAAAAGCCAGGACAAATGGAACTATCAGAGAGCAGAATCAACTCTACATATTTAAACAGGGCTTTCAAGAACTGTTTCCTCTTAGTACAGTCTAAATCCAATGTGGGCCAAAATAAAGATATCTTAATTGTTGCCTGATGGAGGAAAAAATAGTATCGGGCTTGTTTACACCACCTACGTTCCTGCTTTCCATTTGGAAATCTACCCAAGGAGATGAGAACGAGATGAGCTTCCTGAAATCTGTGAGAACTGGCACTGTGATCAACCCAGCCTTCAAAACCCACACCATTTACATTTGCCTTTTTTAAATTACACCGAAGCAAAGACATGAGATATCAGTTTAAAAAAAACACTACCTGACTGAACGAAGAATCATAATCTCTGTACGAAGAGCTGCTGCTCTTTTTATGCGGTCTTTCTGTACGCTCAATATCAGAGTCGTGGCTGTAGTCTGAGCTGTCATCACTGGAAGGGGAGTTATGCTGAAAAAAAAAGAAGAAAATAGCGCTCTCAAACGTTGTTACATCACTCCCTGTGTAACTGGTCTGCTGTGTATGAACTTAAAGGAAGCATTATCCACACAAACAAAAATATCTTCCTAACTCTCCCAAACCCCTGCTTCTGGGGGAAGCTAAAGAAAGCACGCTCTTTGATGACCCACTCTTTTTATCAGAGAAAGAGATCTGATCTGATGAGGCTTCCGAACGTAAACAGTGAGGGCTATGCGGTTTCTCTGGGCTGTATCAGCTTCCTACGGGTCTCGCTCAGCCCTGCTTCTCCACGACACAGCAGGGATGCTGCTGGAAGGCTGACAAATCTGGGAGGTGGCTAGAAGCCTGCACATGACCATAGAAATTATTAGCATCCTGTCATTTTCTGCTGGCAGAAAATTCCGCGTCACTGCATGGCAAGTGTTTTATTTAGATGTATTGTTTTGCAGAAAATCTAGAGAGGAATCCATACGGGAATATTGTATTTCTTTGATTTTTAGAAAAGGACTATCAGGTTTAATTTTCTAGGTTACAATTTTGTGAATCTCTTGCATTTAAGTCGATTAAAATACATACTAGACACACTATCTTAACGCACTTTACTGAAGAATTCACTTAACTAGCACGAAATCTTTTCTTTCCATAAATATGATAGTTAGTACAAAAAGGGAAATTGATAAATTTACATTTTGCCTCTTCTCCTAAAAAACTCCCACTCGCCATGGTTCAGCTACCATTACTGTTGTCAGCGGCCAATGCTTAACTTACACTGCTGCTTAAGATTCAGACAATTTAAGAAGAGATTTAACATTTCAGCCTTTCATGCCAGACCTGCCACAACCAGACAACGGCAAAGAGTAAAACGCTCACAAAAGTCAGTGTTTTGTAAACTGCTCTTAAAAGAAGTACCAAAAGAAACAAGCATCCAAGGAAGATGTGTAACACAAATAACATGGTTACACCCACGATCTGATTTTGTACTTCTTTTAGACAGATGAAAACCAAGGTTTTGAAAATCCACTTAAGCAAAGCTAACAAGTGAGTTACCAAACTATCATCTGAAATGTGCTATGGCTGGATTATTTAATGATTTGTCGTCTTTTAGCCCACATAACCTGCCATTGAAACACATGAATATTCACTCTGATGTGTCAAAAGTCTATTTAAACAAATTCTTTAATACTGAAGTGCACTGGTAAGATAGGAATCCCAAAACTTTCCCTCAGAGACTGAAGACCGCCTAAAACAGTAATAAAACCATTTTAGTCTCTTCTCTAATTTCCTGGATTCTCATCTAAACCTGGAAACCTGGAATTAAAATAAGTGCCTCCAGTATTTTGTTTTGCATTTCCTAACCTTATGCTTATCCCGTCTTCTCCTTTTTGATTTTTTCTTTTCTTTTTCTTTTTTGCGTTTCTTCCGTGATTTTCTATGTCCTTTCTCGTTTTTCTGTTTATCATCACCTTTTGTACCATGTTCTTTCACATCTTCATACGCTGCATCATCTATTTCACCATCTTCTAGCTCTCCATCTTCTCTGTAGGAGGAAAAATATCAATACAATAAAATTACACGTTACTATCCATCTCACCTGTCCAACAGCACAGTAAAAATAAACACATGCAGTATTTCTTTCCACCGGTTACACTTTCATACAGGTGCATAAACTTTTTAATACACATTAACACCCCAAGAACTACTAGGATTTTAGAATTTTCTCTTAAAGCTACACCAAAATGGAAAGCAAGCCGTTAAACGGCCCTGAATTGTACTGCAAAATTTGAAAGAAACCAGGTATCTGATTATGCGATTTTTCTAAGCTACCCAGGGTGGGGTTTTTTTTCTTTTTAAAATTTGTAACACTGACTTTTGTAGGGGGTTATTTCATACTTCGATAAATACTGTAAACGGAACGAGACACATGTGAGTGTAACTTCTGCATATGAATGTGACTGTCTCACAAAACTTCACACTGGAGCAACACCAAAGGATGCTTGTAGACGAAATAACAAAAGGCTCGTGCTTATCTCCCTCAGTAAGGAAAAAAAAGGTTTCTATGATTACATCAGACTTCAAACGTAAAAGTTTTGTCTACCACCCAAACAATAACAACCCTGAAAATATTTTGCCATGAAAGAAACATTTTGACCAAACACCAGCTAACCCATTTCAGACACGCAACCTCAGCTTCCCTTCTGCTGTTTGGTATTTGCTGAGGTTTGGTTGTGGAAGAATTTACTGCTTTTCAACGCTGACAACTGGCTCTCTATAATTATTCGTACATTACCGCAGCTTCAGGAATTCAGCCTTTGCAGGCATCGTGGAACCTTACAGAAACTCAGTCCTGAATTTTTACATGGAGATTGCTTGAAAGCATCATCACTCCTAGGGTATCTGGAACCCTCATCCTATGAACGTACCAGGCTCCGATCTCAGACTCCACAGTAAAAAAACAGCGGTTAAGAAGTCAGAAGCAACCCAAAGTTCTGACTTTTTGTTTTGAGGATAAATGGATACGCAAGGGAGAACAAAAGAGAAGACACGGCTGCTGCATTGTCACCTCCTATGTCCTGCAACTTCTTACCATTAAATGCTCTTAGCAACAGTGCCAAAAAACAAAGCCAAAACACACACACAAAAAAAAAGAATAAAAAAAAAACCAAACAAAAAAAAAAAAACACAAAACCACACCACCAAGATATGATTGTGGATCACTAACCGGCAAAAAAAAAAAAAAAAAAGAAGGAAAAAATCCCCACGCTCAGATGATCGACTCGCAAAAAGGCTTTGGAGAAAAACTAAGGGAATCCCTCAGTTACCACCTCTTCGCCTGCAACTCTCAACTACTGCTAGGATCCTACAGCGTATCTACAGCAACTGCGACACTCCTGTCGCCGCGTGGCAGCCCACCGCCACCACGCAAAGACAAGTTATACACATCCAAACCTCAGGGAGATGCTTTGCTGCATTAAATGATGGAGAAGGGGGCTCGAAGAACATTTCTAAGCAACGCACGATGCTACCAAGTGGGCACCAAACGCGGAGAGGCAGCTTCAGAACCCATTTTTATGTGATTTTTACAAGGTGCTCATGGAGTTCTGCTCATACACCATCCTTAACGCTGCCTCGCAAAGGAGAACCTAATACAAAGATACTTCCACACTTAAGAACAGATAAAGGATCTTCAGAATATACCCCAAGCATAAAATAAATCCTGTCTTCAAACACCAGCGTCCATTATCTCCAGTATTCCCTGACAAATCCCAAAGTACATCACGCCATATCCCAAGAAAGCATTTGTCACATCTTTCCAGGAGATACTTGATTAATAAAGCGTGCCTAACGAAACTGAAATGCAAATATTTATGAAACAGCTGTAGCTACTAGAAAAAACAATAGTTCACATTTTGACAGAGCGAGCTAAACTGACTCTCTCAAGGACGTCTACTCAATTAAAACATCCTCTTAAGTAAAATGCCCACTGAAAATACTCTTTGGGGAAAAAAGGTATTTACCAGCTACCAGTTCCTTTGGGAACTGTCGTCATATATTTACACTTCCGTAACGCATCCAGGACTCAAATAATTTTCTAGGTGAGATAATCATGCAAAATCGCAGTAACACTATCCTTTGGATTGCATTTCAAAGCCGAAGTTACAAAAGTCCTCTAATTCCCAAGCGCCTAAATTCTTTTCACAACATCCTAGAATTTTTAAAGCACTGAACTCCGAGAATGTGTAAAAAAAAAAAAAAAAGACCAGACAAATATGATTTGAAAATATAATGGTCAAAAATGTATCATTTCTGGGACGTAAGTGGATTAGTCTTCAAGGAGAGTTTAAAGGGACTCATAGGGAAGGAATTACCTTCTGTTTTACAGCCTTTTTTTTCCTCATTTGAAATCCAAACTGGAGCTGTGCTCTAGAAAGCGAGTGCAGAACCCATCCCTTTTAGAAGTTCAGGTCCTAAACATATTCCACAGACTTGGCGACAGCAGGCAGCTTTGGGAAGGGCTTTCAGTGATGTGAACCAAGGCTACCTCCTTTTCCACTATGAGTAATGCAAGTCAACAAACAGATGTGGTCTGGAAAAAACACAGCTAGCAGATGATTTTCTAGGAAACGGGGTCGAGTCTCAGGTTGCTCTCCCTTTGGCAGCTATCTACAGCAAACAAATCGCAACGCTGATCTAACAATTTCTGTTTTGCAAAGCACAGCTTCTTGCTTACGGAATATTCCGGGTTTACACAATATCTTAGTACGCTTCTGTTATCGCTGGAAACGCCTGCCGCACAAAACTCAACATTTTCTCCATCTCGAAAAGCAAGGAAGTGTAATTTTGTTGTCTTTTTCAAGATTCACTTCTCTTCGACTACATTATCCCACAAAACCAACCTTCGCTGAAGTAACACCAACAAGCTGTGGGGGGAACAGTTTACGATGCCCACACAACGCATACCTCGGGAGTCAAAAAGCCTCTGCGCTGAAGGAACAAACACTGGCAAATTTAAATTTCTGCCACGTGTTAATTTTCTTGGATTCTAGACTTGTATTTGCAAAGCTGAGCTAAATCTGATGCACCTCCAGATTAAAAGAAGTTAATCCCCGATCTATTGCAGCGCAGACCTGCAGTATAAACTTCTGGCAGAGAAAGCAGCAGAAGAGGTTCCTCACCTCTAACCAGAGAGCTCAGCTAGCAGTACCTAGTCCTTTGCATCCTAGTGCTTTTTAGGTTATTTTGGAAGAGAAACAAAAGCATTTTCATTAAAATACCCGGTTTAAGCTGCTTAGAGGTGCTTGGCCGCCACTGGAACGCCTTCATAACGAGCCCCGGACGACTTGAACGATTAACGGATGTTGCCATACGGTACTATTTCCTCATAGCCCAAGGGACAGTGAACACAATCCAGCGCAATCCAAATCACCCGAGATGCAAAATTAAGTATCATCAGCGAGACTTCACGAGCTACACAAACTCTAAACAAAAGGCAACACGCTGGCCATGATCTTTCCTGTACAAGGATGAGGCGCGCACAAAAAACATTTGGTTCACCTCCAAATCCAAGAGAAAGAATTAAAATCGCTGACGCATCACTCCCTCATCCACAATCTCCAGGCACCCGGAGCCTGACGGCTACGTGAAAACAAAACAAAGTGTTTCCACTCTCCCAAGCGTATTTCTACAGCATCTCCAAACTGGATTAGAAAGGCACGGAAGCCAAATGATTTTTCAGGGAGAATCAGTCGGGTGAAATCACTGAAAGCGCAGTTATGCAAATATTTGGTTAGGGAAAATAGAAACCCCCAGGTAAAGTAACTCACCATTACTCCACTGTTTAATCTCTAACATTCAGACTCGGCTTTAACTTAGCTTTCCTGCCCTTAGTCCGAGCCACTTTTAAAAATAGCATTCTTTATGTTCAAAGAAGATTTGCAACTCAAGCTCCTTAAGTCCAAGATACAAAAACGACATGCATTTTCTCAGCACACTGATGCCTGTAGCTCTGGCACATTTTAAGAAAACTCAAAGAGTTTTTCCCCGTGGGACTGTTTTTCCAATCTTCCTACCAGGAGTAGTTAGCCTACTTCCAGACGGAGCAAGTGCTACGCAAGAATGACGCTTCTGTGTGTTTTAAGAACTTACATGAAAGAAATCATACAACCAGAATGTGAATCTCTATCGTCAAATGTTATTTTCTGTTAAGTCCATTTTCGGTAGGCTTGATTCCCAGCTGAGGAAAGGTCTCATTTAAAAACAACTACATTTTGGTTTAGAAGATGATGCTTTTGACCTTAGTTACTGGAATAAGCCTTAAAGAGAACAAAAGTAGCCAAGAGCTTCTGAAAGCATTACCAAGACTACAAGAAGTATACAACAGATAAAAATTAAAGGGTGCAAACATCTCCCTTCTACGCATATTTTCCACACCCAGTGGGTCTGGAAAAACAGTCGTGACTGCACAGGCGTACAGGGCTATCACTTCTCATCACTACGCACTTTCTGTCCTCTTCGCTATCACGCGATGAAACTGCGAGACTCCCACAGGTAAGGTTTCGGTTTTATAAAACGATGAAGAGCGCAGTAACTCGGACACAACTCAGTGATACGAAAATTATGCGTCTAAAGATCTTCGAGGGCTAAACTTAATGAAATCCCTTTGTCCTAGCACACTGCTACACTAAAGAATTTATGAGTTAATAGGGAAAATAACGACAAAACTAGAAGGTGCTTTTGCAGTCAACACAGCAAGGCAGCGTGCACCGAGAATCGGCACTGGCTCCTTTGACGATGTTACGCGGGTCACTTACGGCACTGTTCAGCTGCCCGTTAGTTTTGACCGCTCTACAAACGTGAAGTTCTTCTACAGCCAGGCAGTGAAACCGTGTCGTGAAAAGTTACGGACCAGATCGCTCGTGTTTTTTAAACTCTGTTTTGCATTCATCCCCAGGGCTGGCTGTAACAGATACTGTGTTCCCATGAAATGGGGGAAGGAAGTGAGAAAGACAGCAGTGAGGCATACCAAAAAATAGCTTCCTGCGGTGGTACCGGAGGACAAGGAGCAACTTTTGGAAAGCCCACCTTCTCAGCCTGCTGCCTAACCGTCTCCGGGGTTTAACACTGTAGAAGAAATCACAGAAATTCACACAGGCCACCTCCTCTTCCCGGGGAGGACAAGGAGTAACAGCTCTGTCAGCCAGCTGTGTTTTTGCCACTCCTGCAATGTTTGCCAGACGGCAAGCAAGCCCTGTTTGCCCACAGGGCATATTTGGGAGCAATTATCTCTTCACTTCCTAGTTTCCTAATGTCAAAGCAAGTTTTGACATCGTGCTCCAAAACAATAAATCACTACAAGGCTGCCTTCAGCGATCACAAACAACTTCAACTTCACAAGAACACATTCTTCGGTGATTAACTATTACTGGGAAAAAAAAAAAAAACTCTCAAACCAGCTACAAGTGAACGTTTTCAAACCAAGCTATGCACACGTGGTCAGAGGGCATTAAAGCAGCAGGCAGAATAAAACAGAGGCAGTTAAGTCGTCAAGTTTAACTAAAGATGGATGGAGGCCTTACGGCAAGGGAGACAGGGAGAGCAGCCGGGCTGGACAACAGCAACAGCGGATGAGAGGAGATCTTTCGCCCTTCAGCTCCACAAATGCTTCCCTGACCTGTAACACTACGGCGCTTCGGAGCTGAGGAGCCCCGCGGATGAAGGCACAAGGCAGGCAAAGCCGCTTGCAATTCAGTAACGCAGAAAATGTACAACTAAGGTATATAACACAGATTTCACTGCCGTAACTCATCTTGGTTACAACGCGCCACTTGCGTTTTTCCCTTCGCTTGCCACCAGCTGTAATTCAGCAGAGCAGGTCTCCACAAGGGTGAACCAGCCAGACCTGTTAGAGCAGCACGGTGTAAATCGCGCTGGCCGAGGACAGGAGCGCGAAACTGGCACACGGAAAGGGAGCAAGCAGTTCCTAAGAGAGCTGGAGTGGGAAACTGGGAAGAGAAAGTCAAACCAAAGAGGTGGCCGGGTGGAATCTCTACGCACCTGGCTCATCTGGACGTACACCAGGCACACACAGCTGGTGAAGGGGAGGCTGCGGAAGAGCACAGCTAGAAGCAGGCATAATCAAACACTTCAGCTACGCTTTCGTAAAACTCAAATCAGCTTATCTTTAATAAGAAAGTGACTATAGCAACTTAATTTTTACATGTAAGAGCTATATCAAATACGGAACTAAGAAGCGTACAGCGAGGATTGGCACGGTTCTCGGGAAAAGGAACCTGGAACGCAAAAGACAAGCCCAGCTTCGAAGCGGCATTTCCAAACACCATCTGCAATTTTCTAAAGAAACTTTGCAGAGGCCACTCGGGTTTGTCAGAGAGCTGTCTCTGCTGCAGAATTTCCTCTACTGTACCACGAGCACATAAAAAGGGGCCTGATACACTTGCAGTGCAACTCGTAAGACCACGCCAGCTACAGAAGCATTACTTGCACCTCTGTGATCTGTGAGCGAGCATGTCAGCGTTCAGACCTATCGTTGGGTCACTGCTATGTTTTCAGCAGATAATGGTATAAGAAACGGCCAAGTCTGGAGATCAAATGACAGTAAAGCAGAGAGAGCCAACAGAAAGTATCAGTACCAACCTAACGTTTTAGATTTTAAAAATACATGAACTCCAAGTTATTTTTTGGAGGTTCCTGGCGAATTGTAAATCTGGCACCGATTTCAAGCGCAGACCCAACTGCGGCAAACAAGTCCTCCTCACGCCTGTAACAGCTCACTGTCAGTCAGAAAATCAAAGTCCACAGAAGGCTGGGTGAGGACTGAACTCTTTTGTAGTTGTGACAAGCATTTAACTCTCCTCTTAGGCAGGTACGTTCACCTACAGCACGCTGTGTAAGCAGGACAATGCCTGCAAAAGAGTTGAGGCGAAACATGAAGCGCCCAGTCCTGCAGACGAGGGTAACAGCACCCACAAACAAAGTGATCAAACCTGGCCGACCTCCGGAGGAGAGCAACAATTTGCAGGCACAGCTGCTTCGACACGGGGGCTCCTTTCTGAGAGCGAGACTCCTCTTTCCAAGGCAGCCTCACTTCCCTGGTGGCAAGGGGGACCTGCGTCTGCGTCCACTCCGTGAGGATTTTGGTGTATTTATTTGCTGGAACTGAGTTTGCCTGCGCCCTGCCTGGGGCTTCTTTCTCACTCTGTCGAAGACTCCCTACATGACAAGCAATCCTTAATAAAACCTAACCTAAATTTAAAAAAAAAAAAGGAAAAACTGTATAGAAAAAGTCTTGAGTGTTTCATCAAAGAGAACATATCCATAATGAGTTAACTATAAATATTTAAAGAATGTGAAATCTTCCCCACTTAATCAGGTGCCCCATCTATAAACCAAGAAAACACAGGCTCTGGAATAAAACAATCTTTCACCTCAGAATATTCAAAGCGTGATCAGACAAGGTTTTGCTACTCCTCAAATACACTACCCAACTTCTTTATAATTCTACAGATCAGTTCAAAATCAAACTAATGTTAACAGAAATTCATTTACACTGCACAAATCGAGCAAATCTGTTAAATCATTTCAGCAGCTTCCTATGATGGGCTGTACCTCCAGTAAACCAGTCCTGCTGAGCTACCGGTGCAGAAAAAAATTGATTGCAAGATAAAACGTATCGAAACCAGACGTGTTTATTTTAAAATACCAAACTGGTCTCACAGTGGGGCTCCAATTCAAGGTAGCTCAGAACGCGAGCGTATCAGGTACCGGCGCCTTTGCTGCAGAACTCACAACTGGCTTTTCAACCGGCTACAAGGGAGACTGGACAAAACCAGTTCAGCACGAAAAGTCCTTCGTAGTTAAAGCTGTGCCGCCCCGCCCCTTGGCGAGGCGACCATGTTTTCTGGGGATGGGAAAAACTCCCTTTCTCTTTAGGCCTTCCCAGTCACCAGCGGGCAGGGAAATCATTACAAACCTTAGAAAGTTAAAGTATTGCACTGTGACAGGATTACATTTGCACACCTGATATAATACAGAGAGTTCTATTTGGGGCTTTTTTTTTTTTAACAACGCCCTAGGTGTATTAAGAATACACTTTGCACAGATCAGAGGGGAGCAGAAGTTGTAGAAAAGTCTCGTTTACAAAAAGTATTCTTTAACAGGTAGATGTGTTTATTGTTAGTCTTCTGCAACTAAAACGTTCTAAAGCAATGTTTATAACTGAACCTGTATTAAAAGCACATTAGGCTATTAGGTAGTACTTATTTATTCTGATTTGTAATTTACCAGCGTAACGACCGGCGTACTGGTGAGAACAGCTGGTTAAAGGAACACTACCTGTCAGCATCGCATGAGTAACTCCGAGTTAGAAAAACGACGCTTCCAGCGGAACAGCGGGTAACTTGAGCTTGCCCTCAAGGAGGACTTTAAAGCATACAGTATTTTCAATCCCCAAAACGCTAAAAAGTCACAGACTTAGTAACTCCAGGAACTCTAGAACACTTTGCCTGCTCCTGCTGCACGGTTTTAATACGTAGTTATGCCCTACCTTCCAGCAATCCCAGTGGATTACTAGTTTGCTTTTTACACAGCACTCTTTTTGGAACACAGAGCACGACACAACTTAACACTGTTTCACAATTAAAAGCAGGAAGGTCAAAACAAGAATCAGCAGCTCCGGGGTCTGCCCTGAACCCGTCACTAAATCACACTGCAATTTTTGGACCAGCCAGCCAGCCAGCTCGTGCGGCCCTCCGCTTCCCACTCTGTAACACAGAATTAGTGACTCTTTCTCCAGCAAGGGAACGGTTACGTTCACTCGAAAGCCTTTTTTTTTTTTTTATCTTTCTTTCTGACCTCCCAGTGTATTTCAGTCCTCTGAAGCAAGTACTGTGGAGCTGTGTGGGGAGGACAGGCTGAAGCCTGGCTGTCGAAAACCAGCATTTTTAACTCCTGCAGTTGTGTCACAAATGCTCCGACTGAAGGACTGGTTGCTGTCAGCCTGGCATGGTATTTTTGGAACTAGTTAGGAAGGCCAGGGCTGCCTGGAGAAAGGATTTGAATTTCCAGCAGCTGCAGGAGAGAAAGGGAGGGAGGAACAGAGGTCCTTTCACCATGAACAGGACTCTGGTTTTCTGCGCATGGGGACTGAGAGGTGGCAAAGATAACGTCAGTCAAGAGCTTAATCTGCATAAAAAAAAGATCCAGTTAAACGTGTACGGTGTAATCTGGCAAGAAAATGACGTTAAATATGGATCTAGTGAAGAGATTCTTGTATGAACAAAAACAACAACAAAAAAAAAAACAACTCAAGGCACCCTTTCCTACCTGACTAGCAGCGCCAGGGCAAGGGAGAAAAAGAACAATGGTGACATTCAACAGACATCCGCTGGAAAGTGCAATTTATGGAAAGAAATGGAAAACAGTCCCCCTTCCCAGCCAGAATAAATAAGTGAAGATGTAAAAGGCATGCATTCCAAAAAATAAAACCCTACTAAAAAAAATGCACTTTTAATGCAGTGACACCTCCCCTCCCCTCCTTGCATTCCCCACCACCACCACCAGCACCCCCCCCACCACCACCCCAGTCCTCTCCCCGCTCTTCCAGCCTGAAAGTGACCTGCCCCCACAAAAACATCGTTAACCCCCTAGGCACATTAAGACACAGCATCATCATCATCATTATCAGCATCATCATCATCATCACCCCACTAGTATCACCATTATGAGAAGCGGAGAGAGAGAGAGAGAGAAGAATGTTACTCGACCTTTCGTCCCCTGCATGTTGCCTGTCAGAGTCGGGCATGTTTGGGTCAAGAACTGGGTTTGGGGGTTTGGAGAACAGGCTTTCAAAGGCCATTGTGCTGGCTGTGGTGTGGTGAGGAGGAGGAGGAGGGAGGTGGAGGAAGGCAGGACACTGCCGCTGCCCGTGGTGCGGAGGGAGGAGGAGGAGGTGGCGGCGGCGGCGGCGCGCACACAGCCGCTCAGGGGGCGGCTCGGTGAGGAGGAGGGTCGGGTCCCTCAGTGAGGAGAGATGATGAAGGTTTCACTCACGGTTACTTAGTGAGACACTAACGGGCACTCAGTGCAGGGCGAGGCTGCACAGGCTTGAGCCCGGCCGCCCCGCGCGGGCAGGAAGGCGGAGGAGGTGGCGGCGGCGGCGGCGGCTCGGAGGAGCAGGCCCGGGGCACAGGAGAACGAGAGGACACACACACGGGGGAAGGGAGGTGCTGGTGGCCGGAGATGGCTGCCCTAATTCTTCCTTACAAACATGGCGCCCGCTCGAGGCACTCTCACAAAATGGCGGCGGCGGCGGCAGCAGGAGGTGGTGGTGGTGGTGGCGGCGGCGGTGGAGGAGGAGGAGAACGGCGGCGGCGGCAGCAGCGGCGGCGGCAGCGACCCCCCCGGCGCTTGCCCCCCCCCCCACCAGCTTGGCTCAGCGGCCGCGGACCCGCCCGCGCCGCCGCCAACCACCGCGTCTTCCGCGCCCGGTCGGGGCCGCGATGGCGTCGCCTTGCGCTGGGACCGCCGCCGCCGCCGCCGCCCCGCCACCACGCTCCTCCTCCTCCGCCACCGCCGCCGCTCTCCGCCCCGCCCACCCCGCGCCGCCGTTGGCTGCCGCTTCCCCGCGTCACCGCCCCACCCGGCATGCCTATTGGCAGTCGGCTCGCCGTCGCGTCACGCCGCCGTGACGTTGCGCGGGGGGCGGGAGAGGTGGCGAAAGGGGTGGGGGGTGGGGGGCGGGGGGGGGAAGGGGCGGGGCCCCGCCGCGCCGCGTGCGGGCTGGCGTCACGTGCGCGCCCCGCCGGCCATGATGGCGGCGGTGATGGCGGCCGCACCCCCCCCCCCCCCCCCCCGCACCCCTCCGCACGTTTCCCCCTCCTCCCGCAATGGCGCTTCCGCCCCGCACCGCCTCGCGAGAGTCCCCGTACCGGTAGCGGGGCCCGGTCCCGCCTCAGCCGCCGTTCCCGCTCCCCGCGGCCTCCCCCCCACCCCGTGGTGGGCCAGGCCTCCCGCCAAGCCTTAGGCCCACCCCACCCGGGCCGCTAATTAACTCGAAGAGTGGCATTTTTTTTAATTAAAACAAGCGCCGTTAGAGGCCCTCCCGCGAGAAAGGCCCTCGGCAGACGCTTCCTGAGGTTGGGAAGCGTTTAAAAGGAGCGGCCTGGGAGAAAGCAGGCAGCCTAGCAAAGATAGGTAATAAAATTATCGCTTGGAGAAGTTTTTATTGGTCAGGGGGTGATAAAAACCGGTATTAAAGCGGTTAAGAGGCAATAACCTTACCCTGTACAAAAGTTAAGAAGCTAAAGGGAAGATGCACTTTGTTTTAGCATCACCTCACTGGTTATTGTTTTATTAAAATGGAGGAAAAGCCCAGAGAGCTGGGGCTGTGCATCCTGCAGGAGATAAGGCTCTGGGGAGGCCGTAGAGCAGCCTTCCACTCCCACAACCCTTCCTACGCGCGTAATTCCGCATTTTCAGTGGATTTCATCCTCTTCTGCAGGTCTGCGTCTCCAAATCCGGCGCCTTCACCTCGGAATAGCCTTGTCCAGCTCAAATAAACAGCGTGGGCTGCAAGCGTTGTCACCCCGCGGCTCAGCCCTGCCTTCCACAAACTGTATGTGTCTGTTTACGCCGCCACCGGCGCCGAGATGGAGATACCCCACCTGCTAGACCTCCACACGCTGCGAGCTGGCCTTTTACTCCTGTCCCAATTCTGCTGACTCTCAGCAGTTCCCAGTCCCCAGGAGAAGCTTGTTTGTTGTTCTCCAACCATTTTAACGATTTTTTTTTTTTTTTTGTCTTCTGAGGGACTTTGTCAAAACTTTCTGGAACAATCCCAAGTAAGTTACATCAACTTATTTTCCTTTACAGGCCAGCCTCCCTGGCTTGCAGGGCTTTTTGGGACATGTGACTCTCTTTTTCCAGTGCCAGCAATCCTAGCAAAAAAAAAACCAAACCACTAAAAAAAGAGAACACATCGGTTCCCATTTGGGTGGGATGTTTTTCCCCTTACACGGAGGCAAAGCGTGGCCTCACACCCATGAGGGCAGAGCCACCCCTCCGTAGTCTCACGCGCCAAGGTAGCACCTGAGGAAGAGGAGCAAGGCAGGAGATCACAACCAAGGACCCAGACCATCACACAATTCCAAAACCAAGCTGGAAAACAGCACTCCTGCAGCTCCGGGGCTGAAGTAGGGCTCCAGGGAGCACCTGCAGCCTCAGGTGGGGCTGATGAGGGCCATTAGGGCTAATCAAGGCTAATTAGTGCCACCAGCATGTGTGCATCTCAGTGTGGTGTGCAGACAGCAGGCGAAAAAGAAAAAAAAAAAAAAAAAGATATTTCAAATCCCAAATAAAAGCCTGGCTCCTGCTTTTCTTGCAGCGCACAGGTGCAAAAATCCCTTTTTTAAACAAAAACGTGTCGGCCGGCGCGGTGTGCGGCTGCTTGTTTAAATATCTCTGCGTGTGTTTGCGTTGCCAGGGAAAGAGGGACGCTCGCGAGAAGCTCCCAAATGGCTCTTTTTTTTTTTTTTTTCCCAGGGTATAACTAAATTTGGCAATAGCGGCTGAACAAATTCCCCGGTACGCTCTTTTCGGGTATCGCAGATATACTGGGATCTGGGGTATGGCGCGGAGAGCGTAGCAACGCGCCCAGCAACCATAACAAATACAAACGTCGGGCTTCGGCTCTTCGTTAAAGCCCCTGACGGGATTAAGAAGCGTTTCGGCGCGCGTGCGCCCGTGCGAAGGACTCGAACCGCCGTAACGGAGCTGTGGGGTTGGGAGGAGAAACGGCGGCGCGGATGGGTGTGCCGTGCGCCGGGGCGCCGGCTTCTCAGGGACGCTAGCTAGGCAGTAAAATGCAGATTTTAACCCGCAGTTGAAAACAACCTGACCTTCTCCCCTTATTTTTTTTTGCAGGGCTGTCCTCTCGTGAGACTGAAGGCGAGGAGGAGCCGCGGGGGCGCTCGGGACGTTGGGAGCTCGGCAGGGAAAGGCCCACGAGGAATGCGTTTCGGAAGGAGGATGATGGGTAGGAGGAGAAAACTGGGGCACAGCGCCGCGGTCGCCTCCTTTGAGGGCTTGTCTCCCCTTACGAGGTGAAGCGGAGGGGGTGCGCTTTCACACACGCACCCCAGAAAATCCGAAAGCGCCGTATTTCTCTGCCGGCACCTCGGCGGGCGCTGCGTAGCCTCCCTCCAAGGCCGCCTCCGTGCGAGGTCTTCAGCCTTTGGGTCCTCGCCCCACTAAGCCGTTTGGGGCGAAAGACGGCGGCTCCGGGGCTCGGGCAGGGCGGCCAAGCCCTCCCGGGGCACGCGGAGCGCGTCTGGAGTCGACTGCGCCAGGGACTGCCCACCCTCGGCCCGCGGAAGGAGGGGACACAGGCAAACCGGCTATTTTTTGAGCTCTGGAAGATGATTATCCCAAAGAGAAGTTGTATTTACCAAGGCCAGAAGAGCCTCTCTCTGCACATTCCAGGCTCGGGAAGTCTGCAAGATGCCAGAGTGGCCGCTCTGGGAAGGAAAAATATCTCCTTTAGTCAGCTCAAATGCCGGCCAGAGGTCTGCAGCCCAGTCCAGACGCCGGAGAGCCGACCTTAAAACGTTTCTGGGGCGGAAAGGGAGATGTGCAGCCAGCTGACGCTGGGAGAGACAGCTGAGCTTCCCAGCTCGGCTCCTGGCCCTCGAGGCGGGCGAGAAGCGCCTGGGAGGACGGGCACAGCTTCGCAAGCCCCGGCGGCGTGCCGGCCCGTGCCGGAGAGGGGAAACCAGTTCACCCTGGCTTCGGGAACTGGGGAAATGTCGTCAGTTCGGGGCTGTGCTGCGAGGAGAAGCCTCCAGTGCAAAGCTCCATCCAAGTCTCCAGCTTCGTTAGCTGGTTAAAGCATCAGATGGAAACTATTCTGCCCCGTCAGGAGCTTCTCCTCGGACGGACTCCTGGTTTTTGGCTCCCAGGGCCTGGCGAGGCGGGGGGGGGGGGAAAGTGCTGTCAGCGCGAGGATGGTGAAACGCATCGTTCACCCCGTCAGAGGCAGGACGGGCGATGGAGGCGGCAGCGGTGAAGCACCAGGAGCTGCTCCTGGGACGTCCCCGGCCTCCTCTTCTGCGTCTGGTGGAGGAGCGCATCCCCCAGCGCAGGGATTCCTTTATTATCGTCAAAATAAAATATTCCTTCTCGTTTCAGCTCAGCTCCTTTCCTCCTAGGGCTTTTTGTTCTTCCAGCAGCGATTTTCGGTGCCGTCCGAGGACGCGGCCAGCCGCCTCCGCAGCGCTGCTCTCTTATCTAAGGCGCTAATTTAAAACACACGCCGGGCTGGGTTCCTGGGGATAACTGCTGCCTTTCCTGGCCGGGGGCCGGGTAGCTCCGAGGAAAACCTCGACGCTTGCTGCTCGGGGCATCCCGGGATGCGGTCGCATGGCAGAGCACGTATCCTGCCCGTTCCCTGTCTCTCCTCCAACCGCGCCCGGCATCAGAGCTTTTGAAAGTAGCTACCATTTCAGAAAAGCTGCGTTTGGGGGTTTTTTTTTTTAAGCACTCGAGTGGAGGAGCGAGCCCGTTGGGTTTTCGTTTCCCTCCCCCAGCACATCCCTGGGATGCGTTTCCCTGCCCGGCTCCGCCGTCCAGCCGGAGCGCCCGCCAACCCAAACATCCTCCATCCGCGCACCCGGGCTCCGGCAGCCCCGTGCCGACGGCGGCCAGGAGCAGGCACTGAATGTCCCTCCTTGTTCTGCGCGGAGAGGTGCTGCCTCCCTTCCGAGCTCCCACGGAAAAGCCGTAACCCCCCCCAAAAAAAATAAAAATCCGGGAGATTTTTAGGATGCAGCACAGATCAATCTTGACACTCGGAGGCCAAAGGATCCTCGGGGATGAGCCAGCCCCTTCCAAGCAACGAAAGGCGGAAAAATAAAAATAAGAGGGGGCAAGTTCGTGCCCCACAGACCCCGGACTCCTCGGGGTGAGCATCACCCCCCTCCGGCCGCACGCGCGTGGGGTGCTTTGCTCTGCGGCGGTTATATCATCGTTTAATGGTGCTAAAAAAAACCAGCGTAACGGAGAAACATGCATACCGGCGGCGCTCGGTGGGCAACATGCACGAGGAACAGCTACCCCGCGGGAAAGGGTGCGAGGGCGGGGCGCTGCGGCATCCCCCCCACCCCGCGCCCCGACACGCCTGACAGCCGTTCCCGGAGCTGCTCGCGCAACGGGGAGGCGGAGGCTGCTGCGGCCGGTTGAAAAATGCGACGTTCGCACCCTCGGCGCGAGCCCTGAGCGCGGCCGAAGCCCTCCCCGAAGGCGCGGCCCAGCTCAGGAGGTTTGAGGAGCCGCTGAAGGACGGGACGGCCCCGGTACCCGTCCGCAGAGCCCTGGCGACGCCTCCTTCGCCCGGCGGCCGCGTCCTGCTTGCCAAGGAGGGCACCGAGAGCCAGGCGGGGACGGATGGTCAGGGATTTTTCCGCTCCGGTTGGCTGCAGAGAGGCTTTGGCGCGGGACGTCACCCGGAGCTCCCATGGGGGCGCCTGCCTCCAGGGCCGGCGCTTTCGGGTGGAGGACGCCGAGCAGGGACCGTCGCCGCCGGGGAAGCCGCCCCGGCTGCCGCCTCCCCTAAAACTCGTAGGCGGAGACGAAGACGGTGATTTTGGAGACGTGCTTGGCCTGGAAGATGCGGTCCAGGTACTCGGACATGTCCACGTCCACCTGGATGGTCTGGGGACCCTTCAGGCTCTGCACCAGGATGAGCTCCCCGGTTTGCCGGTCCGAACGCTGCATCACGAAGTGGCCGCGGTTGTTCCCCCCCACGATGCCGAAACGCAGGCTGTCGGGTCCCGGCCGGCCGGGCGCCGCAGCCGTGGCCATGCGGAAGAGCGGGGTGGGCGTCAGCAGGTTGGACGGCAGGGGAAGGTAGTGGAAGGAGATGGTTTTGGGTGCTTGGTGGCACGACCGGCTCTCCATCGGGCAGGGGTTGCGCTCGCACTGGCTGCAAAGACAGAATTTGGGAGGGGGGAGGTTTATCAGGGTCCCCCACCTCCGCGTGGACGCTGCACGCCTGTTTTGGGGATCCAGCACCCCGAAAAGGGGCAGATTTCCCACCCCGCCGCACTCACAAGGGTGACGTTTTGACGTAGGTGACGTTGCCGGCGGGCTGGGGGCACTGGGGGCTGACGCACTGGAAGCCCCCCCCCGTGTTGATGCAGGTGGTCCCGCGGGTGCAGTTATCCTGGGACAGGGCGCACTCGTCGACGTCTGCAAAACAGGGGCGGGCGGCGCGTCACGCTGGCCGGAGACCTCAAACCGACCCCACCGAGGGGCGTCGGCAAGAAATGGGGGAGAAAAGCAGAAAGCGCGAGCTTTTCCAAGCACCACCTGCATCAATCCACGGTTTGTAACGCAAAAAAATTCCCTGGTTTTCAGGAGGAGACTTTCCCACGAGCCGTTCCAGCCGCCTGCCGTCGCTTGCCGCGCTCTGGACCCGCACCCCGACTCCCTCATTTTAGGAAGAGCCCCCGAGCTGACCCCTCGCCGTCTCGTTCTTGCTTTTTAACGCTCTCCGCGTTCCTTCTCCGGGCCATCCCGTTCGGCCCCATCACCGCAGCCGGGCTCCCGTGCGCGTTTTTGGTGGGACGCCGCCCCAAATCATCGCAGGGCTTTGCCGGCGCCTCAACCTCCATCATTTTTCCACCCCTCCGTGCCCACCGTGCAATTTTTTTGCGTGTGGGCATGCTTGCAAACAAGGAGAATAACATTAAAAAAAGGGAAAAAAATAGAAAAAGAAGCCGTTGCGCAAGTTGGGAAAAGCGGTAAGCGCGCCTCACCTTCGCAGCTCTTGCCGTCGCCCAGGAGGACGTAGCCGGCGGGGCAGGCGCAGCGGTAGGAGCCGGGGAGGTTGACGCAGGCGTGGGCGCAGAGCCGGGGCCCCCCTTCCCTCTTGTAAACCTCGCACTCGTTCAGGTCTGCGGAGAGACGAGGGCAGCGGGTCGCCCCGGGCTGCGGACCCCCGCCTCCCACCCCGCGGCGCGCGTCTCCCCGCTCCGGCGCGGCTCACCCTGGCAGAGGCCGTTGGCGGCCGTGCCGCTCATGTGGAAGCCGGGTTCGCAGCTGCAGTGTTGGGTCCGGTCGATCTGGGCGCAGCGGGGTTGGCGGCTGAACGCCGGGTCGTCCGTCACGCTCCAGGCTGGGGGAGCTGGTGGGGGTGGGGGGCGGGGGGTCACACACCGCGGGACGGGGTTGGAAATCAGGCGGGGTGCCCCCCAATGTATCGTCACCCACCCGTCTGCGCCTGGTACTGGCAGGTGGCCCCAGTCCACTGCTGGGGGCAGAGG
Source organism: Chlamydotis macqueenii (assembly GCF_036417535.1). Taxonomy (NCBI): domain Eukaryota; kingdom Metazoa; phylum Chordata; class Aves; order Otidiformes; family Otididae; genus Chlamydotis; species Chlamydotis macqueenii. The sequence goes on along the minus strand of NC_141558.1, from coordinate 126,217,644 downwards.
CACTTGTACTGGTTCAGCCCCTCCACGCACGTCCCGCCGTTCTGGCAGGGGCTGCTCGAGCACGCGCTGATCTCTGCAAAACAGCCGCGCAAATTTTTTAAAAATGTCATTTTTTATTTTATCTCGGGAAGCGAGCCGCGGGAACGCCGTAACCGTTCCGTTTGCCGAACTCGGACCCTGGCTGTTTCTGGTCCCTACGGCGCGGCGCCGACGCCTTTTTCCCCTCATCTCTGCCGCTGTGATTTCCTCGAGGAGCAGGAACCCGGATCGCCGCCCGCGGGAGCCGCAGCATCCCAGCCGGGGACAGCCGCGACACCTCCCCGTCGGGTGAACCCCAGCAAACCCAAACTGCCTCCCCCTCTCACAAACGACGTCGGCGGGCGGAGGCGAGCGCGCGGCGGGGCGTCCCGGGGCGTTACCTGCGCAGCGGGGCTCCTGCCCGCTCCAGCTGCCGTCGGCCTGGCACGTCCGCGTGCCGGAGCCCAGGAGCCGGAAACCCGGGTCGCAGGCGAAGTGAACCTCGTGCTCCACCAAATACTTGGTGCCAAACATCCTCCCGTCGGCGGGGGCTTGCGGGGCAGGGCAGGAGGCTGCGAGAGCCACGCGGGGAAGGGGGGAGTCAAGACCTTTTTAATTTATTTCCCTCGAATATCGGCCTGCGGAGGTCAAGCCCCGCAGCGGGGAGGCGCCCGCGCCAATCACCAACGTGGGTGTGGGTCCCTCCACCCGTGGAGATGCCCAAAACCTCCCCCCCTCTGCCCACCCCAGAGGCCGTAAAAGCGACGGGACGACCCCGCGGAAGGCTCACCGGCCGGCGGCTCGGGGGCGGCTTTGGCCAGGGAGGCGTGCAGGGCGCTCAGGCGGCTCTTCATGGCGCGCAGGCCCTCGGCGAAGCGCGTCTCCTGCCCCTTCAGCAGCTGCTGCATCTGCCGGACGGTGGCCAGGAGCTGCTGCCTGCCCAGGCAGCTCTGCGGGGTACGGGGCGGCCGCTCAGCGAGGGGACCCGACCCGCCGCACGCGGCTGCCCCGCAGCATCGAAGGCTCCCCGAGATCTCCCTTTTTTTTTTTTTTTTTTTTGGTTTTTCCCACCCCGTTTACCCAGACGCGGGAGTTTTTACAGCGCGCTCTCCTGCGCCGAAACAGGCGACACAGCGCTTCGTTAACCCCGGGGAGCGATGCCGTAACTCGCCTTTCGTCCTGCTTGGAGCTCCGGCCCCCGTCCCGCTTCCACGTTACAAAATAAAGAGGAAAAACAGCGAAAGCCTTGTGAGTTCTGCCGGAGCCAGGAACGCTGGCCGGACTCCAGCCGGCAAACCCGCCGCTGCCGCGGGACCGACTCACGCGGGCGGCGGGCAGCGTTAGGATTTCGGTTCCCCGCGGAATCGGCTTAAAAAGAGTGAGGGCCGAGCGAAGCCCAGCCGGTTTTGGAGCTCAGGGGCGCGGAGGGCTGGGGAGAGGGCGCAGAGGCCTCTGGCGGGCTGGAGGGCACGGGGCTGGGGGCGAACGCGCCCCTGGAAAGCGAGGGGAGCCGCTGGCCCAAGGAGTTTTTTGTCCCCTGCCGAGCTGCGTCCTTCCCGAACAGCTCCTGAGGGTTTAGGATGAAGACGAAGAAATCGAAGCCAGCCCGAGCGGCGTGCGGTGCGCCCGGGCGCGGTTTCGGGGGGCTGCTGGCGGAGGGAGGGAGGCAGAGGCGAAGGGATGCCTGGCACGGAGCGGGTTTTAATCAACAGCTCTTTGTTAGGGCCGGGTTTAACCTCAGAGTCAACCCGGGATGCTCGACCGGACGAACCCCGGAGGGTCCCGCGCCCCCGCTGCGCCTGGTTTCAGGTGCAGGGAAAGAACGGGGAAAAAAAAGAAAAAGAAAAAAGAGGGAAAAAAAAGAAAAAAAAAAAGAAAGAAAAAAGGGGGGAAAAGGAAAAAAAAAAAAAAGGAAAAAAAATAATAGAAGAAGACCCCCGGGGCTGGTTTCAGCCCGGTTTAAGCCCCCTCCCCGGGCTTTTCCCACCTGTTTGCGGGGCCAGGGCAGGGCGCTGGGTGCGGGGGGCAGAGGGGAGAGGGGACCTCCCCCCCGCACACCCCAAAAGCCCCCCCCGAGGGGTGTGTCCCCCCCCCCGCTCACCTGGTCCGCGGGCGCGGGCGGGAGCAGCAGCAGCGGCAGCAGCGGCAGCAGCAGCGGGAGGCGGCCCCGCGGGCCCGGCATGGTGGGGTGGGGTGGGCTGGGGGGGCGGGGGGCGGCCCGGCCCCTCTCCCCTCCGCTCCCCTCCGCTCCCCTCCGCGCCGCTCCGCCGAGGAACGGCTCTCCCGGCCGCCCGGCCCCTCCCCGCCTCTCCTGCTCCCTCCCCACGCCGTCCCCCGCCCCACGGGCGGCCGCGCTCACGCGTGGGCAGCGCTTCTTCCCTCACACCCCCGCCCGCCCCAAAACCCCCAAATCTCCCCCCGCCCCAGGATGCGGGACCCCCGTGGGAAGCGGATCCGTGCCCCCGGCCCGCGCTGCCAGCATCCCAAGCCGGGACCCCGGCCCACGCGTGATCCCGCCCCGCACGCCCCCCCCCCCCGCGAAGCAAAGGCTCGGTGCCCCCGCCGCGTTTTGGGGTGGTGGTTTGGGGTGTTTTTTTTTTCTTGCAGAAAAGGCGTTTCTGGCTCTGACAGGGCAAGGGGGCACCGCGCAGGAGCCCCCCGCCAGCCCCCCGCTCCGGCTGGGCTGGGACCCCCCTCCCCATCCCTGCACCCCTTCCCCAGCCCCTGTACCCCTTCCCCATCCCTGCACCCCTTCCCCAGATCCTGCACCCCTTCCCCATCCCTGCACCCCCTTCCCCAGCCCCTGCACCCTCTCCCCATCCCCTGCACCCCTTCCCAAGATCCTGTACCCCTTCCCCATCCCCTGTACCCCTTCCCCATCCCCTGCACCCCTTCCCCATCCCCTGTACCCCTTCCCCAGATCCTGCACCTCACCCCCAGCCCCTGCACCCCCTTCCCCAGCCCAGCATCCCATCCCCAGATCCTGTACCCCCTTCCCCATCCCTACACCCCTTCCCCATCCCTGCACCCCTTTTCCCATCCCCTGCACCCTCTCCGCATCCCCTGCACCCCTTCCCCAGCCCCTGCACCCCTTCCTCAGATCCTGCACCCCCTTTCCCAGATCCTACACGCCCTCCCCATCCTCTGCACTCCTTCCCCATCCCTGCACCCTCTCCCCATCCTCTGCACCCCTTCCCAAATCCTCTGCACCCCTTCCTCATCCCCTGCACCCCTTCCCCACTCCTGCACCCCTTCCCCAGCCCTGCACCCCAGCAGGAGAGGCGAGAGGCGGCCGGGCGGTGCGTGGGGTCCCAGATCCGTCTCCGGGCAGGGCGAGGCAGCAATGGAAGGAGCAGAAATCCCCCCCGCAATGGGGAAAGGGCCACTGGGAGGGGCCAGGCCATGGCAGGGTGGCTCCATCCCCCCCGGGACCCCCTTACCAACTCCCATTTCCCCGTCGTTTTGACAGCACCACGGTTTTCTCGGCCTCCCAATACAGAAAAAAAACCCCGTTTACAGGCAATTAATTACAAATTACCCCTGCGACTTCAACCCAGGGGAGAGCTCCTGGCCACGACTCCGCCAAGAAAACGACGCGGGAAGAAATAAACCCGACGATTTTATTAAAATAAACCCTCTCTGTCCTTTTCTCGCAGCCCATTTGCACCCTGCCCCCTTTCACAGCAGCGCCTCGGGCTCCTCCGCGCCGCCATCGGCACGCGGCAGCCCCGGCGCGAGGGAGGCATCGGCGGGCAGGGTGCTGGCCCGGCTCCACGCCGAGCCCTCTCCGGCCGCCCCGTCGGGCAGCAGCGGGACGTAAGCCTCTTCGGCAGGGCCGGCGAACCGCTCCTCCAGGACGTAGCGCGTCCCCCACGGTTCGTGGCGATGGACGTCCACGGCCACCAGCGCCGGCTCCGCTGGGAGAGAGCGGGGCTCGGCGACGTCCCCGGCGTCCAAATCAGAGTCCGCTTGCGGGAAACCCGAATCCTGGGTGGAGTCCGGGCTCTCCTCGGGCAGGCTGGTGTTGATGTAGATGACGTCCCCGCGTCCCCTGGCAACGGGCAGGTTTTCCAGCACCTTCTCCAGGTGGACCTTCAGCTGCGAGAACGTCGGGCGGGTGGCGGGGTCGGCTCTCCAGCACGCGGACATGATTCCATACCTGGAAACGGGGAGAGGGGGGCGGCTATCGCTGCGGGATGCCTGCTGGATAACTCCCCGCTTCTCCCCAAACTGGGCAAACCCTTTTAGGAATGGCTTCGCTGGTCTGAGGGTTTCGTTTTTGCAGCTCTTAGCCATGGAGAGGGGTTAAACCTTTCCAGGAAGAAAACTCGGGAGGAAAACCCTCGCTGAGCTGCTCGGACGTGCAAAGTTGCGAGGCTTCCACATTTTTCCACAGATTCCTAGATTTTAGGTGCTGAAGGGCCCGGAGTAACTAGAGGGAGCTTTGTGGGGCACAGAAGAGCATCGCCAGCCAAGACTTTCTGGCCAAAACTATCTTAATTTTAAAATAAAATAAAATAAAAGACTAAAAAGCCCGATTCCTCCACAATAACCACGCTGCTCTCAACTCCGGGATATCCGTGGGGATTTCCACGCCCCGGTTTGCCTGGAGTTAAGGAGATTCTGGCTGCGCTACGGCCCAGAAAGGAGCGTTACGGTACTCACAGCTCATCCGAGCAGTCGTTGGGCTTTTTCAGGCGCTGCCCGCGGAAGAGGTACTCGTAGATCTCGTGGTTCTGCACCCCCGGGTAGGGCGTCATCCCTCGCGTGGCTATCTCCCACATGGTCACGCCGAAAGCCCACTGCGGGGACGAGGGGAAAGCGTTTCCAGGAGGAGTGAATGAGCCTTTTGACGGGGAAAGGTCGCTGCGCCGGCACCCACCCGGCCCGCGCACAATGCGAAGAGTTGTCGCTGCAGCCCTGCCCTCCCCAAAATCGGGAATAATAGGCGCGGCCGCAGCGGCCCACTCGCAGCGGCCCACTCGCTAAACCTACTCCAGGAGGCCGGGCAGGCAGCGAAAGGTCAGCGCGTCCCGCTCCCGGCAGCCTCCCGCTCCTCCAACCGTCGTCGTACCACGCGGCACGGGCGGGCGACTCGGTCCCCGGCCACATTGGACCTACCACGTCGCTCTTGGTGGTGTAGACGCGGTCGGCCAGGGACTCGATGGCGATCCACTTCACCGGCATTTTGGCTATTCGGCCCTGGCGGTAGTAATCGCCGCTGTAAATCTTCTTCGACAAGCCGAAGTCTGCCACGCACACCGTCATGTCGTCCCGTAACCTGCCAGGCGGAAATGGGGGTGAAAAGGTGGGAAAAGTGCCGAATTCTGAAGGAGAAACCCGAGGTTGAGCTCTTTCCTCGCGTTTCCCGAGACCGGGGGAGGTTTTAGCGAAGGCAGCCGAGTCATGCCGTAAAACCGCAGGGCTTCCCGGAGGAAAACAAACTCACATGCAGTTTCGAGCCGCCAAATCCCTGTGGAGAAAGTGCCGGCTGCTCAGATACTCCATCCCCAGGGCGATGTCCACCATGAACTTCACCAGCGTCTGCAGGGGCACAAACTGGGAAGGGAAGGCGCGGGTTAGACGGCGCGAGCACCAGTGAGGGCACCTGACAAAGGCAACCAAGTCCTCTCACGTTTTCCAAAAACAAAGGCACGGTCCGGCCTCGCTCCTCGCGGAGCCCCCGGCTCCCTGCGCTCCTCACCTGGGGGGCCATCTCCAGCCGCGAGCGGAGCAGGAAGCTGTGCAGGTCACCGTATTTCATGAACGGGAGGATCACCATGGGCTTGGGGACCCGCTGGGAGCTCAGCTCCATGCACACGCCTGGAAAACACCGACGGGTTTGCACGCCAGCCTGCGTGCCCCCGGCAGACATCCGCGCGGGATCCGGGCGCTCCCCGGTCCGGCTCCCCGGCCTAAATCCCAGCCGGAGGGCGGGGAGCGACGGCCCCCCTACCGAGGAGCTTGATGACGTTGGGATGGTCAAAGTCCTTCATGCAGGCTGCTTCGCTGAGGAACTCTTCGATCTCCCGCTGGGAAAAGTTATCCACTGGGAAGCAGAGGAAAAGGAGGAGGTTTAACACCCCGAATCGCCGCTTCAGAGCACAGCTCCTGCGCGGTCGGGGGCAAGGGACCACCGGGACGTCTCTGCCGTCCTTGGCTGCGTGGTGCGAGTGCCCCGTCCCGGCCGGCACCCGGAGCTGCGGCAGAGAGACCAGCATCCCCACAAAAGGGTACCGAGAGCACCCGGGATGGGCAGCAGGAACGAGGGACAAGCAACGCCAAGCTCTGCGAGGCCAGGCTGACGACTTACGCTTCATGGTCTTCACAGCCACCTTCTGCGGGGTGCCCTCGGGCTGGCTGAGACGCCCCTCCACCACCGACCCAAACTCCCCTGCGCCGGGAGAGAGAAGCAGACGCTTTACCCACCGCCCGAAGCACCGCCTGTCAGGACACCGCTACGTCCTGGAAGATCTGAAATGCTCCGAGGCAGAAACCTCGTCCCCAAAAGGCTTGTGTCACACCAGCGGCAGAAGGAGGACATGAATCTGAGGTCCTGGCACTTGGTGACCTTCCCCCACCATCTCCCCACATCCCCTGGGCGATGGCGGAGGTGACAGCCCCACGTCCATCCCCAGCGGCACCACTCACCCTCTCCCAGGACCTTCCCCAGGCTGAGTGCGTTCCTGTCCACCACAACGTCCTGCAGCTTCTGCTGGAGCTCGCTGCTGATGCCCAGGTTGCCCACTGCGGGAGACGGGAAGGGGAGCTCAGGTCACCCCCAACCCGCAGACCCACAGCTGCTGCCGCGTCCTCCTCAGCGTCCTCGCGGCGGGATAAAGTGACGCGCTTACGCGTGAGTTCGACGACTCTCCGGGAGTAGGACTTCTTGGCCGTGTAGTTCACCGTCAGCTCCAGGCTGTCCCTGCTGAAAGCGTTCCTGGTGGGACAGGAGGAGATTCTGCTGGGACACCCGCGGTAGAAGCCTCCTCCCCGCGTCCAGCGCGGGCTGGCTGCCCACCCCACGTCCCTGCGACCCGCCCAACTCGGCGAGCCGTTTCCCCTCGGGCGTACCCATATTTCGTCTCCACGCATCTTTTCTGGATGACCACGGACAAGCAGAGGATCAGCCCCACGGCCATCGTCCCGCAGATAAAGCCCAGGGCTACGATAAAGGAGTCGGCATTCCCGGAGGCCGGAGTCAACGAGGGGGCTGAGGTTATCAACCCTATGGAAACATCCCGTTAACGGAGCCAGGGAACGTCCCGGCGCTGAAAACCAAACCCAGTACAGCCCAACGGGTTACGCGGTGGAAGAGGGCGTGGGACGCGCAGCGCGAGCCTCTCCCGGTTTCCAGAGCACGCTGACAGTCCCAGATTTTTGGCCGATAGGAGGAAGGAGGGATGCCAAACGCCCTGCCCGCTTCCCCATCGCCCTCCCCGTACCCACGCCGCGCGGGCAGGGACGCGCGTCTCCTCACCGCTGCCGGGGATGAAGACCTCCACCGGGCTGCTGAAGGGTCCCACTCCCCCGCGGGTGACGGCGGCCACGCGGACGGAGCAGGTGGCGTTGGTGGCCACCACGGGCAGGACGGCAAGGCTGGCGTTCCGCCGGGCTTCGGCGGAGACATTCTGCTGGAGAGAGGGAGGGAGGAAAAGCCTGGGCTGGGGCAGGCGGGCGGCCCGTCCCTGCCGCCGGAGGGAAACACAGAGACGGGTTGGGAATCACCCCCCGGTCAGCCGCGGTTCCGCCACGCAGCGCCGCCCACCGCTTCGGGCCGCAGCGCTCCCGGTTCGCTCGCTCGAGCGCCCCGCCACAGAAAGCGGATCTCGGGGCAGATACTTTCCAACTGTGGTTTCGGCGCCGAGCTAATAATATTTCCAGTTTTAGGGGCGCGTTTCCGTGTCCGCTACCACGGCAGGAGGCAGCGTGCTCTGCGGCACGGACCCTCGTCCTCGGTGAAAGCACAACTGAGTCTCTCCCCGCAAATTCACCGCCGTTTCCTGACCTTCGGCTGTGAAAGCGCCCGCTGCCGCTCGCCGCCAACCCCCAGCTGCCGAACATCTGCCCGGCAGCGCCCGAAACATCTGGCAGAGCCCAGCTCCGCGCCCCGGCTGGACGCGCAAGCGGGATGCTTCCGTACGGCGGACGGCTCCGCCGCTTCACCCGAGGACGGAGCCCGGCCGACAGCAAACAGACCGCGGAGAGCACGAGCGCGTCGGCAAAGCCGTTCTGGCAGGACAGAGCCGCCAAAGTTCAGGGGTTTTTTTAGGAATCTTGTGGTAGCGGAGGAATTTCTTCCCGTCCCAGCGCCGGCAGCCTTGGCTCAAACCAGAGCTGCTGGTTTCAGCGTGGAATAAAACAATTTTTTGGAAGTTTTGAGTCTGGTTTCGGAGCTGTGGGGAAGGAGAGGCCTGCAGGTGGCCCTGCTGACCCAGAAATACAGAATCCCCCCGCCCTCAGCGCGCCAGGCGTGCCGAACGGTTCCTTCGGGGACACGATTTCTGCGAAACCAGAGCTCCGCGCGACAGCACGCCCGGGGGGGAAATTTATCAAAAAACCAAAAACAACAACAAAACAGGGCTTAAAGGGCAAGTCCTGGCTGTTGCCTTCCGCTCGAGAGGTGACAAGTGTGTCAGCATTTTTTTTTCCCCCTGTGCTAGTCACAAGACCGTAATATTGTTTCCCTGACTTCGCTGGGGCTGGATCTATATACGCCCTTTTTCAGCGGTGCAAAAGGAGAACAGAAAATGCAGCATCCTATAAAAAAAAAAAAATAGGCTATGAGTCACTTTTTCCACCCAGGGTTCAGGCCGCCGGCGCCTCTCTGTGCTCTCGGCCTGGGACAGAGGAAGAGCAACCCACAGCGCAGGGGCAACGCTGGATCCGTCCGCGCGACGATCCGGAGGCTCCGGGGATCCCCGGCAGAACCCGGGCGGGACGCGCTTTTCGCCAGAGACGAGGCAGGACAGCGCGAGAGCTCAGGCCAACCTCACCCTAGCAAATTCCCGAAGGCTACTTCCCAAATCCCGGGAAAGGCGAGGAAGGCTGCGCCGGATGACTTCGTACGCTCGCGGACAGGTCCCAAAACGGTCCTTGAGCCGTGAAAGTGTGTGCCACGGGTTTGCAGACGAGTTAACGCAGGGAATAAATCCCATCCGACGCGCAAGCCCGCAGGCAAATAAGCTCGGAAAGAACGGAAGCGCCCGGGCCGAACTGGGCATCCCTGCCGGGTGCCTGCCGGGATTTTTTCCCGGGCTGTAGCCGTTCTGCCCCGTTCCCCGGTGACTTACCAGCCCCTTGGAGTCCCGCCACCCGTACCAGATGCGATAGCCCTGCAGCTCCCCGTGGATCCTCCCCAGGGGCGGCTTCACCCACCGGATCTCCACGGAGGAGCTGGACTCATTGAAGGACACCGTGACGTTCAGCGGCGGGGTGGTGGGAGCTGCGGGATTCACAGAGGAAGAAGGTGACGGAGGGCGGGTGGATGGGTGCAGGGACACGGGAAGCTGACGGAAAAGGAGATGCAGCTCGACCAGAAAGCACGCGGTGCTTCCTACAGCCGTTAGCATTTCCAGGTGGAAAATTTCCTTTCCCCGCTCAACGCAGGCGAGATGTCCCAGCCCACCCCGGCGAGGAAACCCCTTCCCGCTCTTGGCTACTCGTTTCCTACCTCCCTCGGTGGTGCTGGCCGTTATCCAGGGGCTGAACGCCGACCAGCCGACTTCATTCCTGCAGGAAACGCGGATGTCGTAGTCCGCCACGGGCTGCAGCTGCTGGATGCGATACGCGTGGGGAGGCACGGAGGTGGTGAAAAGCAGAAGTGAGCCGTTGCTTTGCGGAGCGGCTTCCTTCACCTTCAACCAAAAAAAAAAAAAAAAAATCAAGCCCGCAAACAAGGATTAGTCAGCGACAACCTGCCGGGTGAGAATTTTACCTCTGTAAACGGGATGCCGAGCCCTGCCTCCCATCCCAACAGTGCCGGCTCGTCTCTGCCGAGCGGAAAACCGACAGCGAGGTGAACACGTCCAGGTGAACGCGCGAGCGCCGCCGGGACCGGCTGCTCTCCCGAGCACCGAACCCAGCGCAGCTATCTCCATCCCCCCCGTGTTGTTGTTTTTTTTTTCAAAATGAGGGGTTTTTGGCAAACTGGAACAGCTCGAACTTGGCTTCTCTTTGAGGCACCAGCGCGCTCAGAAATGAGTCAGTGGGCCGCGGGGATGACCCGAGCAGGGGGATTATCCGAGGGCACGGGAGCGAAAGGGCTTAGTCACGGCTGTGTTTTCGCCGGGAATCACGTCTTGTTTTCCAGCTCCAAAGGCTGTTTCCTACTGACAGGCCGTGAACGTTCAGTCAGAGGAAATTCCTTGGCTCTCCACCCCGCTTCCCGAGCTCCAGCTGGAAGGCAGCAGCGGACGCGGCGCTAATATTAGCGCCGGTACCTTTCCTCCCTACGACTCCTTTCACTTTTACCTGGCTGCAAACATCGCCTCTCTCCACGCGTTCTCTCAGCTGGGCTATGGATGAGCTCAAGAGAGCAACCAACGGGCTTGAACCATGAAACCCATCAACATTGAACAGAAGAAGGTGGAAACTAGTCGCAGGGCTGTACCCAAGGAGATGGCACTCCCTGACTTGGCCAGGGGACAGGCAGCCCCTCAGCTCCTTCCCAGTGAAGAGCCGAGACAAACCTCCACCTCCAAACCTCCAGCTGCTTTGGACGGGAAGCGTTTGACCGGGAGGTAAAAGCAGGGACAAGGACATGCCTGCAGCAGCTCCAGGCTTGGAAAGGCTCCCGAAGAGCTGCTTGGAGCAGTTCTGGGCGTCTCTCCACGAGGAGTCATGGCAACCTGGACGTCTCGCCCGAGGGGAGAGATTCTCACGGCTCGCTCCCGCACGCCTCACAAGCGCCACCCTCTCTGCCAGACCGCTCCCGCCGCCCGTCCTCCCTCGCAGCGGGCAGAGCAAAGCCGCTCTTCGTGAGCTGACACCACCGAGGTGGTCCTCAGCCGCTCCTTCCAAACCTCCTGCCCACCCCGGCGGTGATCCGGCTGGGACTGCTCGGACTGAACAACGCGCCACCCCAAATCCCCCCAGCCGCCCGGAGCGCGGCTGCGACGGCGTGCCAGCTTCCCCTTTCGAAGCCGCCGGGAGAGCCCAACGCAATTTGGCCGAATTGGGCCGAATCCACGCGGCTTGAGCCAGGCGCCGCCGATTTCCAGCTCCCTCGGAGCATCCGCTGGCGGGGATGTTGCGGGGACAGCGCGGGGTTGCGGGCGCTCACCTGGACGCTGCAGCTGTTCAAGGCGGAGAAGGCGTCGAAGCCCGGCACCCAGGATATCGCGATGCCGTGGGCCGTCCTGTTGAGGACGCGCACGCTGCCGGGGGGAAACGGTATTCCTGCAGGGAAAAGCCAAGGGCAGGCGGCTGGAGGCCTCAGCACAAACCGCACGTGAACGCCAGGACGCTGCGCTGCCGCAGCCACGGCCGCGGCCGCTACCGGCGCACCGCGGGTGTTCACACCGCCAGACAGGGAAGCAGAAAATAAAAATAATTTGCAGGACTGTTTCGACCACGTTCTATATTTGTGAGCTGAAACAGCGCTGTGGGTTGCTTCGAGGCAACAACACGTTTTGGGGAACACCTCCCTCCCGCTGCCAGAGAGGCTCCCGTCAGGAATGTCGAGAATTTCCACCATTTCCTATGGAAAATAGCGAGCACCGCCCTGGTTGTGAAGGAAGGAAAAGAGCGATACAGCCCTTCCGAAACCTGCTCCTGCTTGAAGTTCTGCTTTCAAGTCTGCTTTTTGGTGCTTCCTCCCACAGCGGTGATACTGGGATGGCAGAACCGCACTGGGCGACCGTCCCACCGCATGCACCCGACTTGATTTTAAATATAGATTTAAAATGAGGAAAAATAAGTGTGGGAGTCCTAAAAAAAAAAAAACCACCCCACGTGCTGCTGGGAAGGGCGGAGATGGGGAGCGCTGCTGCTCGGACGCGCGTACTCAACGGGTGAAGCGCGCGTGGCGTTGCCGCTTACCTTTCACGTTGACCCGCCCCGGGCTGGACGCGGTCAGCCCTTTTCGGTTGTGAGCCTCGCAGCTGAACAGCGCCGTTTCGTTAAGACCTGCGGAGGGAAAAAAACCACGGACCCGCTCAGCGGACCCAGCACAAAACGTCTCCGCGCCGGCCGCCCGAAGGTGACTCCCTTGCCACCCGGCTCGCCCACCTTCCCGCGCCGCGCCGTCGGCGCGGGACGCGGCGGGGGCGTGCGTTTCTACAGTGCCGTTGCACAACCTCCTGAGCAAGCGTCTGCTTCGCGCTCGGAAAGGGAAAGGCGGAAAGCAGAAGACCCCACCGCCCGCGGCTGGAATCAGATGACTTATTGCTTTTCGAAGATTGCTCAAATCTCCCAGATCTGAGCGGAGAACGACTGCTTTCGGGGCGCCGCTGGAAATACCCGGCAGCGGAGGGCCGCTGGCTTCCCCCGGGGCTCCGGCACGGCCCGCGCAAGGCAACGCCGGCCAGCAAAGCGCTGGGGATTTTCGTCTCGGGCAAAGGACGCGAGCGGAGGCGCCGGGCTGGCCCTCCCGGGCGCGTCGCTCGCTCTGCCGCAAGGCGAAGGACGTGCCGAGCGTTTGCCCCTCTCGGCGCGACGGGTCGGGAGGGGGGACCGTCCGAATGACCTGATTTAGCGTCTGCCAGCCGGATGCAAGAACATCCAAGGGGAGTGAGTCACTTCTTCCGGCTTTCGCTGCCTTTTAAAGCCTGCCTTTGGACGCGAGATGGGCCAGCTACAGACCGGCTGCTAATTAGCCGGCGGCCATCTCCTCGTGGGCAATGCAAGAAATCCCTCCTCTGCAGCCAAACCGGGACGGATTTTCTGCTACACGAGGGGCTTTTCTCCCCGTGCTCCACCAGGCTGGCATGGGGACGCGCTGCTGGGGCCAACCCAAGGTCTTCCAGTGACATTGAGAGGCCACCACCAGTAAAGCAGCCCATAAAAGCAACGTCCTTGTTGGCACGGCCGCAGGCTCAAGGAAAAAAAATCCGCTTCTGGCTTGGAAAAGAGAGGTTTGAGCATCCTGCCTCTTCTGAGGGAGCCGGAGCGGCTTCCGAGGACGGAGCGGGAACAGGCTGGGACTTAACGGCCCCGTGACGGCACACGGGAACCCAGCTCCTGCCTACCAGGAGGTGCCAGGGCAGGGGGACAGGCTGTGTGGCAAGGATGCCGCATGTCTCACCTGGCACGGTCAGGACCGACGGGGAGATGTGGGGCTTCTCGTTGAGTCGGACGTTGTTGCGAAACCAGTAGATCTCCACGGGCTCCGGCGGGCCCACGGCTTGGCAGGTCAGGTTGAAGGGGCTGTTCTTGGTGACGTTCAGCTTCTCGGGTTGGCGGATGAAGTGTGGGAGCCCTGCAAGGACACAAGCAGAGAAGGAAGAGATTCAGAGAGCTCAGGCCTATCAACAACCCCAAACTGTCCTGCCAGGGGATACGTCCGGCCCTGGCAACAAACCCCTGCTCATCCAGGTCTCCTCATTTCTGAAGGACAGCTCGCAGGTCCCAGACCACAGTCCCCGGGGGCTCTCACTCAGTCAGGGCACAACGCTCCGCGCTTCCGGCACGTCCTCCAGCTCACCTTCCAGCTGCACCGAGATGGGATCCGACACCACCTCCGTGCCGGAGACGTTGAGTTTGCAGACGTAGGAGCCGTTATCCGAGCGCTGGGCAGAGAGGATGCTGCCGGAGAGAAGGGAGACCACGTCACGGCTCCGGCGCAGGAGGACGCGGCACACATCCGAGCAGAAGCTGGGCTTGCAAAGCCAGGCTTTAGGGGCTAGGTCTGCCCATCCTAGTCCCAGTCTCAAGCTCCCGCTAGCCACCCGGCCTCCCACCTCTCCCCGGGAGCCTCCAGGACCACCAGTTACCTGAAGGTGGAGGTCATGGCCACCTCCTCCTCGTCGGGGATCTCGAAGTGGCTGGTGGCGATGCGGTCCAGCGCGTGCAGCTCCCTCCCGTCCTTCCACAGGGAAATGCCCGGGGTGTCCGGCCTGAGCAGCAGCTGAGGTATTTTGATGGAGCAATTAAACGTGACGTCCCTGTGCTCGTTAATCACGATGTGCCGCACCGTGGGGTTGAACTTAATCTGTCTCAGAGAGCTGGCCGAGGGCTCCTCCCGGGGCTGCTCCGTCCTGTGGCGAGGCCAGCGGCCAACGCCGGCCACGCTTCGCCCGGGGCGGTGGGACTCTGCCGAAAGGTACGGCCGCACACCTCCACTCTGCTCAGCAGCATCTGCAAGAGGAGACCTCGGGTTTGTTACCCCCAGGCGGCCTGTGCCCCCCTCCAAAACCCCACAAAGCCCCACCGCTTCCATCAATAATTAAAGGGACTTCATTTACAGCGGCTCCAAAACCTTAAAATCTCCAGGAGACCTCTTGCAAGAGCCCCGACGGGGAAACACGGAGCTGGGGGCTGTCCCAAGGGGGAACGTGTACAAGCAGCCCCTCCAAAAAAAAAGATATTTTTCAAGGAAAGTGGAGCAGCATGGGTGAAAGAACGCGCGAGGCCGCTTGTCTTTGGGCGGGAGCTATTTCTGCGGCATCGTACTCCCGGGACCGGAACAGAAAAGGTTCCCTGGGCAGGAGGAATTTGGGACTTCACTGCAGTCAACCCCTTTCGGGGGCCTCCTCTCAAGCGTTTTCAGCTGGGCCAGAGTCCCCGGCGGGGATTTCTCCGGCTGCAGGCTCTCTGCCGGCGACGCTGCTCCCTTCCCAGGGCAGGCTGAGCCGCTCCGAAAGAGGGAGATGCTCTCTGAGTCAGCCAAAAACACTCCTGCTAGGCTAAGGGCCCCCGCCGAACCGCTTTTCCCGGGAAAACAGCTGCTGGCGGGTGAAGAAGCGCCGTTGGACTGCGTGTAGGAGCCGGCTGCTGCTCAGCGTTGCTCTCCCTGGGTCTTTTCCCAGACGTTTTTCCCAAGGGAAAGCTACTTACGGGTTCTTTCTGAGGGCTTCGTTCCCCCCCACCCTCAAACTTAACGTACCCGGTCCCGTATGGGCGATCTCCCCCTGCCTCCCAGCGCTTCCCCACCCCAGCCACAAACGAGACGACAAGCGGCTCCGTGTAAAGCAACTCCCCACCCCCCCAAAAAAAAAAGTGTATTTTGGAGAGACAAGATCTCAAGAACGTGTGGCGAGTTGATGCTTTCACTAGACGGCTTCCCAGCCTCAGAAATCCCAAGCAGAGTAAACCTCCCCTGCTGCTTTCAGCAAGCAAAGGCATCGTGCCAGGCAGGAATTTCAGCTAAATTAATTGGGAAAAAAAAAAAAAACAAACAACCCAACCTATTCACGATTTAAAAGAAGTAGGAAGCCCAACTTTCAGACTGAGCTGACTTTGTTCCGAGGCAGGTCTGAGTCCCGAAACACCCAACGCCGAGTTTCGAAAGCTACGTCACTACTATTGTGAGCAGCTTTCCCCGGAGCCAAGGAACAGCAACCTCATTTTGGGGCTGGATACATCCCTTCGCTAAATCCCTGGCTATTTTTAACCCTCGAGAAACGCTACTCCTCCGAGACAGACCTCCGAGAGGAGATTTTAAGTCCCGGCCGGGCTCTCCCTGGCTCTCCCGCAAAACAATGGGTTTCCCTTTTAGGAAGGGAAAAAAAAAAAAAAAGAATAAAAAAGGCCCTGAGCTTTTCCAACCTGCTTCCTAAGCTCTGCCATCCCCGCGCAAACAAACCCCATGTGACTGCCACAAACCGCAGCCATTTACTCGCCGGCCGGGGCAGCGGCTCCCGAAAGATTTGCCGAAGGCAAACAAGCCAGCGACCCCCCAAATCCCCTTTCCCTCCCCGGCTCTTCCCGGAGCTCGTCCAGGCTGGAGCCGCTCGCCGCCTGGCACAATCCAGCTGTTTTCGCGCTCCCTTTCGAAGCTTTCCCAGCTCTGGCCGGAGCGGCCGGCCGGGGGGGGACACGGACGCGTGGCTGCGGTCCCTGCCCTTCGTCCGGGATAATTTCTGCTCCTCCCGGCTGCTTGAAGTTAAAGAGCAAAGAGCAAAGGTGATCTCGGCCTCATTTTTACGCCAATTAAGCGGAAAGAGGCGTTTGCTGGCTGGGGAATGAAATGCTTGCCTCTCTGGCTCACGTGACAACGGGAATTTCTCACACCTCACGCACCCCTTCCGTTTGGGATGCGGACACCTTCACGGCATCTCCGAACACGCGGCAGGACGCCCCTCACCTGCGTCCACAGCGATTTCCTTAGGCCGGCTCCGAAAGCCCACGGCGGAGCCGAGGAATGCCGGCGTGCCCGCGTGGGTGCCTGCCACGCTGGAGCAGCTCCCCTCGCTCAGCCCGAGGAAAAAGCCGGCGTGGAAATAAATCCAGTGGGAAGCAAGCAGCTGCTCTCTTGGGAGACCTGGGATCCCAGGAAAACTAAAGCGCCAGCAAGGACGCATCTCGCCCGGAGAACGTTCTGCCGTCGGAGGCAAAATATTTCAAAACGGGTGAAAACCGCAAAGCAGAGAGTTGCACGCCCCGCGACCGAAGCGGCGCATCGTTCCGCCGCCATCCCAGTGAGGAAGGTGTTGGGAAAAGCTCCCTGCATCCCTGGCCCTGGATTCCCCGTTCCCGGACGCCGTTCACCTGCTGACAGCAGCGTTTTGCTGGGCGTACCTCCGCGCCCGGGCTGGGGGAACGGAGGGTTTCCAACCTCCCCATCCCCTGGGAGCTGGCGGAAGGGAATTTCCCCCCCCAGCCCCCCACCCCGGGCCAACACCCGATGTCCACAGAGACCCTCGGGGTTCAAACACCAGTATAAACCAGTCCAGGATCGCGGGTTAAATCCAACGAGAGCTGCAGACTCCTGCTGTTACAGAGTCCAAAACTTTTCACTCCATCCCGCCCGAAGCCCCCCCTCCCCACCCCGGCCCCGAGACCCCCGGCATCCCACCCCCGCAGCCCGAGTCGGGCGGCCCCGACGGCGCCACGCTTTTTAAGTCCCCAAAAACCAACTTCCCCACCCCCCCCCCCAACCCCGACTCACCGGTCCCACCGCGGGGCGGGCGCAGGGTCGCCAGCAGCGCCCAGAGCAGCGCCCAGCGCCCACCGCCCATCGCCCACCGCCGCCGGGACCGGGACCGGGACCGGTACCGGCGATCGTTCGGCGGCTCCGCCGCGGCTCGGCTCGGCTCGGCTCGGCTCGGCTCGGCACCGCCCGCCCGCCCCGCTGCCGCCCCGCCTCCGGACCCTCCTCCCACCCGCGGGGCCTCGGCGTGGGGCGGGGTGGAGGGCTTCTGCGGGGATTTGGAGACTCGCGGAGGGGTTCGGGTGGGGTGGGACCACCCAGTCCCACCAGGGACATCTCCCGCCAGCCCAGGTCGCTCAAAGCTCCATCATCTCCCCTGGACCCTCTCCAACGGGTCCACGTCCTTCTGGTGTTGGGGGCTCCAGAGCTGCAGGGGGGTCTCACCAGAGAGGAGCAGAGGGGCAGGATCCCCTCCCTCGACCACGCAGCCCGGGATGCCGTTGGCTCCCGTTGAGTTTCTCACCAACAAACGCCTCCGAAGGTGTTTTAGGGCTGAGCTTGCACGTTCTCCGTGCTTCCACCCTCCCCTTCCCGCAGAGCCCCGCGCCGAGAAGGTGGGGACACGGCAGGCGCTTGGGGGACCGCAGGACCCCCATGTTGCGGGCTAGGAAGGGCACGCTGTGTCAAAAGCGCCGTTCCTTCACGTTTCCCTGGAGAAGAGGGGACGGGGATGAAACCAAGGCACAGGGAGAAAAGGAGGAAGACCCAAGCGAAACTAACGTGCGACACAAGTTTAATGGAAGGAGCGAAACAGAAGACGTCTCCCGATGGCACGGGAAGGAAACGAGGGAGTTTCTGGGTACGCAGAACCTGACCCGAACGCTGGCCACGCTTGAAGAGGTTTGAAACCAAACCGTATCGAGGCCATCAGCATCTCCCCCACCACAAATGGGAAGGGAGCGGGATTTGGGGAACCACCAGCCTGACTTGAGGTGACCCCGTGCATTTCTCCGCTGCGACCATTCCGCTCCCTGCACGTAAATTTCTCTGAAACAACAACACAAGTGTAACTTTTTTTTTTTTTTTCGGCAGGCTGCTATAGTTTTCCCCAAAGAATTTAGGGCAAGAGATGTAAACTTTGTCCGACGAGCGCTGGGGAAGCATCGGCGCACCGTGGAAACAGGGCCGGGGCAAGAAGACAGCTCTGTGCGGAAGCTGCTCGTTGCTGTTTGTGTAAAATTTATAACGAGAGCCGGGAAGGGCAGCGCACTGCTCCGGACCGCACGAAACCCAGTATGAAATCATTTCCAATTGGAAAGAAAAAACTTCAGAAGTTCAGTTAAAAAAAAAAAAAAAAAAAGAACAAATCACTCCCAGGCTTCTCCGACTTGCAAAGCCGCTTATTCCCCGCGTATTCTCTCAGGCCGTGGCGAGAGAGATCGAATTTCCCCCCCGCGCCGCCTCTTTCGCTCCAGCCCGGCTTCCCACATCTTGAAGCCATCAGCAGCTGAGGCAGGGCGCGTGTCGCTAGAGGCCCAGACTTGAAGCGGAGAAGAAAAACCTACTAAAGCAGCTGCGAGAAGACTTGAGCGTCTTCAGCGGCGTCTTCCGTGCAGCTCCAGCGGCGTCGCGTTTTCCCCGGGATTCCGAGCGCGTTCCCCGTGCATCCGGCGTCGCTCAGGGAGCAGGAGAGCGGGGGACGGGGATTTATCCCTCTGCCTTTCCAGGCTGGCTGTTGGTACGAGCCTTTGCCGCACGGATGCACTTTCAGCTGGCCACGTGCCCCGTCGCTGCCGGCTTTGCGATTTTTGGGAACAAAGCAATGGAAAAGCCTTCGGACTTTGCGGCCGGCAGAGTGGAAAACGGCCCCTCGCGTTGGGATCGTGGCATACGACTGCCCGGGGCGAGGAAAAAGGAGCAATTTCTGCAAAAGAGGAGGAAAAAAAAAATAAATAAACAATGAGAACACGTGGGCACATAAAGGGGATTTAGGCAGCTCTCTAAAATCCCCTAATTTGGGTCATTTCTTTGCAGCAGGTTGGGTTCTGCTCAGCGCAGTCTCCAGCTTGATGGGGCGTTGCAGTCCGTTTCAGCTTGATGCGAGGAAGAGGCCGGTGCGCCGAGGGGGAGGAAGAAACAGGGAGAGGAGAAACTCCCAGGCCAGGTTTGTGACAGGAGAGGCAGGAGACAGTCTGGCCCAACGGCACATGGAATACAGGCTCGGAGCGGCCTCGACGGCCTTTTTTTTTTGGAGCAGATTTCACATTTTCATCCCTCAGAGCCCAAACTCAACAGCCACCGGGGCCTGCACGTGAACGGCTTGTGGCGTTGCGTCCCGAAGTCCACAACGCGCGGCCGGACTCAGAAGATCTCCCCAACGGCGCGGCCCGCGGCCGGCCATCGGGATCCCAGCGAGTGCTCTGGGAGGCACCGCGGTGCCAGGGTAGCGCCTGAACGTGACCCGTTGGGGTTTTTTTTTGCAGTTTCACTTCGGAGCGTTGACATAATTTCTTCGCAGGAGACCCGGGAGGGAACGCAGCACTTGAGAAAGCACACCGTTTAGCAGAAACGGCACTCAGCAATCAGGCTCTGGGCTGTTACCCGCTGAGATTTTTTTTCCCCTTTGCTATTTCTGTATTTTTATTTTCATTTTGATAAGCATCTTCTTTCCTTTCTTTCTGCTTCCTCTATTTTTATTTCTACTCGCAGGCGCTCTTCTTGTTCTTTTACACGCCAAACTCTTTTGGCAACATGTTTTGAGCTCAAGGCAGATGGCCCGCTTGCGTCAAATGTTCTACCCCGCTCACGGGACGCCGCTTGCAAACCATTTGCAGGGAAAACAGAACGTTTTGTGGTGCTACTAAAATGCTTTTTTTTTTTTTTTTCTTGTGCCGCTTTCTTTAGGCACATGGCACACGCTACGTCTCTCACCAGGCACCTTCTGTCCCTTGGCTCAGCTGTTTCTTCCTAGGACAATTTCTCCCGGTCTGCAGATTTTTTTTTTATTTATTTTTTTTTCGCAAAAGCAGAAAGCCATCTCCAAAAGTTGGGCACCGGCTTGAACCTTCCTCATTTGGAGCCCCGAGCAGTCTTCCTCGCCCGCAAAACCGCTCTTTGTATTTCACAGCCTTATTTCTGTAAATACCCCCATTTCCCTCCACATGGAAACTCGCTCCTTGGCTGGATCTGTAACTCTAGGCTTCCGTTTCTTCCGCTTCTCTTCCTGCCAGAAGCTGCAACACAATTGGAAAGCGCTCCGCAGCTGGGTGAATTCTTGCTTCTCCTAAACCTGGCTTTCCCCAGCAAGCTGCTTCTTGTTTCTGAGAAAACGAGAGTGCTTATTGTCGTGACTTGAACGGAGGATTCCCCCCCCACGCTACGCGCTGGAACCACAGTTCCAAATATGTTTTCAATTCTTCCACAGCTTCTCCCTCCTCCTTTGATTTCTCATGCGTCTTGAAAACAAATCACCCTCGGCAGAACGCGCTGCTTTTCCAGTTCCCGTCAGGGGACTTCATACGGGTTTTTACTCTGTTACTGCCTGTCAGAGAAGCACAGGCTCCTTTTGTGCTTCACACTGCAGGTGCTAATTAAAAGAATTAAGGTGAGCGGTAATAAAGAGCTCGTTTTGCAATGTACGCATGGCTGCGAGCCCGCAGGATAAGCTTACGTCCTGCCAACGCGTCCGCATGGTACAGACGCCCGCAAGACGGGCAGACCAACAGCGCGGCGCTCATCTCACCAGTGAATTCTTAAAAGAATAAAAATAATCCCGTTGCCCCGGCAGATTTTGGCAGCTGAGCACATCCCGGAGCGCCGTTTCTGCACGTTTCGCTGTGACACCACAACCGAGGCAGAACAGCCGCCGCTGGAACCCCAACGGCCCCATTACGCATTTGATTATACAGAAATGCGCATCCACGCATCATTCCTCGGAGCAAATCTCCTCAGAAAAGCCAGGCTAACCGCCTGACACCTAGCGCCGGTAGTCAGAGGTGCAGCTGCGGAGGTTTGGGCACCCTCTTAGCCTTCGGGAGCATGTGGCAGGCTGTCCCCGCACCGGATCAGGAGCCAAGGTGGACGACGCGACCTCTCTGCGCTCGAAACACGAGAACGGCCACCTCGGGCGCTGACGGCCGCTGCGTCCGCTGGGTTTCTAGCTGGCGTAGGTCAGCGGAGCGCTGATTTCCACCGAGTTAGGCTAATCCGTACCACGTGAGGAGCTGAAATTCTGCATGGAGGGTTGTACCACACGCCTGTCGACGGCTGCAGAGCGGCAGGGGTCTGAGGGGCCCTGCCAGTCCTACAAAATGTTGTGTTTTCTGTTTCTTAAGCACCACGCCTACCTTGGAAAAGCCACTGCTCATGCACACTGCCCGAACTGTACAGGAAAATTAACTCCATGCTGTGTAACTTTATGCTTTAAAACAGAAAGACGTTGAAGCATCGGTGTAGAAGCTGTTTAAACATTTAATTGCGGAAATACAGGCCTGGTTGTAAAGGGGGGGGGGGGGGGGGGGAGATTTTCTCACAAGCCTCCGAGATGGAGAGGACGGTCCTGCTGGCTACACTCAGAAGAGAAGGTGCAGCCTGTGAGAAGGTTCAGGTTTAGGAGGAAAGCGGGGAAAAAGGGATGGCGCTACAGCAGGCTGAGGTGGCAGCCGCGCACCACTCGGCTGCCGAGGACCTGGACCGCACCGCACGCCAGCCGTTCCCTTTTAAAGATCAGCGTGACCGTAGCACCCCAAACCCGGCACGTTTTGAGCAGGATTCCCCTCGGGAGACACCGCCAAACGCCTCCGGGGCCGGGTTCACCCTCCCTCACCCCGCCGCCCTCCGCCATTTCCCTCCCGGCATCCCCCGCGCGGCGCCGCGGGGCAGGGCGGGAGCAGCAAAATGGCCGCGCCCATGTGAGGAGGAGCCGCCGCCGCCGCCGTTCCCCCGCCGTTCCCGCCGCCGCGTTCCCGCCGGGCTCCCCGGGTAAACCGGAGGAGCCCGGTTTCGCGGCGGGTGCTCGTCCTGTCCCAGAAATAATGAGGATAGCGGGGTCCCCATGTCGGACCAGTCTGACGAGAGGGCGACGATGATAGCGGCCGGCGACCTGCAGGAGTTCTCCCCCCGGGGCCGCGAGCACTGCCGGCGCCATCCCAGCGCCCTCACCCTCCAGCTACGCCGGCTCCAACCCGCCTCCGAGCTCTGCTCCTCCGACGGGGCGGCCGGCCTGGTGGGCTCCCTCCGGGAGGTGACGATCCACGAGCGGCAGCGGGTAGGAGGCAGCCGTTGGGCCTGGCTTTTTTTTTTTTTTTTTGGGGGGGGGGGGGGGTCTTCCCAAATAAATTGGCCAAAACGTGACCAGCCAGCCACGGGCAGGCTGTTGCGGTCGCACCGACGGGTCTTGTGACTTTTTCTTTTTAAAAACGCTGGGTTTTCAGGAGAGCTGGCAGTTGAGGAAAGGCGCCGGTGAGGTGGGGGAAGAGGTGGACTACGATGAAGAGCTGTATGTGGCCAGCAACGTGGTCATCTGGAGCAAAGGGAGTAAAAACCAAGCGTCTGCCGTCTATAAGGCTTTCACCGTCGACAGCCCCGTTCTGCAGGTACGAAAACATGCAAAGGGGGCGACCGAATGAGTGCGCCTTCGCTAAAAAAAGCCCTCGCTGGCTGTTTTCGGTGTTCTGAGGTGGGGTTATCGGGGGAGACACACGGAAAGATCGGGCTGTGTACTGTCATCAGCTCATCCTTCAGAAACGGTTAAACTGTGTTTGGTTGCAGGCCTTGTGGTGCGACTTCACTCTGCCCCGGGAGAAATCTGAGAAAGCTGACGGTAAGTTTGCTGCTTGCTGTAATGCCAAAACGAAAGCTTGGAGTTTGGCATGGGAAGTTTAATGAAGACTTGCTGTGTTAAGACAGCCACCCCCCCCTTCAAGTTTACGTTTTGCGTACAGAAGGTGTCTGAGGAAAGAGAGAAACCTCACTGTGTATTTTTTTTTCTTCTGTTTTCCCTCGGTTTCAGGCAGCGATGAAACAGTAGAGAAATGTATCTGCATACTGCAGAATTCCTGTATAAATGTGCATAGCGTAGAAGGAAAGGATTACATTGCTGCTTTACCTTTTCAGGTAAGGGCTGTCCTGTTTTTGTCCACGAAGAGGCTTGTTATCTGGTTGCACGCTGTGTTGGGGTGGGGAGGTGTGCGTAAAACAGAGCTGGGGCTGGCTGCGTGATCAGGGTGTTGGACGCTTCCGGGTGTAGCGGCAGCTGGTTGTATAGCTTGTGAAAGCATGGGTATGACCGCTTCGTAGTGTGAGAACCCGCTCCGATTTCGATTACCCTTCTCTCAAGAAAAGGCCTAAACATCTCCTTTGCTGTCACGAGGTACTCAAACACGAAACTTAATCAATATAGGAAGTACTTTATTATTTTTCTTTGGTGTTTGATTTTTTTTTTTTTTTACAGGTTGCAAATGTCTGGCCAACGAAATACGGTTTGCTGTTTGAGCGCAGCAGTTCTTCGCACGAAGTACCCCCAAGTCCGCCCAGGTGTGTAATGAGTGGCTCTGATTGTTTCGTTATAGGCTGCTCGCTGATTTATTACAGCAGTGCAAGAGTTGGAAGAGCAATAATGAAAGGATCTGTGCATTTGAGGCAGGGACGGGTGGAACATCAGGAAACAGCAGGAAGGGGCTGAATTCTGACAATTCGTGATATTCCTCCGATACTGCCTTGTCCTGAGAACTAGTTGGGGGTGGTGATCCTGGGAACAGGGCACGGGAGGCGCGATATGGGTGTTACTGTCTGATTTCACTGAGGTTTCCCAGGGAATTGGTTCCAGGCTGCGGCGGCAGACTGGGAGATTCACTGAGGGACTGTCACTGAGATGTTTTCTCTCAGCTGCGGGGTGCTTCCTGTGACCTATTTGGTGAGGGTCCTAGACCCTGCGCTCTGCGGCTGGGCGTACAGCTGAGAAGCAAAGTAATGCTGATGAGCAGCGTCTCATACAGCTGCTTGCTGTCTCTTAGGCTTTATGTGTCCATCCCAGGCACTTGTGATTCTCTAGTCCTTAGAAGAGTTGGGATTAGAAATAGAGGTCCTGAAAACTTTCATTGCAAAAATTGTGATTGACCCCACTCAAGGTGGCCTCCTGTGAAAATTCCTCCGTTTGCAGCCGCCACCGCAGATGAGTGGCTTGATTGCAGCTCTGTGATGGATACAGAGACCTGATGGCTGGCTGCTCCTCTGGGAGCTGTGGAAGCTGAATTCTTAAGCTGAGGTTGAGTTGAGGGCTTTCTCCTCTTCCTGCTCCTCCTAACTCAGCCAGTGCCAGCTCTGTGCACTCGGGCCAGCCAAGGCTGTCCTGTGGCCACCAGGTGGGGTCATTCTCAGGTGCTCCGAGATGTAAAACAAGACCTCATCGTCCTGTTTGATACGCCAGCCTCGTCTGACTCTGCTCAGTTAATCCAACGACGCCTCTACTGTTGGATTTCTGGCTCTGATTTGTTAAGGACTGAGGAGCTTTGGGATGGCACCACGTGTACAGGCTACAAGATGGAACAATTACACTTGTTAGCGTTTATTTTTTGAATGTGTTTTTTGTTTTGTAGAGAGCCTTTGCCTACTATGTTCAGCATGCTACACCCGTTAGACGAGATAACGCCGCTCGTCTGTAAGTCTGGAGGTAGGTTTATGTCTTTGGATGTTTCGCTTGGAGTCCGTCCGTGTGGCATCGGACGCTTCATGTGTCACTTCAGCGTTTTCTCTATTACAAAATCTGTAAATAATCCCTCTTTCAAGAATTCAGAGGTGGGTGGTTTTAGCTGCTTTGCGAACAGGGAAAATAAACCTCGATGCAGCAGGAAGTGTGAAAAATCATAACCCTGTAAGTGACAACACTGCTGTAGCAATGACCCTTTCACCTGAACTCGCGGTAACCGCTTCTTTAGCAGGCGTGTTTGGCTCTGCTAGAGTGCAGTACGTCGCTGACCATGCCTTGAGGATTGTGTTTCTCAACGCTGAGCCTTCCATTGTGATGACCTATGACAATGTGCAGAGTTTACATTCCGTGTGGGCTCTTCGGAGAGTGAAGCCAGAGGTACGAAGTTATTGTTGACTAAGTACCATTATAAAAAAACTTTTCTGTGTGCTGGAATGCCTGGTATTTGTGATTTATTTTATTTATAGGGGAGTAGGATGTTTGCACTCAAACAGTTTGGACTCAAACTGTTGTGCTCTGTAAGAAGAGCGACAAACAACGTAGTGCCATGAAACCAGAGTAGTTTCTGTGCCTGGGAGTGAGAGAGCGTGGTTGGTAGGAACAACTTCTTGGGCTGAGTACCTGCCTAGGCACAAATTTTTGACACCTCGCTGATGAAACAGGCTATTTGAGTGTCTTCCTGGCTGTTACTGCCTTTGTGCTGTTTGTGCACAGACAGCTCTGTTTTCTCCCCCAGGAGCAGAACACAGTGCTGAAGTTCTCGGAGCAGATGGGCACGCCGCAGCACATGGCCACTAGCAGCTCTTTGACCGCTCATCTCAGAAGCTTCTCAAAAGGAGACTCTCCCGTGGGCTCCCCTTTCCAGAACTACTCGTCCATCCACAGCCAGAGCAGATCGGTGTCGTCCCCCAGCATGCAGTCCCGCTCGCCGTCCATCTCCAACATGGCTGCTTTGAGGTGGGTGCCGACCGTGGCGCGTAGACAGGCGACACCAAAGAATAGAAGCTGCAGAACAGGATGGACATCTGATATTGCTGCCTGTCTTTCTCTGCCGATACAAATCTAAGGTGCAGGTGCCTTTTCTGTTACAGCACCTGAAAAGCCCTCTTGGAACGGACTTTTGGTTCCTCTGTAGCACAGGAAGGTAATTAGCGTGCAAGAACCAAAGAGGCTGTTCTGTCATGACACAGCCAGTCTGTAGCGGAGTCAAGAACTGCCTGCAGATCTCTTCAGTTAGCTTTTCTAAAGAAAGGTGTATTCAGAGCAAACAGGTTGGGAGAGATTTTTGTATTGCTAAAAGAAGCTAGTATTGAACTGTTTCAGGGTGGGTTTGGCTGTGTGTTGTTTTTTAAAGTCTCTACTGACAAATGAGCTCCTTGGCTTAACGGGGATTCTGTACCTGGCTCTGTAAATCTTCAATAGTGTCTTATGTCTCTGCTTGCAGCCGCTCTCATTCCCCTGCCCTGGGAGTGCATTCTTTCTCGGGAGTGCAGAGGTTCAACTTTTCCAGTAATGCTCAGTCGCCGAAGAGGCACAGTATGACCCATTCGCCAAGCAGCGCTGCCAGCGATTCCTTCCTTATGGCAGAAACCGAGCCGATTGTTCCTGAGCTGTGTATAGATCACCTGTGGACAGAAACCCTCACAAACATGAGGTTAGGCGCTCGTGTTGGAGGGTGAGGTGTTCTAGATTTCCGTTGCGGGGTCGGGGGGAGGAAATGAAGTAAATTAATGACTTATTTTAGCGTGTGCTTTCTGCAAGTGGTGCTGCCTTAAAATAGATGTGTGGACCTGCACGTCCTAATTTTGGAAAAATGATGGTCGCTAAGTGTGCAGCTCTCTTGAAAAGGGAATTGGGTGCTTGGAACGGTTTTACCTGCTGTGTTATCAGCCCCTCTGAGCTGGGGGCTGGTTTAACGAGAGCTGTAAAGTGAAGTAGGTTCTAACCTGGTCATTGCTTTGGGGTTTTTTTTTTTTTTTATCTTCTAGAGGAAGTATCTCTTTCTCTGTTACTATCAAAATGAATAGGAGAACAAAGCCAAGTAGCATGTGCTCCGCATGCCAAGAAGTGGGGAATGTGAAAACTGGAGAAAATCAATTTCAAGAGTAATGACTGAAACTGAGACTGGCACATTCTGGCAGCTGGGTGCACTGCTAGTTGAAGTCCAGTGTGACCCTACAGTTTATGGACACTGTGTTTTCCTTCCCTAAAATTTTTATGGTAGACCAAAGAGTGTGCTGATTATCCTGTCTCTTTTACAGAGAGAAGAATTCCCAAGCATCAAAAGTGTTTATTACCGCTGACCTTTGTGGGCAGAAGTTCTTGTGCTTCTTGGTGGAATCCCAGCTCCAGCTGCGGTGAGCATCCCTGTCTTGGGGACAGGTGAACAGAGGAGCGTTCTAGAAATTACCAGCTAGATATGGGTTTTAACACACTTATTCCTCCAGCTAGTGGAGTCTGCTATGAGAACACGTGGTACGTCACTGGCTCTCGTATGACGTGCTTTTAACTGTGGTGGCATTTGAGCTATTTAAAACTGAGTTATGAGAGAACATTTACTGTAATTTGAAGGATATTCTTATTTACCCTCATCTTTACCCTTTGGAAGTACGTTGAGGGTTTTTATTAGACTAGCAGAGTCAAAATAAGTTGACTAGCAGGGCAAAACAAGCAAAGGAAGAAGGAAGGAACCAGGCATACCACAATAAAAGTAACCGCTCCATGCAACACCTTTAATGTTCTGTCTCCTTTCTGTAACAACAGATAGGACAGTCCTTTTATGTTTCCTGTTGTTCTCACAAATCTCTAGGTGTGTAAAATTTCAAGAGAGCAACGATAAGTCGCAGCTGATCTTTGGTTCTGTTACTAATATTCAAGCAAAGGACGCAGCTCCGGTGGAGGTACGTACCTCTGTACGGGCTGTTAACTGTGGAGTGTCCTGCCTTGTCACTTGTCCTCCCACTGTTGTCTTACTTAAATACAAGAAGCTGAATATGCTGCCTGATTCTTCCAGGGCATTGATATGCTGCTGGTTCTGGAAGGCAGTGGAAATCTAGTGCTTTATTCTGGAGTGGTTCGGGTAAGTAACAGTTTTGGTTTGTTTTTTTTTCTTTCCTGTCCCAAAAATCAATGTTTGAATCTTTGGTTACCAGCTGAGCTGTACAGGGGGGTCCTGAACAAAAAACTCTCAAACTTCTCTGTAGCATACCAGATGGTTTCTGATTTCAAATCATTTCACTTTACAAAGGGCTGTTGTTAGGATGGACGTGAATCATCCAAGATAACTAAAACTTTTTCTTAAATTCTCTGGAGATGCACTATATTCTCTCTGTATACGCAGAAACCTTGGGCACTGCTGTTTGTACTTGTGTGTACGCACATTTGTGTGTGTGTGTGTATGTATATATGTATGTACATATATAAAAAAATATACTCTGAAAGTAGAGCTTTCTCAGTGAAGCCCTGCTAGAACTTTTAGTGGGAGCAGACCTGTAGCAGTAACCTACAATACTGACCGTATATGGTAGTTTTTTCCCTGTGTCATTATCTAAATAAAGTAATTACATGAAGTCATCTTTAATCTCTTCAGAGACTTTAGTTTAAGTACACACCTACTTTTCTTAAAACTCTTCCTTAAAGATGTTAAAAATCTCATCGTGTCTGTGTGTGTGAGGGAACTGATGGAAGCACAGGCATGGAAACCGACTCTTTGTTTTCCTGTATATTGCTCACACGAAGGTGGGGAAGGTTTTTATTCCCGGGCTGCCTGCTCCATCCCTGACGATGTCCAACCAAATGCCTCGGCCAAGCACTCCCTTGGATAGTGTCAGCACTCCATCCAAGCCTTTGAATAAGCATCTGGGGCCCCTGGAAGAGGTAAGAAGAAAGGCAATCCTGCCTTGGAAAGGGTTCAGTGGTAACAGCTTCCAATGGGTTGATGGGTTGATTTTTAACTTTCAAAGTATCTTTTGGAGCTAAATCTTATTATTCTTCTGCAAATCACTTGAATAAAGTGTTTAAAGATCTATTTAGTACTGCCCTATTTGTTTATTTATGATTTCTGTAAACTTCTAAGGCAGAGATTGGAAAGTTTTATAATTGTTTTCAAAATACTTATTAGTACATGAAAAATGGCAATTCTAGCTGTCCTTTGCTCAGACCCTCTTGTTTCAACAATTCTAAGCAATCACTTTTACAACTTTTCAGGGTGTGCTTTTGTCACCAGTTCCAGAGCTGAGAGATTCTTCCAAACTTCAGGACTCAACTTACGTTGAAGACTGTACTTTTCAGCAGCTTGGGACTTTCATTCATGCTCTGAGAGATCCTGTCCACAACAGAGTAACTTTAGTAGGTGTTATCCTGTAACTCGAGTCGATGTTTTGTTAGCAACACAAAGCGAGGGTCTCACTTACTTCTGCTGTGAGAAGTTGCTAGCAGCACCTGATCAACAGCGAAATAACAGACCTGCATTGGTGGTTCCACGTTTTTCTATCTGTAGAATACTCTAAAAGTCACAGAATTTAGTTGATTCCCTTGAGTGATTCAGCTCAAGATCTGTTTTGAGTGTTTCGTGGAGCTAGCATCTGAGGTTGCAGATCTTTAGTGTAGCAAATAGCCAGGAATTAGGAATATGCTTAATAGATAAATGAGTTCTGAGCTGATAGAAAAGGAGCTTGGCTTTACGTTAGACATTTCATAATTTAACTCAACTTTTTTATTTTTTTTCAGGAACTCAGCAATAACACAATGGTTCGGATTACAATTCCAGAAATCGCCACTTCGGAACTAGGTATGATTCAGAATCCTTCCCGTGAAATGTGTTCTGTAATTTTTGAGGGTTCATTTCATTTCACGCGTAGCTCAGACTGTAATGGTAGAAGACCGCTATTCCAAGCTTTATTAACTTACCTTCTAGAGCTGCTACCGTTTATTTAGGTGTGCTCTGTTGCTTTCAGTGCTTCACCCACTGCACTCTTAGAACTTCCTTTGTTGCTTCCTTTAGGTTGCTTTGCTCTCTACTGTTGTGTATGTTATTGCTTGAGGAAAGGCTGAGATGCCAGTTCAGATGACAGTTGGCTTCAGTAATGAGCAAAAAGGAACTTTTTTTTTCCCTTTGTGTGGTGAATGAGAGGGGCTGGTCTCAACCTGAACTAAAGGAGGCTGTGTAGTGTGGCTTTTATTGAAAGAGTGTGAGAGTTAAAATGGGTCCAACAAGAGGACCTGTGGAGATGTGTAGCACTGATGGGAAGGAGTACCAGGAGGTAAGATGGAAAACACACTTGATTTTTTAATTTTTCTTTCTTTTTTTTTTTTTTTCCAATAGTGAAAAGGTGTCTGCAAGGAGTCAAAGCTATCCTGCCCAAGGAGATAGCCGTGCAGATGCTTGTCAAGTGGTACAATGCTTATAATGCCCCAGGAGGACCGAGCTATCACTCAGAATGGAATTTATTTGTGACGTGTCTCATGAATATGATGGGTTACAACACAGAGAGACTGTCCTGGACCCGTAATGTAAGCAAGCTCATATGTTTGTTTTCCTAGTTTACGCTGAAACTCCTGATAGTTCAAAATGGCTAGAGACACGCTGAAGTCAGAAATAGATTGTATCTTGTCTTAAATCACAAGATGCCATTGAATCAATTCTGTGTTTCTCAATTTCAATCGTAGACTTTACTCTGTGTTTATCATGAAAAATATTTTATGTTAATATAAACCAACTGTCCTGGTCAAATAAAAATAAATAATGAAGGTTTATGCCATTTCACTGGTAACACTGATATATTAAAGATTTGATTAATCTCATCCATATTAAGCTTATTCTTGCTAGAAACACAAGTCACCACTCAGATTCCTGTTTCCTAAAAAGGATTTTCCATGCCGTCTTTGGATTACAGTGTTTAAAGTTCTGGGTTTTTTCAGCTGCTTACTGAATATATTTGGAGTTTTCTGTAAATGGGTTTCCTGCTAGCAAGTCTGTTTGCAGTACTTGCAGAGGAGAAAAAAAAAAGCAGTAAGGATATGTGTACAGCTGAAACGAAAGCAATTACAGTATATCTGTGTTGCTAGCATTAGCTCATCCACAGTATTTCCTCTGTCCTAGTAAATACCAGGTGTTGGCAGTCAAACTGTGAAATTCATGCTACATACACTGGCTGTGTATAGAATAATCTAGTTGCAGGATATGTTTTATGTGAAGGCAACGTATAGAATACTTAAAGCAATGTCATGTAATACTGGGTTTAAATTCAGATGTTATGCTGGGTGAGTCACTTACACCACCTTGGGAATTTCAATACTGAGCTACTTTTGATCTCTTTATTTCTTGCAGCTTGATTTTGAAGGATCACTTTCACCAGTTATTGCTCCAAAGAAGGCTAGACCATCAGAAACAGGGTCGGATGAAGTAAGAAATGGTTATCTCTTGCAAATAAGAGGCGGGATGGAGGGGCAGGGGGCGGTGGTGTTTGGCTTTGTATTTTTAAAGGCAAACCAGAGGAAACACCCTCTGAGTATTGCATTTCATCTGAGCTCATCTGAAATTACAGGCCTTTGGGGGAAGAAAAGTTATTTTTGCCCTGTTTAGTGGCTGCATCGTGTGACCTTGTTTGTCAGGGTTCTCACTCAGCACCTTTAGCAAGCTAGAAACATCAAATTACATCCTTCACTGAACGCACTGATTCTCAATGAACTTAGAAGAGCGTTTAAGATCAGCTCACTGAGTTCCACCTGGACAGGAATAGGAAGTTTTACATAATCAATCAGTAAAGCAGATGAGGCTTACCTATCATCCCATCGTAAGGGGCTTACGAGCTGTGGTGGTCCAGTCGTGCTGTTAACTTTCTGTGGGCTGGCGGCTCGGTGAGCCCATGGGGTTACAGACTGCGGTCTACGTGGAACAGATACCAGGATCTAATGCCTAATGTGCTGCGGTGGGGGAGGTACAAAGAAAGCTGGGAGCACTGGGTGAATCGCATGAATACTCAGTGAGGTCTGATGCACAGAATATTGGAGGAAGGCAGGCACTCTCAGCTTTCTGTTATCTAGTTCTTTTAAATATAAGGCTTTGATTCTTTTATGCACAACACAGAGGAAAAAAGAGAAGGATGAAACTTAACAATTGATTCTCTGTGGCTTGCAGAGTTTGTGCAGCACATTTACCATACAACAATCATGTTTCTATTGGTTTATGGGGAAAAAACCTTCCTCTCTAACAGTGTTTTGGAATTACAGTGCTGGAAAGTTTTATGTTCACTGTGGAACCTCTGCCTCTCTTGCCTGCTTGTTTCGTCTAGGACTGGGAGTATCTCTTGACCTCTGATTACCATCGGAATTTTGAGTCTCATCCTGTTGCCAAAGCTTTGCGACTGGACCCTCTGGAAGTTTTGGCTCCAAAGGATGACTTTTCACAGAGCCTTAGTTTGGATTCCTCAACTCTCCTTTTCACCCATATTCCTGCTATTTTCTTTGTTCTTCATCTCATCTATGAGGAGCTCAAACTGAATAGTCTAATGGGCGAAGGAATTCGGTCACTCGTTGTTCTTCTCGTTCAGCTGGCCAGGTATGCCCAACTGCCGAATTGCAGGTACTACGTGTCGTGCAGTGTCTCTTGATGATGGGTGTCTATTATTTTTATGGTGAATTTGGGGATTGCCCAAAGTGGAGCAGACTTTTCGTGTGTTTGAAGAAAACGAATGGACGTTTAAAACCTTATTGGACTTAAATGTGTTTGCCAAATTTCTTACGTGGTTCTGACTGCTTCCCAGCGTCGGTGTGATTCACAAATCTTAGGTGCTGCAGCTCCTTTTTTTTTTTTTTTTTTTTCTTTTTCTTTCTGCTGTATTGTCACATCTCAGCTTATGAGATCTGTCAAATATTCTTGCTTATTGTGGCATCTTCACTGTAATTAGAGACTGCATCCTGATGTCTTCCACAGCTACCTTCAGGTTGCATTGCATGCATATAGATTGAAAGATACAGATAGATATTTAAGTAAAATGCCCAGCAGTGTCTCCCTGAGTTGTATTTGCTATTTCTACCAATTTTTTTTCTATGGCTATAGATTCTTCCCCAGTAGCACCTGCTATAGCTGGCTGGCTAAATCATTCCCAGAAGTAGGAACCAGTCCTAGGTTGGCCTATCCTTTCTGTCATCCCAACAAGAAGCAAGCCTGAAATGAAAGGCTGTGTATCTTTTGAGGCTGGCAGCTGTTGTATGCATTCATGTCTTGCAGATAACCCAGCAGGTTATCTAGCTTTAGCAACTGGAATTTGGAGGAAACTGCAGTGACAGCGTTCACACCTTAGGCGGTGGTGGAAAAAGCAAAAGGACAGCTGAACAGAAGTGCACTGGGGGGGCAATTAAACATGCAGGGAATGGGCAGCGCCCATGAGGGTGGTGGTTAAGGAAGTCAGAACTTCTCTCCGTGTGTCTGGTGCATACACAAGCATTAAAAAACTCCACAGAAATGCAGGAAGGTGAAGTGGGGTTTTTTTCCCCCTCTAATGTGATTCGCCTCTCTCTCGTTCCAGGGACTTAAAACTTGAAGCTTATATAGATTATTACTACAGAGACTACCCAGCCCTTGTAAAAACCTCCAGACAGACTTGCGTAATTGATCAAGGTGAGTTTAAGGCTTTGCGAAGCCGGGTGCCCAGTGATAATGAAATGCAAATTATCTCTAATACTGAGCGCGTTGGTAACTGCTCCCTCTGAAGCTGGTCAGGGCTGAATCCCAATATGCAAAGCTGCGCTCATCGTGCCGAGTTTGCCTTGTTCCTTGGTTTTTAATAGCTCCTAAGAAGCCTGGACTGGAATCAGCACAGTGTAGTCATGAGCTGCTGCCTTCAGTCCGGTTCCTCACGGGACACTCCACAGAACAGGGATTTGGGAGGGAACAGTGGTTTCATCTTGGCAAACTCCCAGCTTAGGCTGGCTGAGGAATCTTAGCAGACAGCTGTGGAAAAGCCTGGCAGTGAGATGTGTCTGTCTTGTGGAAAGTATTCTAGGCTGGCAGGCTCTCAATTTAAAGTTCGTAAAAATTGAATCAGAGCTAAAACCACAGAAATTAAAGTTGAAATAAGGTCATATATTGTATGTGCAGCTGTTTAGTGTCGTACCGGCTGAAATTTAGCAGTCATGTAGGAGAAACTACTGTTTCTCCTGAGGAAAAAAAAAAAAAAATCTCATCGCATTGGTCAAGCTTTGCTGCATGTCCCTGTGGACAGGGAAGGCAAGGAGGTTATAATTCAGTTGTCCTCTCCCTTAAGTGATTTAATGTTATTGAATTACAAGACTGTTCCGGTGAGGTTTTTGAGGATTACTCGTTATACTTAGTCCTTTTCACTGTGGGCTGAGATAATTTTTTTTGTTGTTAAGAGGTATTGTAGGGCTGGCTTTGGGAATAGTGGAGAATTTTTTTTTTGTGCGTTTGCCGTGAGCTCAGTGTCATTGCTGTTCATATGATTTCAGTCCAAACAGGTTTCATGCACCATCCCTCGTTTTTCTCCGCTGAGCCTCCAAGTATCTTTCAGTGGCTGAGTTCCTGTCTGAAGGGAGAAGGAGTGCAGCCTTATCCTTACTTACCAGGAATCTGTGAAAGGAGCAAACTGGTAGTACTGGTGCGTACTTTGGTAAAAAGGATCTGGCTTATTCTGTCAACGTAGCAGCAGCGTGGCCAGGGTTTGCCCCAGCTGCTTAATTTCCTGTGAGTGAAGCATCGTCAACGGGAAGTCAAATAACAGAGGGTTTAATCCTACTGCGTGGAGCAACGGGGGCATACTGCAGCAGTATTGAGCCTGTGATAAATAACTCTGCTGTAGCTGTTCTCGTTGGAGAATTAAGTGTCTCCCAAGTGTTGCCGCTCCTTAGTGAGCAGACCTCATCTGTCTACCTGAAATTCTCTTGAGTATCCCTGCAATATGGTAAACTGTGCAGTGTCAGCCTCTCCAGAGGGAGAATAATATCTGTTTAGCAGAGAGAAATCCCTTTGAGTCCTCTCTTCTTTTTATTACTGTAATATTACTGAAGGGTGTGGATGGTTTTCAGCAGGTGGGAGGAGGTATTTGAGGTCGGGAAGGATCGCTTGTGAGCGCAGCGTGAGTAGCCTATGCTTCACTGCTTATGTTTTTTTGTGGTTTGCAGTAGTGGCATGTGCAAAGTAATAATGTAACTCGAAGTTAACTGTATTTTGTGAGTGAGAATTCCCCGACTTTCTTCTTGGGCAGGTATCAACATAAATATTTGGTCGCATGAGTAGTTATGAGTGCTGATGTTATCTCCCAGTCAACCTCGCTTGCTTATTCACAAAGCGTTCATGGAGAAAACCTGCCAAGACAGGGTTTGGGGCAGAGGTGTTGAGCCTGAGGTGGCTGAAGAGAAAAACAAGGAGAGATTCTGCTCTGACCCAGGCATCCAAGATTAGTTGCAGAGTCTCTGATAGGAGCTGCCAGGAATCAGCTTGTCCTCTGCTTCAAAGTGTGAGGAGTCGGAGCTGCAGCACTGAAACTGTTTAAAGTGCTGATGCTTTCACTTGAAATTTGCCTCTGCGTTCAAGCTCTGAAGAACTGTAGCCTTTCTCTTGGGCTGTCACCCGTGTCTGTCCATCCAGCTCCACCTTTTCTCCTACCTCAGCCTGACTTGCCTATGCAGAGCTCAGAACTGGCATGTCAGCAGTGTGTCTTACCGGAAGATCTTAGTGGAAAACAAAAGATTTTTAGCTGTGGTGTTTGCTTTTGGCATGCCGGCTCGTCTGTCAGTATCAGAAAGTAAATAGGGTGACTGATTACTTTGATTTTGCTGGCTGTATAGCTGAAATGGACCCTGCTTTGAAAGGGAAACGGCTTTTCACTCCGAGCCTTCACAAAGTAGCCAGTATTCAAGATGTGGAGAAAACTTAGTGAAGAATGGTGGCAGCAAAAGATGTGCGTGTTTTGCAAGAGAAATTAAATGAAATGTGAGAAACACGGGGAGTATGCTGGGAACATGTTTTTCTGTTAGATCTTTCTCTCTTTACCTCTGAAACAATTATTAGGGAGATTTGAGTTAATTGTTTCCGGATTTATTTTTTCCAAACTTCAGGATAGAAATCTCAAGCGTAAGAGTGTTAACTTGCTTCAGTTGTTTGTCTCCTTTTACTAATAATGTTTTCGTAACAAACCTGTCCCCCGGTTTGAGTTATTGAAGTTCTCTTCTGCCTGTTTTGATAGGCTGTGTAGCAATAGCTGCACACTAAGTGACTCTGTGTTGTGGTGTCTCTTTCCTGTCCAGAGTGTGGCTCTGTACATACTTGGTGACGAGAGCGCCGTATCTAACGAAGCCTCCCATTATTTGTACAAGATTACGTCAGGTAATGATGCTTTGGTGCCATCACAGCATCCCCTCATGTCTTATGCTTCTTATTTGCTGTCCTTTTCCTTGGAGAATGTGGAAGTAATGTGGCCTTGTCTTTCCTAGGACAACGAAAACAGCAGATAGAACAGGATGACAATCGGTAGGGGTTCTTTTAGGATTAATTTAAATATGAGGTTTGGACTTTCTGCTGACTTTTGGATTAGCTTTTACTGACTGCTCCTTTATTCGCCTTTATTCTACAGCTGCAGTTTCAGACACAGCACATCTGTCTCCAGCCTGGCTGAAAAGTTAGTTATTTGGATGACTAATGTTGGTAAGAGCAGCTTTTATCCTTGTGCAAAGCGGTAACAATCGTAAGTAAGTCTTGTGCTTGCTTAATACAAAATACACCTTGTCTAGTTTTGATTAAACAGTTTTTTTTTTTTTTTTTTTTTCTCTCATTAATTTTAAGGTTTCACCTTAAGAGATCTGGAGTCTCTCCCCTTCGGCGTGGCTCTTCCTATCAGAGATGCAATATATTATTGCCGAGAGCAGCCTGCCTCAGACTGGCCGGAAGCTGTTTGTCTCTTGATCGGGCGCCAGGATCTGTCCAAACAGGCGTGTGAAGGGAACCTGCAAAAGGGTAAATCTGTGAGTACGGGCATAAGTGGATTTTGCGTATTGGGCAGAGCTCTCTGTTCAGAAACTTTCCCACCATCTGCTGATGCTCGGGGCATCAGAAGGTGCAGATTTCAAGATTGAGGGCAACGCAGGGTTTGCACACATATTAGGGTTTCGGTATAAAAACCAGCATCCGGCGCAGGAAGAGTGTATGCACAGCTGTGGAAACTGTCAATATAAAACAGATTTTAAACTTGAGGCATGGGGCTCAAAAGTTTTGCCTGCAGAGCTATTTGATTGCCTCTAAGTCCTCCTCCTCCTCTCCAAAATAGCTGCACCTTGGAGAGGTGTTGGAGGGGTTTTGGCACTCTGTCCAGAGGCTCTGCCATCCAAAGAGCAGTGGCACAGGGAGGAGGACATGGGTGTTTATCAGTCTGGCTCCTTCTTGGAGCTGGCATGGCTGGGATCTCCCTCTCCTTTGGAAGAACGGGCTATTACCCTCTGAAATACACTTTTCACACTTCTTTTTTTTTTTTTTTTTTTTTTTTTTTTTTTCTCAAAAAGGGTTTAGTTTATTTGTATCCTGAAGTAAAATGAAAGAAATCGGGTGGTTTTTTAAACATTTTCTTCTGATGGTGGGAATCCCTAGCATCTCAGAGTTGTAACTCACTTAACTGTCTTTTGTTGAGGACGCTCTGGAAGCCAAAACTCTTCTTGAAAGCTGGCTAGTGGCATGCATAAAAACACTTAATAGTAGCAGATTGTCTGCAGCCTTTTCAGAAGTCGGGAGGGGGGATTTGTAGTTTCAAGTACGTCTTGGTCAAGATCCTTTTTGCTGTTTTAACCTTGGAAGTGATACTAATATTATTCCAAATTTTGATAACAGGCTTCATGACTAACTAATTATAAAAAAAAAAGTTGATTAATTTAGCAGAAAAGTAAGTGAACTACATGTTCAAATCTCGTGTCCCAACACTCATTAAAAACCAATCTCATTTTCTGCTGGCTAAGCTTTGCCTCCCTGTAGCAGTACTGAATCTTAAAATTACGATAAAATTGATTTTATCACTTACTTTATAACAATGCCTC
Organism: Chlamydotis macqueenii; assembly: GCF_036417535.1. Lineage (NCBI taxonomy): Eukaryota > Metazoa > Chordata > Aves > Otidiformes > Otididae > Chlamydotis > Chlamydotis macqueenii. Next base: position 126,179,851 of record NC_141558.1, on the reverse strand, counting down.
GAATATCTGGTACCTTAAAAGGATAAAGTGATCTTCAAACACCAAATTGTTTGTCATTTCTCAGGAGGGCAGGGTGGAGTTTCCTGTTTCAAAACGGACGCTGGCTCTCTGGGTGGTGCAGTTCTGTATTGAGATTTAGTGCGTATTTATCAGAAGAAATTGGTTTTCCTTCATCAGCTGTTCATTTACTTGCACTCCTGGTGTCATGTGTTACCAGTGAGCCGTAGGAAGACCCTGTATTCAATCTAGTCTGTGGTGTTCTGTGTCTTTCAGCTTGCTGACATTCTGAGGTGTAGAACAGGAAAAATGACCAGTTTAGAGAGAGGTGTGGGGTTTTTTTGTTCCTAGATTTGTCATATCAATATTTGTCATCGCTTGCCTTGTTATTTTTTTAAAGTAACCTCTCATCTGTGAAAGATGGAAAAGAAAGAGGAGTCTGCTGGCCCACCTTAGGGTCAATGTCCAGATTATTTTGTCAGGCTATAGGAGGCTGTATATTCTGCAGGAAAGCTTATTTCTGCAGAGCTCTTTGAAAATAAAATGAAATGTCACTCATGTAGAGCAACAGCCTTGTCTGCAGCAAGCGTAGGGCAAGCAGGTAGTGGGCGTACTCCGTTGTGTGCTGACCTGTGCTATCCTTGCCGTTCTTGTCGGTGCATCGCTTGTGTGATGTGAGTAAACCGGAGAGAACGGAATCTTAAATGAGGATTTCATAAATCTTGCATAGAAGGAGGGCTTTTCCGCAGTGCTTCTGGAATGCTTCAGTGTTTTTCTGGTGGTGTAGCTCTGGTCTGCAAGTTCAAAAAACGTTCTGGTACTGTGGTGAAACCCAAGCTGGCTGCCAGCAACAAACATTTGGAATTTACTGTTTATTTTAATAGGTAGCTTGGCTTTTCCAAGGTCCAAGTTGAAGCCCCAATTCCTGAAAACATCAATAATTAGAACAATAAAGCAGGTTCCCAAGCAGAATATGCAGAACAGCAGCTTTGGGTTGAGGGTCAGTAGGTAGCAGTGCTTCTAAAAGCAGGGTGTCACCAGGGGACTGTGTTTGTGCCGTCCAGAGTTTAACCTCCGTTTTAATAGACACCGAAATCCTCATCTAGGTTTCTGTTTTTCACTGCTGAACTTGAAGAAAAATACACATATGTTTTCGTATCTGTCTCATAGATAATTGTGTAGGCAGGGAGGGGAAAGCCCTTTTCTAGCTTTGAAAGAAAGGTCACTATTTCATGTGTCACTTCTTCAAGCTCCTGCTTGTTGGTCGTTGCTTGACAGTCTTTGCTACGTCTCTGACATATTTGAGGTGTCATCGCTTCCTCTCTTGGTAGTTATTTATCCCATTTAAGTGTGCAAAAATAGTTGATTACAATGTTCAGAACTCCTCATGGCCTTCTGAAGGGATGTAAGGAGTGGGGGAACAGCGTCGATGATGATCGCACAAATCTCAGTCCATTTTATTTACAGACCCACCTCCGTGCAGGAAATTGCACTGAGGGCATCCAGGTTGTGGTTCTCGTATTTGCCTTTCTGAGAGTTAGCAACACCCGTGTGCGCTGCTGAAAATGACTTCTCTCCTTCCTCTTTCCCTTGCAGTCTGTGGGCCCAGTGCTGTCCTCCGATATTCCCTCTGGAACAGAATCGGAGGAGGAGGAGGATGGCATGAACGACATGAACGAGGAAGTGATGTCGCTAATCTGGAGCGAGGACTTGAGAGTGCAGGAAGTACGCAGGCTCCTTCAGAGTGCCCGTCCTGTACGCGTCAATGTAGTGCAGATGCCAGAAGCTAGTGACCATGAGTACATAGAAGAGAAAGAAAACAGGTAAAAACTGTCTGTTTCTAGCAGTTTTTCTTTAGTGTTTCACTTCAGGTAAAAAATTGTTTCATGGCTTCAAGTTAAGTATGTCTAACCAAGCAGTGCAATGTGTTTTCATCTGAACTGAACAGGAAAGTAGACAGGCCTGAGTGAGGGACACGTAAAAGAAGGTTGGATTTCATAATCCAAGTCTTCGAAGCTCAGCGTGCATCGAAACTCTGCCGTGTTTGAGTTGGAGGCCGCTCTGGATTGGAGCAGCGTATGTTGAGATCGTTTGGGATTTGAAAGCAGATTGTAGCATTTGTGTTTTCACCGAAAAAGTACGAAATATAAGCAGGACCTGCTCTGTAGAGAAGAAGGCATCGTCTTATCCCCTACCTAAAACTGGAGAGCTCTTTGTTCGAGGCTGATCTTGGGTCTAAGCAAGGCTTGGGTCAGGGGACCTAATTAGCTCTACAGAGAGCAAATTCACTGTGCCATCCCTCTCTCTTCTGAAACTTCCTGTTGGAGCCGTTATATGCCTAGTGACCTCATGGTTGTCCCCATCCTGCCTCTTAATTCACTTATTTTGGGGAAGTTAAAAATACCTTCTTTAAAAAAAAAACAAAACAAAAAAAAAAAACAAAAACAAACCAAAAAAAAGCAAACTTCAGAACATCCTTAACATGCAAAACACTCTACAGAAGTAGGAAGCTAAAGGAATGCATCAAACTGTTGTCTGACCTAACAAGCTGAGTAATCTAACGAGCATAGAAAGTGTTTCCAGAGTAAATCGTAGAGAATTGTGGTCAGCGTTCTTGGAAGCGCGTTATTAATGCTGTACACGGGTTACTACTAGATGTGAGCACTAGTCATAGCAAGATCCCGTACGGCAATCGGCTTTGTTTTGCTTTCTCCTTTCACCTTATTTCTGATTGTGGCTGCTAAATTGTCCGTAGCACAGATTTCTTTAACTAGCACCTAGTTTTGAGGGAGAAATAGAGACAAGTTTCAACGTGATGTCGGCTAAAGTGTATCTTTGAGATTAATCTTGTAAGGACCAAAGATTTGGTTCAAAAGTCTAGCCTACTAAAAAAATAAAGACAACATGCTATCTCCATAGTCAGGAAAAACCTGTCTGTCCAGTGCCTGTTGTCTGCAGGTTCATTTTATGTCACGTATTTGGAAAAATTTTCGGTATTGAGCAACTGGCTTGGTTTCCCTGTCAACAGGCTGTTACAGCTGTGCCAGCGAACCATGGCACTGCCCGTCGGACGAGGAATGTTCACTTTGTTCTCCTATCACCCTGTTCCAACGGAGCAGCTGCCCATCCCAAAGCTGAACCTAACTGGTACGTCGGCCTGAGTTTCTTTTGGCTGTTACCCCGTTTCTTGCTGAACCTCTCATAATTTTTGTAGCGTGTAGCTGGGAGCTGTTTCTGAAGCAGTTTGGATTCACCTAGCTGCTTTTAACGATTCTCTCGTGGGCAGGCCGCGCTCCTCCTAGGAATACTACTGTCGATCTGAACAGCGGGAACATCGACGTGCCTCCCAACATGGCTTGCTGGGCCAGCTTTCACAACGGGGTGGCCGCTGGCCTGAAGATAGCGCCTGCTTCGCAGATCGACTCCGCTTGGATCGTCTATAACAAGCCAAAAATTGCCGAGCTGGCAAACGAGTACGCGGGCTTCCTCATGGCTCTGGGTCTCAACGGGCATCTCACAAAACTTGCCACGCTCAATATACACGACTACTTAACGAAGGTGAGGCCTTCTTTCGGAAGCAACGGAGGGAAATACCTATAGGACCTGAATTATTTAAACAAAACAAGATGGAAAAGTCAACAGATTTTTTTTGAAACACTAGAAAACTGGAAGTTTCCTGGTGTGGGAGAATATCAGAGTTGCTTCATTAATATTTGTAGTGCAGGACTTTATTTCTGTTGAAAGATTTTTCAGCAGTTTTTTCGCTAAATCTTTCCATATTGTGCACAGTTCATTGGCATAAGTGACTGGAACGCTGGAACAGGTCGCTGATATTTATTTCCTTTCTCAGGGCCATGAGATGACAAGTATCGGACTGTTGCTTGGCGTGTCCGCTGCCAAATTGGGCACGATGGACATGGCCATCACACGCCTCCTGAGCATCCACATCCCTGCCCTCCTGCCGCCAACCTCGACCGAGCTGGATGTCCCCCACAACGTGCAGGTGGCTGCCGTTGTAGGAATAGGCCTCGTCTATCAGGGCACCGCTCACAGGCACACGGCTGAGGTTCTGCTGGCTGAAATAGGTGGGTGCTAACCCTGAAAAAACGGGATGAGGGCTGGGAGGATCGCAACGCGTGAGCAATTGGCACAGCGGAGAATTTTAACATTGTTAACTATACATCTGCCACCACAATATTCACCTCTCGCTTTCCAAACTCCATCCTCTGTTTTCAGAGGAACAGGAGTTACCGTGAACTGTGTGTTTGTGTAGCATAGAACAAGCATTGAATTTAGTAGAGTAAATGTAGCAGCATCAGTGCTGAACCTTCGTACTTTTTCCATCTGGCAGTTTTGTTTGCTGAGAGCTGCTCTGGGGTTTCTGCTTGTAGCAGTTAAGTTCCTGTTCGTGTTTGTATGTAGCTTTAGTTAAACAAGACTGTATGGTTTATGAAATGGGATAAAATTTAAAGGTGAAGTTGTTCCTGTTGTGTTTCTGGTAATTGGATACGCTTAATCTTTTCTAGCAACAGCTTTTGAACTCTGCTGTCAGCATCTGGATAGATTTGGAGGTCTTAACGTATATGCGGTTGTAACATGGCGTTCTCGCTGTGTGTCTGAACTCCAACCGTACCATTTAGAAATACATGCTGCTTCTGGAGGGGTTTGCAGTTTGGCGATGGATGGGTTAAGTGGCAATTACTTGTAGTTCCACTGAGAACCTTCCTAACTTTCTTGAGAAGGGACAATTTTTTTTTTTTTTTTTTAAACTCATTTCATGAGGAATGTGGTACTTAATTAAACAATGTTGACTTAGCTGTAACTTTAAAAGATGTGTTTGGATGTTTTCTCTAGGACGTCCCCCTGGGCCAGAAATGGAGTACTGCACTGACAGAGAGTCCTACTCGCTTGCATCTGGGCTGGCCTTGGGTATGGTTTGCCTGGGGGTAAGTGTCTCTCTTAATTTCAGCTGCAATTAGAAGAGCCCTTATATGTTGGGGTGGGGTAATAAGAGCTCTTTCAGCCTTCATTCTCAACTGCTTTTGGCTGAAAGCTGCATTTTTTTTTTTTTTTTTAATTATTATTTAGAAAGGCACTTCCATATTGTTTCTTCTCCCCTTCGTCCCGTAGCATGGCAGTAATTTGATAGGCATGTCGGACCTCAACGTTCCCGAGCAGCTTTACCAGTACATGGTTGGAGGTCACAGGCGGTTCCAAGCCGGAATGCACAGAGAGAAGCACAAGTCTCCCAGTTACCAAATCAAGGTCCGTGTTGACAATTTTTGCTCGTTTAAGCTGAAAATTAGAAGTCTGAGAGGCATGTACCTCGCTGCACCAGGTGACTTTGAATGCCTGTACGCATCGCTGCAGGTCGTTGCCTTCCTACCCAGCTGGTATGAAAGTACACGTTGTGTTTTCGCAGGAGGGAGACACCATAAACGTGGATGTTACTTGTCCGGGTGCCACGCTTGCCCTTGCTATGATCTACCTAAAGACCAATAACAGGTATTCACCTTGGAATTGCTCAGGCGTATTCTCGTGACAGCGGCTTAAACTGCCGTAACGTTGGATCCGCTTTGCGCAGCTTACTTACTTCTGTGCGTTGCTGAAATACGATCTGGAAATCCTGTTCCCTTACTGTGCTCTGCAGATCCATTGCTGACTGGCTTCAAGCGCCGGATACCATGTATTTGCTGGACTTCGTAAAACCAGAGTTCCTTTTATTGAGGGTGAGATTTTCTTTTGTTTGTTTCTCAAGTCTACTTAGCGATATAAAAAAGTAGGATTTTTTTAAAACTTACCAAAAAAAAATAAAAAAATTAATCCTGTCCACATGCCTATCGTGCAGAATCCTTTAGCTGGTAACCCTCTTGCTTGCCAGCCAAACTCATACCTTCAAACAATTTCTCCTTGTAGTAAGGCAGCTTGCTTGTCATGCAGCACTGGATACAGAATTTACTGAAAAGTATTTCAATTATACGTTTTAAGGGGAGTGTTAAATGTTCAGGTAATTTTTAATAGCTTTTTCCAAATTAATTTCACAGGTAAAAAATAAGCTAGACCTCATATAAGCACATAGTGAATTTTCATCTCTGCTTACCAGCTAAAGACACAGACCTTGCAAGGGTTTATTCTGTGGTTCTTTTTTCTGCAAGCAGAATTTGCATCTCTTAAAATAAAAGCTGCTTTGTCATTTCTCATATGAAGGCTGAGAAACAGTGAAGAAGCTGCTAGTGGGTAGCTGGATTGTCTGTGTTTCAGGATGCATTTAGTGCCTTAAAAAAACAACGTTGTGTTAGGCTTTTTTCTTCGTTATGTTTTGATTTTTTTTTTTTTTTCCTCACCTTTTTAGACCTTGGCGCGATGCCTGATTTTGTGGGATGACATCTTGCCCAATTCCAAGTGGGTTAACAGCAACGTGCCTCAAGTAGGTATTTACGGTTAATGTGTTTACTTCACAATTTTACATCTCACTGGATTGGTTTGCATGCGTTTCCTCAGTCACGTGAGCCGCGCAGGAAAATGCGCGTTAATCGTGTTGATGTGACGGAGATAATGGTTACACTGGATCCCTGGACTGGGAGCACTGGGAGTTCCCATCCCATCGTGCTAGAGAGGGGAGGATTGAGGAGGGACGCAACCGTTCGAGGTTTAAACGGTGCCAGAGAGAAAGGGATTAAACTTCCCTCCACATTGACCAAGCAAGAAGCCAGGTGCAAAATTGCTGCTCAGTTGAGCGTTACGAATTACTTAGATAAATATCTGTCAGAAATACAGGCTGCTGATGGACTGCACAGCCTCTTGAGGTCTCATCCTGTTCTGTTTCCTCTCGTATTTGCGTACGTACAGTAACATTGTGCTTCTGGCACAGTCTTGCTGCTGTTTTAGAAATCTTTAAGGGACCAGATCCAGGAGCATCAAAAGGTGCTTCCCTTTTGGATCAGAAATGCAGTGGAGCAATAGCACATGTGGAAGAAAAACCAGCTCTTATACACCTGTGAAACAGCCCTGTTTTGTATCACTCAATGCCCAGAGTTTCAGTTAATTGATCGGTTTGCCCTGGATTAATTTTTCTGTCTCGTGCTTTTTGTAGATCATAAGAGAGAACAGTATATCTCTTAATGCAACAGAGCTGCCTTCGTCTGAAGACCTGAGTTTAGAAACACTGGCGTAAGTAAACGTAAAAAATTATTCTTCTTAAAAAAACGCAGCTGAACTCTTTATGGAGATATCGGTATGCGAAAGAAAATCTCTCCGTTGATGTTTAGGGAATTTTATTCTCCACTTTCTGTAAAGGATGTGTCTTTCTTTTCAATTTTCCCTTTTTTTAATTATGAAGGAGTTTTGTGAAGCCTATTCAGATGAGGAAAAGGGAAATATTGAGTCATTTCCTGTTTATGTTGCTCATTAGGCAAGCTCATGTCTACATCATTGCTGGAGCCTGTTTGTCAATGGGATTTCGATTTGCTGGTTCAGAAAACCTGGCAGCATTTAACTGCTTGGTAAGAGGTTTTTATTTTTTCCCTTCCATTTCCACAGAGCTGTCACTTACCTCTTGCGTCTATGTTTAGTGTGTTATTTCTTTTTTTTCCAGTACAAATATGCGACAGATTTCCTGAAGTGTTTGTCAGCGCCGACAGCTTCAATAGTAAGTTCTTTCTAGTTTTCTCTCAATGGAAAGGAGGCTTTGTTGTGTAACAAACTTTGATACCCCTCACCAAAACCTTAATGCAAACACACGCATCCCTTTTATTTTTCTATGTCACAGCCTATTTACAGAACGTAGCAGGGCTGCGAATCCTTTTTGTTAAGGACTTTGCTGGTTCTCTGCTCTCCCTCTTTCGGTGTAATGTGGTTTTTGAACTCGGAGGTGGAAAGCGGCGCATTAGACCGACCAGAAGCGTGTGTTTGACCACAAAAGTGTAATAGTGTCTTCTCTATTTCACTTGAAGACAGGTCACTATAATCTCGAAACATGCTTGAGCGTCTTGCTGCTGGCTCTTGCAATGGTGATGGCTGGCTCTGGAAACCTGAAAGTCCTGCAGCTTTGCCGTTTCATGCACAAGAAGACGGGCGGAGAGATGAACTACGGGTTCCACCTGGCTCACCACATGGCTTTGGGGCTTCTCTTCCTGGGAGGAGGAAGGTAAGTTGCGATTTCCAAAGAGAGGGTTTCTTTTCCTTCTTTCACCTCTCCTGCAGCAGCTGGAGCAGTGTGCACTTTACCTGATTTTATTTTTTTTTAATAACATATGGATGCATAAAGACATCTTCTATTGCAAATGCAAGTCCTGTTGTCTTCTAGACACTGCATTTCTTAAATGCCACGGGAATGTTTCTGGCTTGTGTTTATTTCCTACCATTACATGTTTATTTTGACTGCTGTGGGAACACATTTGTAAGTTCGTGCCTGTATGCACTTCGCTACTGTCCTTCCCTTCCCTGGGGCACAAAAACATTGTGAACACCTGCACTCGTGGTCAGTGTTTGTTAGCAAGGAAACTAATAGATAATATTTTTCTGCAGATATTCCCTGAGCACTTCAAATTCTTCGATTGCTGCTCTCCTTTGTGCTCTGTACCCTCACTTTCCTGTTCACAGCACAGACAATCGGTAAGGGTTTGCTGGGCTTCATAAATTATCTAGAATTTTTACCCGGGCACTCCGCAAATAAATTTTGGAGGTTTTCAAAAAAAGAAAAGTGGAAAACAGAAGAAACAAGTGAAGATGTAAGATGATGGTAGTGGTCTTTGATCAGTGAGGAGATGCAAGCGGGTTTCCTGAAGCTCTACGCTGCGCTTCTGTAACTTGACTGTTCCAGTTTGCTCAGCTGAAAAGATTTTCACGCACAATCTGTCCAATTATGACTCTTAGTTTTAGTTATGATTCATTAAGTCCTGTTCTGTTAGCTAACCCATACATGTTTTAAAAAAGTATAAAACGTACTACGTTACTACAAATGTCTCTTAGTTTAATCGACAGCTGTATCTGGTTGTTGAGCTGTGCGTAGTTTGGTATTTGCGGATTAGTCCCAGCACAGTGCCAAGTTCTTTATTCCCACGCACAGGTACCACCTTCAGGCTTTGCGTCACTTGTACGTGCTGGCGGCAGAACCCCGGCTCCTGACGCCCGTGGATGTGGATTCGAACACTCCTTGTTACGCACTGATAGAGGTTACGTACAAGGTACGGTGCCTGGGAGGCAGCGAGGAGCAAAGGCCTGTGAGAAGGTGTGGGAGACAACTGAAGACTCTGATGTGCCAAAGGCACGCTATTTTCATTGTTGTGGCCAGCAGCCTTGGGTTTGTTTTCAAGTAGTGATGGAGACAAGCCAAATGCTACACAAAAATCGTTGAAGGGCTGCGCTCAGCCCACTCACACCTTACGTGTGCTTTGGTGTCACGCTGAGAGCAGAACATGGGACAAGTAAAAGGCACCACGCAGTCTTCAGACTGGCAGTGTGTCGTGACTGACCCAGGCTCATAGCTCTTCTCTTTCTAAAGAGGAAAGGCTTTCAGAGGTGCTTAAAACCATTTGTGGCTTTAAGTTTTCTCCTAATTCTGCTGAAACGGGCAACTTAGTGCTTGCGTTGTGTGTCTTTTGGAAGAGTCATTTCTGCAGGATTTATTTTCTGCAGGCTTACGTGAGACAGATGGTCCTCGTGAAAGGACTAAAGAAAGGGTTCCTGGGATTTCAGGGGAGAAGAGGTGCACCTTGTGGGTCTGGCAAACAGTTCTGCGTGTTCATAATATACTTCACTTCTCAAACCTTCAGATTTGAGTCGGAGTGTGCCTGACTTGCACAATGTTGCGTGTTGATCCATCCGTGGGAAATAAACCTTTAATTTAGGCTTATGTTTCCTGACATTAAAGGCAATGCTAAGTCATGAATTTGCTCAGAATTCAGGAACAGAAACTGGCTGACCTTTGCCAATGGAGTCGTTAGGAAATGTGTGTCTCATTTATTTCTTTTCACACTAAAACAACCTTCCACTAATATGTGACTGCGTGTGGCATTTTGAAGGGCACGCAGTGGTACGCAGAAGCCACCGAGGAACTGATGGCACCCACGCTTCTTCCAGAGCTTCACTTACTGAAGCAGGTAAAGGAAGTATCCATTTTAATGAAGAATTTAATCGCCCAGTTTTTTGTGTCACAGACAGTGCAAGAAAAGAAACTTAGTGACTTTTCTTTCGTTCCCTGTCCAACCTTAGCCAGACTGGACAACGCTGTCCCATAGTAATGGCTCCAAAGACAATTCTGTCACTGTGGAGCACGTGCTAAATTATGCTTCAGTCTTGATCTTAACGCTTTCAAGATCTGATGTAGCAGGGAGTTCCCTGTGCCAGAAAGCTTTGCTGTAGGAGAGACAAAGCTAGGTGCTCTTCCTTCTGAGTTTTCCGGGTGGGTGGCACTATAAAAGGGCACGTGCCCTTGTAAGGGCCCCAAAAGAGCTGTAGGCTTGTGTAGAAAACTCTTCATTTGATGGTTCTGGTTATATCTAGTAATAAAAATGCTTACGTTGACAGATCAGAGTGAAGGGACCACGGTACTGGGAGTTATTAATAGATTTAAGCAAGGGGACGAATCATCTAAAGTAAGTATTCTTTATAACATGACCTCGTAGTAATAATTTTTTAAATTTTTTTTTTTAAAACCTCCTCTACTTGTAACGCCTACGACTTGGAAAGAAGTCTGGTTTTGATCAGGTCGCTGTTGTGCATTTGACAGCACTTTGGGGTGAAGAAAGAAACTGCGTAGTCGGTTTCACCTATTGATGTGAATAATTCATGCAAAAACAGAGCAGGGGAAAACCTGATAGTAAAAACCGCAGATATTGGCAGCAGGATGGAGCAGTACCAGAAGCCATCTCCAACTCATGGTTTTAGTTTAGTTTTGAGTTGATGTGATGTCATGTTTCCCAGACTGTTGATACAGTCGTTCGCTAACTGTTACTGCTCTGTGAAATACTCTTTTTCTCATCTTACGTGAAGCATACAAAGCATGGCTTACTGCGTTGTAACTCTCCGTTGGGCGACTGTGAAAAACAGAAATCTTACCGGAATACAGTATCTGTGGGTAAAATCGTTCTCGGCTCTGCGCTCAGCAGCCTGCGGCGTAACTCGCCGCTGCGAGCAGCAGAGGAGCGGCCGGCTGCGCCTTTCACCAGCAACGTGGATTTTCTAGTTACCTGAAGTGCCGCTGTTGAGGTTAAATTGGGCGCCACGACGCAGCAGCTGTTGGTCCGTGCCGTTAAAGATCACGAACAGGGCTGAGGCGGAGCGCGGAGCCCTCCGGATCGGGAGGCGCGTATGGATTTGTCTGCTGCAGAAGCCAGATTGTCCTGCTGCCTCAAACCTTCGCCACGCTTGAGTGCTTTTTTGTCCAGAAAAACCTTCCTGTGCCGCCGCAGCAGCAAACGGCGAGGGTGACTGAGGAACTGGCTGCCTTTGGGGCTTATCTGTTCTGTGGGTCTCCAGATGCGTTGAATCTGTCGGCTCTCGCGTCGCAGCATCTTGTCCCCGGCCTTTGAAAGTGGCAGGGACCTGGCTGGTGGTGTTCTAGAGAAAATGCACGTGGGAGAAATAATTTTCCTTGCCTTACCACGTGCGACTTGCTGCGATATTGTTATGTTAAGCAGTTAGTTTCAATACAGATAATTTAGTTATTTTAAGGGTGCCCATGCCTACGGTTAATGGTGCAACTGATACTCTACGTCGTGTAAACACGCACCTGCTCTGCGGTAGCTTAACTTTGAACTGCCGCGCGCTTCTGTTTGTAGGCTTGATCAGGAATAGCGGGGTTTTGCTGGTTTGAGTTGTGGTTGGTTTGGGGTTTTTTTGTTTTTAACGTGGAGAAGGGACCATCAGCTGTGGATACCAACTTGTATACTTTTCCTCGGTGATGGGAGCTCATCCTAGAAGGGTCTAAAAAGAACCTGCGGTGGCTTCAGGAAGTTTTATTCCTTATATCAGTAGGGCTCATCCCTTTTTTTTGTCACTGCCTGCCATCACCTCACTGAAGATACCCACGCAGAAATCTTGGTACCCCCTCCAAGTGCGGCAGGGCTTAAATAATCAAGACAAAGCCTAAACGAGCATGTTATCAGCTGTTGGAGTTCCTGTGTCCTTTACAGGTCTGTCTCGCTGTGTATCTGCATCAGTCTAAAGCAAGCGCCGTTGTTATTTCAGATCAATCCTTTCAAAGGGTGGCGTCTTGTACGTGAAGCTGAGAGCTGGGCAGCTCTCCTACAAGGAGGACCCGATGGGCTGGCGCAGCCTCTTGGCGCAGACCGTTACTCACCGCAACTCTGAAGCTCGGGCGTTCAAGGTGCGGCTCCCGGACGGTATTCCTGGTGGGAATGCTGCCTCTGGAAGGGCTGAGGGAAGCACTGAAGTTACTTGCTTTGCATGAGGGAAAGGAAGTCTGGTGGCTTTCACAGGGCATGCAATGAGCTTAAGATAAGCTGTTGTGGCCACGTTTTGCCCGTGAAATCCTTTACGTCGCTTGCAGTCTTCCCACTCACGTGCTGGGAAGGAAGGGTTGGGTATAGATTGCTATTGTATTTGTGCAGTAAAAGCAAAAAGTGAGTTTTAAGTGTGCGTTTTAATCTGGTTTTTTTTAGCCGGAAGCAATCTCAGCTTTCACTTCTGATCCGGCTCTGTTCTCATTCGCCGATTATTTCTGCAAACCAACTGTGAACATGGGCCAGGTACGATGCCTAGCTAGCACGGGCTCTTGCTTTTATGAATAAAAGGTGGGAAAATGCGATGTTAAACTGAGGAAAAGAATTAATCCTTCGAGTAGTGGGGACAGGGAAAATGACTGAAGGGGGGAAAAGCGAACTGTGTAGCCTTGTTGGTGATCCCTCGTTTATGCCGTGTCAGTGCGTGGGTTAATTTTAATGGAAGGAAATGTGAGCAAAGCAGGAACCTGAAATAAACTCTCTCTCACTTGTGTGCTTTGTGAAACGTGCATCTTTTAACAGAAACAGGAAATCCTGGATCTCTTCTCCTCAATCCTTTACGAGTGTGTTACCCAAGAAAATCCAGAGATGCTGCCCACGTACATAGCGATAGATCAGGTGGAGTAAACACTTTTTTCTTTTTTTTTTTTTCTTCTTTTTTAAAGCCACGCTTTGGCGTAACTGTGGTGCTTTTATAGAGGGTGGAAAGGAAGAAGGGGAGACATATTAGTGAGCTTATGGGGACACAGCAGAGATTTGAAAAGCAAATTGGAAAATAGTCAAAGGTAATGAAAATTGAAATTACACAAGAAGGATTGGCTGGCAGTTTCTCTCCGTAGGTGCTCAGAAGGGCAGCCCTTGGCAAGGTGGGGTTTGAGGATTTATTTGCTTCGTGTTTATCAACGTTTCTTTCCTCTTCACATTCTCACGGTCGCTTGGCATTTCCCCTCTGCCAGGCTGTGAGGAGATTAGAAAGAGGAGAAATGTCCGAGACGTTCGAGCTGTGGCAGATAAAGCTGGTGTTAGAATTCTTCAGTTCCAGAAGTCACCAGGAGAGGATGAGCAGGAATCCAAACCGAGGGCTCTTCATGAACTCTGAGTTTCTGCCCGTGATGAAGTGCACGATCGATAACACTCTGGACCAGTGGCTCCAAGGTACGGAGAAGATAACTCTAATCCTGCAGTTGTGCTCGCAATTCAGCGTCCTCGTCTTACAGATCCGGGCTGGCTTTTGCCTCAAAAGTACTGGAGAATGGTAACGGAAGGGAAGGCGCTTGCGTGTTAGCATAAAACAGCTTGGTTTTGGTTTAATGCTTTTGGTCTTGAAGCATTCACTGAAGAATTATGCTGAACTGTGTTGGTGGGACGTTTAGTCGATGTAGAAGTCTGTTTCCCAGAGAAAATGCTTTCTTAATATTGCACTGGGAGAATTTCCTAGGAGCAAAAGCGAGAGGTGACCACCGCAGAGAACGGGGCGAAGGGCGGCCGCGGCAGAGTGAAGGAGGCTTGCAGACAAACCGCTGGCCTGCTCCGTGGGGAGATGGAAACTCTTTTCAGCGGGCTCCTTCTGTGGAAATACTGGTGTGTCTCCTTTGTTTCCTCCCGCAAGTGCTCCCTAAATTTAGTCAGAGTTTCTGCTGTGTTACAGCTGGAGGGGACGTCTCTCTGCATTCCTACCTGAGCGGGCAGCCCACAGAGGAGTCGCAGCTGAGCATGCTGGCTTGCTTCCTCATTTACCACTCCGTGCTGACGCCGGGGCAGCTGGCAGCGGGAGGCCTGGAAGGTAAGGCTGGGGTGCAGGGCAGCACCCCGAACTTGCACGGACACACGCTCCTCGGTTTGAGAAGTACATCTTGTAAGTTACGTGGCCTTTTCTCTGACAAGGTGTTCCATCGATTCATATTATTTAATTGTCTTGAATCTGGACGTCAAAGGCTTTATGCAGGACTAAAGAAGTCAAGGGACAATGGTTTGAAAATAAGAGCGAGGTAGATTCGGACTGGACAAACGCCCTTTGTGGAAATCTTGGGTTTGTGTGTCCTCTCTGCTGGTTACAAGCCCCTGTTCTGGGGCCGTATTACATTTATTTAGGATTTTTTTTAAAGTTCTGCTATTAAAACTTACTTTTAAAGCAGCATTGTGACAAAACGAGTAGCAGCACATCTCCAGAGGTACGCCTCCTTCCTCCATTGACAGTTCTTTTATTGGCCGAGCGTGCCGATATTGCGCTCACTTTCTTTCTTTCCTCTCTTTAGGAAGCACTAACTTCTCCGAGCTGCTCTTGAAGTTCAAACAGTTGAACATGCCGGTTCGCGCGTTGCTGCGGCTCGCTCCCCTGTTGCTTAGAAACCCGCAGTCCATGGTGCTGTAGGTCTGCGCCGTTCCGTTTTGCGTCTGGTTACTGGACGACAGAGCTGGCTGCGTGGTGTTCCGTGATTTTTTTTCCAAAGCATACAGGTGAAATGTGTTTCGTTTTGTAACTTCTCAAGCAACCTAATCTCCAAACTTGTCCCTGGATGTGGTGGCTGTGACCAGGAGTTATTTATAAATTGTTACAATGAATTAAAAAAAAAAAAAATTGTAAAAGTGAACTGATAATAAATTTACTTTTGTAACTAAGGGTTGTTCACAAGTATGTCTGTCTGTGGGGAATTCTTGGCTGGGAACCACACAATTTCCGTGTTTTCATAACTTCTTTGCTTGTAGTGTATCTTAATCCGCTTCCACGGTTGCAGGAGGTGGGCAGCCCAGAAGGCGCCAAGCGTGTTTTTCCTCTTGGGTCCCAGGCTGGAAGGGAGAGCGAGCTACCTGCCAAGTCTGCTTTTCAAGAACTGGCAGGATCTTTCAGTCTCGCTCATGCAATATATGTATATTATTTTTTTTTGTCTCAAAGGCTGCTGTGTATCCCCTCCCTAAGCGTACATACGCTGTAAGTATGAATTGCTCTGCTCAGACTCATCCGTGACACTCGCTGCTGCACTGTTTACATCTTTTTTTTTTTTTTTTTTTTTTTTTTTTCCCCTCTTCTCATCTTTGTTCTGCAATTAGTCAGTGGCTGCTGAGAAAACACCTGCCTCCACTACGTTACGTTATGTCTGGGCAAGAACTGAAACTACTTACAGACAATTTAAATAATTGGGCATCAGTTTGGGTTTCCTTCATCTCTGCTGCCCTGCCTCGTGTGTTTCCCTAGAGTGCTGAACCTGGAGCGTGGCTGCTTCCATATTTCTTCGGGGCAGGCCAGGCTCTTAATTTTTCATAAAGCAGGTGGAGTCGCTCCAATAAAAGCAGCCGGAGGTTGAATGATTACTGCTGGAAAAGCAGCCAGAGCCAAGCTGGGCTCGGCTTATTCTGCAGTTTCAAATTTGATCTTGCTCTGGGGGTTCTTGTGCTGGTCCCGGTCCCCTTTTTTCCAAACCCTGGGGTAGGGGAGCCAAAGGATTTTGGGGAGGGGACGAATGGGTGGAGGAAGACAACTAGGAGTGGTGGACAAAGAGCCCGAAGAGCTTGTTGAGTTGAGGGCTCGGTGTTGGCCATGGGAAGTGAGTAGTTGGGTTTTCTCTGCGGGCAAGAGGTCCATTGAGTGACCTGCTGGTGGTGGTCTCCTGCTCCTGGCTCCTGCTCTCCTGCATCCTGCTCCTGGCTCCATGTCAGGACAGGGGTTGGGGGGAAAAAAAAGGAAAAAAAGCCTGACACAACACGCTTGTGGGTGGAGCAGCAAGGAGAAGAGGAAATCGGATGTGTCCTGAGGGACAGGAGAGCACACAGAGATGTCGCAGTTCCCCAGGGGAAACGGTTTGCACCAGAGATTTTGGAGAGGAGAGGGCGCACAGCAGTGCCTCGCTGGCAGCTGGAGCCAGTGGGGTTTAGTATTTTAAAAACCGCGCCACAACCCGCCTCCTTTTTGCCTTCTAAACTGCCGAAACACAAGGGGTTAAACACCCGCTTCCCAAAACGGACCGAACTGCTTTCCCCAGCTCTCTGCTCCTGACTTTTCTGAGGACGAAGGCTTTTTAGCCACCAACACAGAAGGAACGGCACAGGTTTCTCTCCGTGCAGCGGGGGCTGGGATGCTCAGGGGTAGGAAGGCGAGCGTGTGGGTGTGCGAGCCTCTCGAGCTGCCTGAAGTCAAGAGCCGAGAGGCTTCCTGTTTCCTTTTTAAGCTTTTAACAGAATTTGAAAGCAGCCGCCGCCGCGACCTGGACCAATGATCTGGGCAGAGCGGCGAGGGAGGTTCGGCTCGGGGTGCCTGGCGCCCGTTACGAATGCCAGCTTCGCCGTTCCCAACGCCGGCGCTCAGCTCTCCCGGTTTCGCGCGGAGCCCCCGCGCTCCCTCCGGCCCCGGCTCGCCAGGGTAAGGTGCCGTTTGCTGCTGCGGGCGAGGCTTTACCGGCGGTTCCAAACACTGCTTGTTTTGGCTTCTGGCTGTGAATTACAAAAAAAAAAAAAAAAAAATGTATATATGCAAGAGATTTTTGCAGTTTCTTGCGCTACTGGGTGTCGCTTGGCTGTGTGCCCTCGGCGCAGGGTGAATATTTTACTTTTTGGCCATTCCAGCCTCGAGCGCTGGCTGCTGGTTGCGTTTCGGGCTTTGCCTCGTCCCCCTGCGCACGGGGGGCTCTGCCTGGGGAGCCCTGGCTGGAGGGGGCGGGTGGGGGAGGAATTGTGGGGGTGAGGCAGCACATGGGGACCCCCACTCTGCCTGGCAAAGAGGGGTCCCCCTCAGCATCCCCCTGTCCTGCCCCGTGCCCAGCATCTCAACACCTCAAAGCCTCCCCGGCTTCGGGGGGTCCCCAGCAAGCACCCTGTTGACAAGGGGACCCCCAGCTTTGGGGGGTCCTTGGGGCGCTCTGCTCTGGTTATGGCAACGGGGGGAGATGGGACGTGGACACCCACCAGCAGCACCCCAGGACTGCTCCCCCCGCGCTGGGGTCCCGTACCCGGATACCGGCGGGCGGCAGCTGGCGGGGCGGGAGGCCGGGCTCGCTGGCGTCATGCCTCGGTACCCAGCGTGCTTAGTCACCTTTCTGGGGTTTGATTTTCCTGCCGCGCTCGCGAGCCCTTCGCGTGCCCTCCCTCGGGCTTTGGGCGAGGAAAGGCGGCGGCAAGGCGTCCTCCTGCTGCTCCCGGCGTCCCGTCACGTTTTGCCGTGGGAAGCAAACGCATCCATCCCGCGCATCCCAAACTGCGCTTTCTCGGGCTCCGCTCGTGTTTCCCTGCGGCTGTCCCGGGATGGAGCGGCTCTGCCAGGGGTTTGGCAGCCGATGGGCTCCCATCCTGCCCCATCCCTCAACTTTTTGGCCCTGGGGACGTCCCGTGGCAGTGGCGCCTGTTCAAAACCCGGCCTGCCCCATCGCCGCCTTCCCTCGCCGAGTTCCCTTTTTCGACGGGGGCGCGCGGTTTTTCGGCAACAGTGACCTCTGTCGGCGCCGCCGCCGGGGCCCAGCGCCGCCGCCTTGGCCCCTTCGCCCACCTCCATCCCAGCCACCCGTCACCCCGCGGCGCCCGCTGCCCCTCTCCCCATCCCAGCCACAAAACGGGGACATTTCTTGGTTTTAGCGGGACAAATCCTCCCCTCCAGCGTTCCAGCCCCGGCTGCCGCGTCACGCCGCGGCTGGCACCTCGCGGCGTTTCGGTAAGCACCCGTGCTGGGAGGCAGCTGGAGAAAAGTTACCGAAAGGTCTCCCGAGGACAGCCCAAAAACCGAAAACCCGGCGGGGCTTTAATTTGGGAGCGGGGCAGCCGACCTCCCTGCCTCGCGTAAATCGAGACGGTGCAGCCGCTGACTAATCCCGCGAGCGCTTTGTGAGTGTTTCATCGCCATACACTGCTCAGGCGCGTGTTTTTTACAATTTAAAGTAATAATAATAATAAAAATACGGGCGATTTTACGGGAAAGAGGGGAAGGAAGCGTTTTGGCTGCGAAGCGGTGCCGGCGAGCGGGTTTTGGCTCGGCGGAGGGCGCTGAGCTGGTGGGAAGGGTCGCGGCCGCTCTCCCCTGCCCTGGGCTCCTCCGTCCATCAGACGGCGACTGCCACCCGCGCTTTCCCTCAGGGAAGATGCTGCCGGCACCCATACGGCACCCTGACGCGTGCCGTGCCGTGCCATGCCGTGGCGGCCGAGCGTGGCTCAGCAGCTTCTGGGGCTGGTTGCAGGTGGCGGCGAGTTTTGGGAGGGCTGTGGGGCCGCGGCGGCGGCGGCCGGGGGAGTGACTCAGAGGCGCTCTGGGGCTCTGTGGTTTTGCTTTCATGGTTTTGCCGTGACTGAGCGACTTGTTTTTTTCGGCTCCACGGGAAGGCAGGTGCCGGCATGCCCGGCTCATGGGCCATCCCGTGGGATCCCGGCAGGATATTTCGGGGATGTTTCGGGGTGGTGGCTTTTTGCCCGTACTGATTTGCGCAGCTGACCCCCATGGTGACGGCATCTCGTGGCACGCGGTCCCTCGGGACCTGCATCTTCCCAGAGCATCCCCTGGGACACCGCCGGCTGGGAGCCACCAGGAAAATCCCACTCGGAAGGATTCCTCTGCCCTCCAAAACCACACACCTCCCCTCCCCAAAATAAAAGATAAACCCACGCCTCTTGCTCCTCCTTCCCCAAAGGCACCTTCGCCCGCGCTCCCCCAGCATCCTGCTGCCTGCCAGCGGGGTTTGGCTGGAAAATGACAAAAATTTACCGAAAACTCTGGTTTTCCGTAAAGCTCGCGGCCTCGCGCTGCGCCTGGGCCAGCCCTCCTCCGTGGGATGCCCATGGGGTGATTTCCTCCGCACAGGATGTTTCCCTCCGGGGATGCTCCCGGGGAGCGCTGGGTGAAGGGGACCACCCATCCCCTCGCTGGTTTTGGGGCAATATCCAGGCGTTTAGGGCCACGGCTTCTGCCAGGTAGCCGGGCGCGGGGCTCGGCCGCCTCCACGGCTCCTGGGTTCACCGAGGGGCTCGTGATCCCTCCAGTCCCAGCCGCATCGGCCGCTTCCCAGGACACGAGGCTGGAAGGGTCGAGCGGTGAGGACGCGTGGAGGCGTCGAGGGGCCGACGCCGTGGGTGCTCGCCCGGTGAGCACGGCCGCGGGGTGCCCGGCATTGCCGAATCCCACCCGCTCCGAGCCGCCGCCACAGCTGCTCTGCTGTCATAAACCCTTTTTTTTTTCTTTTTTTTTTTAAGAAAAAAATTTGCGAAAGGCTGATTAAAGCAGCCTCCGCGTTGCCTCCTCCCCGAGCTGCTCGCCACCGCCTGACTCATCTCTGAACCCCGCTGAATCGGGGAGCGCGGGCTTGCCGGTAAACCTGGGCTCATTTTTCTTGAAACAGCCAGGAACCGTGCCTCCCGGCCACCCCGGAATCACGCGAAACAGAAATCGGGCGTGAAAAAAAAAAACAGGGGATGGCACACAAGTTGGGGTGAGGAGAGAGGGAACGGCCTCGGAGCGGCCGGCGTCTGGGATGGGCGCTTGCCGGAGCGCTTCCCTGGGGAAGGGCGAGCGTTTCCGTCGCCCGCGCGGCAGCCGCCGGCCTTTCCCACAGGGTCTGTGGAGAGGTCACGGCTTTTTTTTTCAGCCCAGCTGATGGAAAGCAGGGAAAAAAACCCCAGAGCGCTTCCCGACAGAGAGGCTGGAAGGGCACCCGGGTGCCCCACGGCTCGCGGATGCGCGAGAGGAGCACGGGGGCTGGTCGGCCGAGCCTCGCGCCGCTGCGGGACGGTGGATTTCGGTGGCCCACCCCAGCCCCCCCACTGCCGCCACGGACCCCGTGGGTTTGGCCGCGAGCCCTGGGAAACGGGACCTTTCCCAGCAAAGGCCCCATCCCGATGGGAAAAAAATCCCCGAGCCTTTCCCGACGGGGGAAGCGGGATCGTGTCGGCCGTGGGAAAACGCCTCCCTTCCCCGCGGCTCGGCAGAGGCTGGCGGGGCCGTATAAACCCGCCAGCGCGTCCCGGCCTGGCAGCTGCGGCGAGGAGAGGCCGGGTAGGAGGTCGGGGGGATTCGGCGGGGACGCAGTGCGCGGGACAGGAGGATGCGCTCGCTGGGCTGCGGTTCGCCCTCGTCGTCAAACGCCGGCGAAAGGCGAAACGCAGTGGGTGAATCCCATCGGTTGAGCGTCCCGCTCCGGCTGCGCGCCGCCGGTATCCGAGGCGGCCGATTTCCACCCGGCGGCACCAAACCGCGCCGGCGTCAACCCCATGGCAAGACGGGGGTGAAACATCCACGCGCGGGGACCCCCGCTCTGCTCCGGCTGCCCCATTACCGCTGACGACGGTCTGGTTCCTCCGTAGGCGATGCCCCGGCCCGTGGCTGAAACGCAAGTAGCAGAAGAGATTTTTTTTTTCAAGCAGCATAAATGAGAAAAAACATTTTTAAAAGCTTATTTTTCACCGGGGCAGCGGACTGCGCCAGGCTCTCCGGAGGAGGCGGCGGTGGGACCGCAGCCGTCTCACAGGGAGCAGCAACCGAGCCAGGGTTTGGCTTTTCTTTTCCCCTGGTAATTATTTTGGTCATCACCTAATGATGGGAAAGAAGTGACATTCGCCCCCCGTGCTTTGGGATTGTTTTTTTTTTAACCCCGTTCCCGTGAAAACGTACCCAGCGCTGCCGGATCCCCTCCCCGTCGCAGGCGATGGCTCCAGAGGACACGGCGACGGAGCCGCCGTTGGGGTGAGTGTTGCCGTGGGGCTTCGGGATGGGCATTTTGGGGGGCCCGGCGCACCCTTGGGCGAGGCACCGAGCCGGGGGAGCCCACCTGCGCCGAAATTCCTCACCGTCGACGCTCCGGGTGCCCGCTCCCAGCCCCGACGCCCTCCGAGAGCACCGGCGGCTCGGCTGGGCTGTTTTTTTCACGGTCGCGCCGTTCCAGTAAATGAAAGTGGCCGGCTGGCGAGCCGCATGACGAGGGTTTTTGGTAACCGGGCGCCTGCCTGACGAAGAAAAAGAAAGGAAAGGGGAAAAAAAAAAAAACAAAAAAAAACCCCACCCCACGGGGTGGCGGGAGGCGCCGAGCCTCTCGTGGGCTCGCGGGCCAAAAATGAGTCAGCGGCAAGGGCGGCTGCTGCAGGAGAGGGGAGGGCGCTGCCACCCTCCCTCCTTGTGCTGGGGATGATGGTGATGCTGGTGATGCTCATGGTGCTGGTGGTGATGCTGGGGATGCTGGTGATGCTCGTGGTGGTGATGATGATGATGGTGGTGATGCTGGTGATGCTCATGGTGCTGATGGGGATGCTGGTGATGATGACGATGCTGGTGACGATGATGCTGCTGATGCCGGTGCACGCAGCATCTCACCCACGTGCCGGTTTTCTCCTCTTCCTCGCTCTCCTCTCGTGAATAATCCGCCTGGCACCCAGGCTGCTGCACGAGTGCAAATCAGGGTGCCCATCCCCGTGGCCTCTGGGCAGCCCCGGTTTTTCTCTCGCCGGGACGCACCCCGCTGCGCCCGCGTGGCAGAGGAAGAAAAACTGCTTTTTTTTTTCTCGAGCCGAGGCGCGCGTTAATCACGGCGCCCTTAAACCGACCGCAAAAGCCGCCGCCGTGCCCGAGCGCGCGGTTGCGTTGCGCTGGCGGACGGGGCGAACGGCGACTGAGGTGCCGCGGCCGGGGCTTTCGGCTTCCCCGTCGCGGGGTGAGGGGTGGCGGCGGGGGTCACGCTCCGGCCCGGGGGCTGCGTCGCCCGAGTCGCACCACGGCCCTGGGGTGGGTGACGCCAGGTTTCCAAACCCAACGTTTCCTGGGAATTTAAAGAAAAAACCCAACCCAGCTCTGGATTAGAGCAAAGCCGAAGTGTTTTTTAAAATTCCGGGGTTTCCCGGGCGGCTGGGGAGTTGCGGGATGCGGGCCGGGTAGGAAAAAAGCATTGTCACCGCCGAGGCGGAGAAACAGGAACCGTTCCTTCGCGAGAACGCACGGGAAACGGGTTTAAAGAAGTGAGACGAGCTGGGGGGCCCAAACCCGGGCGGGGGGTCACGTCTGGAGGCTCCAAGCGGAGCCGGGATGGGACACCGGCCATCCAGGGACACCCGTACGGCATCGGCGGGAGCCGCGCGGGGCGCGTGCCGCCGTCCGTCCCCGGGATGGCAGCCGCCGACCCCCCGTCCCCTCCCTCGACGCGCGGCGGCGGAGGAAAGAGCTCCTGCCGCCCCGTTTTCTTGCGCCCCGAAACCGAAACCGCCGCTCGCCATAGGCGGGGGTTTCTCGCCGGGCGCCGAAGCCACGCTCGCCCCCGCCAACGCCCACCCGGCTGCTCCGCTTGCCGGCACTTCAGGGTCTTCCACATTTTTGGGGTTTATTAAAAAAAAATTACTAAAATTGCCATTTGGGACGAAATCCCAGCACGGGGGTGTCGCTCCTCAGCCGCACCCAAGCGTGAAAATAAGGCAGGGTTATTTTTTTTGTCGACGCACGTAGAAAAAGTTCCGTATTTTCACACCGTCACCTCAGCTCATGTCCATCACCCACGCGCGCGGCAGGTGGGGTGGGCTGGCTCCCGGGGGCGCCGACAATTTAATTCCTGCTTGGAACAGTTGGTTTTAAACGGAGTAAAACTCGCATTTCACCGCCGGGTCCCGCGCCCTCCGCGCTCCAAAATCCCGAAACGGGGAAAAACGGAGGGACTCTCAGCGGCGAGTCCGGCTTTTCCCGCGGGAGATTTGTTGCTTTTTGGGAAATTTTTGTGAAACATGTTGGAAATGGTGCCCCGTGCTGGATTATTCCCTTCATTTTCCGATGTGATCCGATCATTTTCTGATCCATATGTATTTTCTGAGATATATATATATATATATATATTTTTTTTTTTTTTAAATGATGGAGAAATGCGGTGAATCCTCTTTGGCTGCGTTTTCCTGGTTCACCTGCCTTGTACCACACCGTCACATTTTAATTTTCTTTTTTTTTTCCCCCCATTATTTTCAATCCCACGCAGCTACTCTCGCTATTTTCTCCTGCTGAATGCCTTGAAATAAGGGATTTGGGCACCACAGCGTGCTCAAAAAAAAAAAAAAAAAAAAACAGCCCTGTGCATCTTAGACAGGAGAATATTCCCATGGTGCCTGTTTAAAGCTGTGCTTCGCTAGTCCTGGCTTTGTTAGTCCTGGCTCTGAATACTGCCATTAATTAAAGCAATTGGGTGCTTTTTGCTGGCAAAGGTAGCGTAGGTCCTTATAAAAAGATGTATAAATTAAGGCAGTTGGGGTTTTAATCGTAAAAAAATAGGATTATTTTGGTAAGGGGGAAGAAAAGAAGGATTATCTAGGCAATGGAATTTAAAAAAAAAAAAAGGATTATTTTGGCAATGGAGACAAAAAAAAAAGGATTAATTTTGAAACAGAAAAAAAAAGCCATTTTGGGGTTTATTTGGTGGGGTTTGGGGGCTGTTTTTTAAAAAAAAAAAAAAAACAAAAAAAAAAAACAACAAAAACCTCAATTTTCCAGCACTTTCTGCGCGGGGCAGTTCCCCCCGAGGGCTGCAGGGGGGGTTGGTAAGAAGGAAATGGCCCAGTCCGCCCGAAGTATTGCAACATTGGAAAGATTTTTGACCATTTTCGTTATTTTCAACATTTATTTTTTTATATATATTTTCAACATTTCCCACATATCTTTAATATTTTCAGTATTTTCCATATTTTCAGTATTTTTTTTTGGTGAGACAGCGCGGCTGCTAGCTACGCGTGAACATTTTCTATGCTTGAGGGTTTTTTTGCTAAAAGTGCTGAGCAAGCCCTTTTTTTGGGGGGGGGGAGCTGAAGCCAGGGAGGGCTCCAGACCCCGCGCTGGCACCGGGGGCTTTGGGGAGGGCGAGCTTTGCCGGGCCGGCTCTGGGCCACCGGCAGCCCCCCGCGCCGGCCATCGCCCCGCTCGCCCTCGGGCTGCGCTGGGGTTTGGGGAGCAGGGGGATGCTGGTGGTCCTGGAGGGATGCTGGGGATGCTGGAGGGATACTGGTGGTCCTGGAGGGATGCTGGGGATGCTGGAGGGGTACTGGTGGTCCTGGAGGGATGCTGGTGGTCCTGGAGGGATACTGGGGATGCTGGAAGGATACTGGTGGTTCTGGAGGGATGCTGGTGGTCCTGGAGGGATGCTGGGGATGCTGAAGGGATGCTGGTGGTCCTAGAGGGATGCTGGTGGTCCTGGAGGGATGCTGGGGATGCTGGAAGGATACTGGTGGTTCTGGAGGGATGCAGGAGGGATGCTGGGGATGCTGGAAGGATGTGGGAGGGATGTTGGTGGTCCTGGAGGGATGCTGGAGGGATGCTGGGGATGCAGGAGGGATGCTGGGGATGCTGGAGGGATGCTGGGGATGCAGGAGTGATGGTAGCAGTCCTGCAAGGATGCTGGCAGTCCTGGAGGGATGCTGGGGACATGAGAGGGATGCTGGTGTTCCTGGAGGGATGCAGGAGGGATGCTGGTGGTCCTGCAGGGATCCTGAAGGGTGCAGGGGGGGACGTGGGAGGGATGCTGGCGGGCCTGGAGGGATGCTGGAGGGACACTGAGGAGGCAGGAGGGATGCTGGGGATGCTGGTGGTCTTGGAGGGATGCAGGAGGGATCTTGAAGGAGTGCTGGGGATGTGGGGGGGATGCTGACGGTCCTGGAGGGATGCTGGAGGGACACTGAGGATGCTGAAGATGCTGGAGGGATGCTGGAGGGATGCTGGGGGTGCAGGAGGGATGTTGAAGGGATGCAGGAGGGATACTTGTGGTCCAGGAGGGATGCAGGAAGGATGCCGGAGGGATGCCGCTGAGCCCAAAGCTGCTGCCGCACGTCCCGAGGGTTTTGGCAGGTCAGGAGCTCCGCCGGGCCGCTCAACGAGAAGGCTTCAAAGCCGATTTGGGGTTTCCCGGAGCTGGGTGCTGCTCGCGAGGGCTTGCCGGCGCTGCCGCCGTAGTGCGGGCGTTTGCCGGGACGCGGGGAGCCCGCACCAGCAGACGCCAAGGCGTGCCGGGCGCGTGCCGCCGCACCCGCCGTCCGAGGCTCTAGGAGCGGAGTTTTCGCTGCCGGCGTGCTCGAGACGTCGAGCGATCTCAGAATGACTCAGAAAAGAGGGAAAAGGCTCGCTGACGGAAACCGCCGGGCTGGGCGCGCGCCGGCGGCTCCCCGCGACGCGAGGGCCGGCCGGGAACGGGCAGCGCCTTCGCACCTTCTTCTTTTTGATATTTATTTTTTTTTTTTTTAACTTGGAAAGCAAAGAATTGGGTGCTTGCAAACAAATGCAGGCATTACAAGCAAACGTTGCAATTGCAAACAAACGCAAGCTTTGCAGATAAACACAATCTTCTGTTTGCGAACCTTGCAAAAAAAACCACAAACCTGAAAAAAAAACACAAAAAAAACCAAAAACCCAACACCAAGCCTGGCAAAGAAACCCAAGCGCGCTCGGATTTGATGCGTGGTGCCGAGCAAAGGAGCGAAGCGTCACGGCTGATGAGCGGGAGAGCAGCCAAAAACCCGGCTTTGGGTTGGTTTTTTGGAGTTGCTTGGTTGAGTTTTTTGTTTTTTTTTTTTAAAGCTCTGCCTGGTTTTTGGGCTGGAATGTGAGGAAATTGGTGCGGCGCCCTTATCTTACACACGCCTGGGAGTCAATTCCTCGCTCCTCCTGATGGCCGCTGTCGGTCCAGCCTGCTGATGGATGCAATGGGGAGACGGTAAAAGCCCTGCTTAAATTTAAGCCAGGCCTAAGGAAGGAGCTTTGGCTCCCGCATGGGGCTCGGCATGGGTAACACGTGAGGCCGCCACGCTCGGCGAGCCGCGCTTAAATGTCAGGGACCACACAAACACCGCCAGCGCCTTCTCTCACCAGCCCCAAAGGCTTTTTTTTTTTTTTTTTAAAGAATATTTTTTTAAAATGTAAATACATTCTTGTCAAACCACAAGCTGTTTCTCAGTTTTGTTTTCGGCGAGCTTTGATGAAAAGATTGGCATCTCCTGGCCCGGGAGGCCGCGGCGGACGATGCGCTGGGGATGCTGGGCGCATCCCAGCGGGATGCAGCCCAAAAGGGGACCAGTGCTCCCAGTCCTCCCACCGCAGGGATGGGATTTCCCTCGGGAGCCCTCCTCGGGGGGGCAGGACACGGAAAAACTCCCAGTTTTTCACTCTTCGTGCTTAGGTTTCACCCAGCGCGCCGCAGCGGCCAGCCCCTGAGATCCCTCCTGGGGCTTCTTTATGAATTTAATTATTTTTTATTATTTTTTTTCCAGATTAATTAATTCTCAGAGAGGCTAATTGCCCAACCCACCTGAAACTCCCCGTACGATTTTCCAGGTGGGTTTCACTTTTCCAGCCGGTTTTCCCCACCGTAGGCAAAACCCACCTCTCACCACGAGAAGTGGCGCTTCCCCCCGGCGCAGCCCGAGCCCCGTTTGGAAAAATTACCACGGCGCAAAGTCACGCTGACCACAAATCCTTTTACTTTATTCTTTTTTTCCCCCTCGTTTTCTTTCATCTGGCTGCAAACTGCGTCCAAACCGCGTCCGTTTGCAGAGGGGGAAGCCTCCGGCTGTAAATTTGCACCTGAAATTGCCCAAAATTCTGCTTTATCTCCGCGCGCGGCGAACAGCGCCGTGAAAGCCGCTGCGTAGCCCGCTCTGTGTTTCACTCTTTCCACATGAGTCAAACGAAAATGATGATTTTCTTCCCCCCCCCCACCTCGATCTCACGAGTGGGGTTACCGCTCCCCTTCGCCCGGCGGCGAATATTACGGCGGCCGGCGGGGAGTTCGATCACGCCGCGGCGAAACGGATGACTCAAAATACGAATGGATCGAACCCTTACCCATTGCTGCTGCTTTTTGATTTGGGTTTTTGAAACGATGACGTGGAGGGAGGAGGTTGTGTTGGGGGGGGGTTGGAGGGGGGGGAAGCGTTTGACTCGCTCGGCGGCGGGACGAAAATAGCGAAGTGGAAATTCAGCCCCGGCTGGCCGTCCAGCCCTCCGCGGGCCGGGGTTTCGATTAATTCGGTCATTATTTCTCGGCGTTCGATAGAGGAAGAATAAATTTCAAACGACGCGTGTGTTTTTTTTGGTTTGTCACAGGAAGTGGAGAGAGCATTGGGAGAGCCCTGCGAGATTGACTATTTTTTGGTCTTTTTTTTTTAAATAAATATTTTCTGGCCAAAAAAACTGCGGCGCAGTTGCGTTGGGCACAAAGAGGGGGTACGCTGGACGGAGGGGGAGCGGGGCGACGGGACCCCCCGGCCCCGAGCATCCCGGGGAGCCGAGGCCGGGGGCTGCGGTGGTCCGGCGGAGGAAGGCAGCCCTTCCCGGAGCGGCAGCCGGTAGCCGTGCCCCGCGCCGGGGAGCCCAAAATTGTGAGCGGCTCCCGGCGAAGGGCGAGAGCCGCTCGGGCGCCTCGGCTTCGGGAAACCGTTGAGAGCTTTTTTTTTTTTCTCTCTCGGGCAGGGTTCGGGCTCGGGCGCTGCCGGCAGCCTCAGGAAAAGGAGCTGGGTTTCACAATGTCTCATTCCTCCCCCGGCCGGGCTGCCCCGCCGCCTGCGCCAAATTCTTTGAAAAACCCCAAAATTGGTTATTTCAAACCCGGGACTGGGGGGGGGTTTGCCTGGGGATGGAGCGCACGGCTTCCCTCACCGGCGAGCGTCGCGCTGCCCCGGCCGTAAACCCTGCCGAAGCGGGGCGCGGGACGGCCGCTCGCCGTTCCTTTCGGTTTAACCACCCCCCAAAAAAAGGCCAAATTCAGTCCCCCTCCGACCCACGGGGGCCGGCGGAGGCCAAAATCGGCTCCCACCCTCCAGCGTGGCTCTCGACTCCGTCAGCCACTTCGAAGACTTTCATTTTATTTTATTACTATTATTTTTTTTTTAAATGCCTTCACCCTGCGGTATTAATTTGCTTTTTTGGTTTCGCTATTAATATCGAAGAGGTGCCGGGTCGGCGGCGTTTGTTTTCGGTGGTAAATAACAGCTCAACTGATTTAATCCGCGCCGCGCATAGAAAAGAAAAGAGGGGTTCCACCGGGACGGCGTCGCGCCGACGGATGGGAAAACGGGGCGGAAAACGCTCTTTGGGATGGGGAAAAACCCACCGGGTTGCGTCGGGATGGGTTTGGCTTCTCCCGGGATGGGAAAACCCGAAATAATTCGAATAAAAGCGAGGATGCTCGGGCTGGGGAGGGGACGGGGCTGGGGCTGGCTCGCTGCTGCCCCGCGCCTCGTCCCCGTCTCCGGGGGAAAAACGCAGCCCAGCGATCATTTTGGGGTTAAATCTGCCCTTTTTCTCGTTTGCGGCTCGTCTCTGCCCGTCTTCGAGGCTGTACCGGTGCTGAAAGGTTGCAAACAGTTTTGGGAACAAGATGTCTGCCTTGAGCATGACAGAATTGGCCACAAACTGCAGATGAGACTGATAACAAAAGCCAACAACATAAAATATGTAGAAAAACAACACGTTGAAGGCTACAAGACCACTGAAGGGCTTTTTTTGTGTGCGCGTGTGTTGTGTTTTTTTTTCACCAGTTCTCTCGTGATGGAAGTGAAAACACATGAAAAGAGAAATGCTTTTTTTTTTTTTTTTTTTTTCTTTTCTTTTCTTCTTTTTCTCTCGTATATGTGATGCTCCATCACCAAACCATGGCCAAACCCAACAGCCGGGCCGGCCAACCTGCCCCGGCCGACCGTGCCGTTCCCCTTCCAGTCAATGACTTCAAAACCTTTGGGTTTTTTTGTTTTTTTTTTTCAGCCAACGAGGACAGTTGAATGGTTTGGGTCTTGAGCTGGGTGGTTTTTGAAAAAAAAAACACTTAAATCTATTTCACATGCAGCACGTCAGCAGCTCAGGTTGGGTTTTCTTTCTCAACACGAAGGGGAAAACAGCCTGCAGCTCCCTGCTCTGGGGGGGAAAAATTCTTCGTTTGAATACCTCGGGCCGGGCTCAGAAATTAGGATGAGGTTTTTGTTTTCGTTCTACTTATTTAATCTTTGTTTTTATAAATAAATACAAATAACTCAAACTGAAACTCGATGGCTTTTGGTGATAATAAAAGAGCAGCCCTGGGGAAATTTGCTTCATTAACATGTTCTTTCGCAGCCCACACGCGGGGTTTCGGGAGGAAAACTGCTTAACCTTTTCAGCAGCAGAAGCAAGCGCCAGCTGAAGGTGCCGGCACGCTCAGGCGCGGGGCTCGCCGAGCCGGTTGCGCATCGCCGGGCTTTGCCTTTCTTTTCAGGGGCTCGCGTAGAGAAGCAATTCTCTCATCCCCCCTACTCCCCCCCAGCCCTTTCTCCCCTCAAGTCTCCCCGCGTCGGCGGGGAAAATAATGTGGAAAAAACAAAAAAAAACAAAAAAAACAAGAAATGATTAAAAAGAAGCCAACTGCTGCTTTTTTTGTTGTTGTTTTTTTTGAGTTTTGCGGGGCAGCTCTGTGCTCTACCAGCTCTTACAACACACCAGTCTTTAGTATTTGCAGCTCACTTCCTGTATGAGGTTAGTTTGTTTATCACAAAAAAAGCCTATTTTTAAACCCATTTCTGCCAATAAGTCATTTGAATGGTAATGGCAGGCGCTCGTGGCCGTCCCGGCTGACGGGAGGGCTCTGCGCCGCTGCCGGGCCCGACGGTGCCGTGGGCGCTCGGCGAGCTCCAGGGTCCCCAGCACCCTCCTGTCCCCTGCTCCTTGATGCTCAGGGGGTTTATTTGTGCATTTCAGAAAAAAAAAAAAAAGAAAAACAAACCCAAAACAACCCAAGATTTTGGAAAAAATCTAATACTTTTTTAACGCAGGGTCACGCGCAGCCATCCCGTGGCGTGGGGATGTGCCGAGGCGGAGCTGCGGCTCTCCTTGCCCTCTCCCTCCGCTCTTGCTCCAGCGCTCTTCCTCGCATGCCACCCTCCAGCCTGCGCCGTTCCAGAGATACCAATTAAAGCCAATTAACGCCGGAGCCGCGCGCTGGTGTGGGTAGCGGAGGGGGATGCTCGGGGAAGCTGTGGTTTGCTGCTCCCAGCTCGGGGAATGGCTATTGTGCCGTCTTCCAACTTTGTTTCCCCTAATTAATATCCAAGATAATTATGTCTTTGTGGGGGGGAAAAAAAAAAAAATCTTTCGATGGGTGCACGATGTCGCTGAGATGAAGCATGTTTTAATTAGCGGCGGCCCGCCGAGCTGGGAAGCAGAGGCTCCTCGCCCGTCCTCCTGGGAAAATTAACATACGAGCCCGTCAGAAGGCCGGTGAGGAGAAATCCATCAAATCGGGGAAGAAAAGGCCCCGTATCCCCGTGAGAGTCCCAGCCCTCGCCCAGTGTCGGCCCCAGCGAGCCACGCGGCACCGAGCAAGCCAGCGCCGCAGCGGCTGAGGTCGTTGCGGCTCCGCAGGACTACAGCGGGGTCGCCATCGGAAATAACCCATTAGTCTCGCTTTCGTAGCGTTGCAGGGCTTCGTTTTAGAACCCGGAATAGGTTTGGGATGCTGGGAAAGGGCAGCAGAGGTTGGGTCAACGGCTCACAGGCACCTCGCAAAGCCCATGCGGGTGGGCAGCGAGAAGGTCCTCTTGGTCCTACCACCCTTGGGCTTGACTTACCCCATATCAACGTACGCCCGGCCCCATTACAGCATCCATAATGCCCCTTTATTTCTTTTAGGGACCTGTCTGGCCATGTGCCAGGGAGGCCCGAGCAACCCTCCCCTCAGCCAGCGGCCTCCCGTCCCCGTCTGCGCTGGGTTTGACCAGAGGTAGAGGCCGACCACCCTCGACCCGGCCAGAAAAGGCGAGAAAACCCGCTGGAAACAGTGAGCTTTGTTGCAATATGAAAATCAAATGCAAAGCTGGGTGGGTATTTTTAGCTGTTTAAGGCTGAACAGGTGTTTGAAAGGTCAGAGGCGAGTCATTGGGAAAAAAAAAAAATTAAAAAAAAAAATATATATATATATTGAGAGCCTGGCAGAGTGGTGTTGTCGCTCCCGTGGAACTGGATGGCCACAGCGCGGCAGCCGCCGGCCCTTCAGCTCACGCTTGACAGGCGCGTTGGTTTGTGCGTCCCACCCAAGCCCCTCCGGCGAGCGCAACGCCCAGCGTTAGTGCCCAACCGGGGAGCTCATCGTTGGCTCCCGTTGCCCATCATTCCCGGGGCGGGCGGGGGTTAAGGGGTGTGGGAATGTCCTGGGCTGAGACCGCGTGTGTCCTCAACCGCGTGTGTCCTCAACCGCGTGTGCACAAAGCAGCCATGAGCGTTTGGGGAGGGCGCGAATGTAGAAGGGCTTACTCCCGACGGACGCGGGGCTCTGTGGCGGTGAGGCTGTCAGACGGTTTTTTCCACAAGCAATGTTTTGGGGTTTTGGTTTTTTCCTTTTCAAGGAATAAAGAAAGTTTGTCATCCTTAAAACACAACTGCATGTGGGTTTAATTAGTCACTAAAGCAAAAATTCAAGGCCACAGAAAGGGCCCGTCTCTGGGGTAAGGCCCAGATGACGTGTCTTTGGTGGACCTGGGCTGTGACCACCTTGGACTTGGCCATGGCCAATCTGGGCCGTGACCACCTTCAACTTGGCCACGACCACCTTTGATCTTGGCCACAGCTACCAACCCGGGCCATGACCACCTTTGACTTGGCCATGGCCAACCTAGACCTGGCGACGGCCAAGCTCCTGCCCAAAGGCGAGATCCCACCAGCGCTCTGCGCCGCTGCGCGTTGCCGGCGGGGCGGCGTTTCTCTTCCCTGTTGTCTCACCCGGGTCACCGGGTTCAGGCAGGCAGTGAGCTCCTTCCAACATGAGTCACAGCAAAATTGAGAGCACGAGGTGCGAGAAGTCACCAGCACAGGCTGGTGGGCTCCCAGACGCCAGTGGGACCGAAGAGCCACAGGCCGAGCGGGGCTGGCAGCTGCCAGAGCCTCGGCTCGGCAATAAAGCCTTTTTTTTTTTTAATTTTTTTTTGAATTAAAGAAGCCCCTAAAATAGCACCTGAAACGAATAAACTTCCCTTTCAGGAACTTCTGTAATTTGAAACACACACAAGAACAAAAAAAAAAAAAAAAAAATCCTGAATTTTTTTCAAGTTGTTTGTCAAGCAGGACTTTTTGGGGTTGTTTTTAAAAAAAGAGATTTCAGCCGGTGGGTGCTGAGGCGCGGGAGCACTCGGCGCAGCCCCGCCCCACCCGGGGACTTCTCCGTCTGTTTTCCCCCCCGATTTCTTCCTGCCCTTCAGCCTTCCCAGCTGACGCACGCTCCCGCCGCGCGCCACGCAACCCCCAGCCACCCAGCTGATATTTCGGAAGAAAGCGGCTAAAAATATCCGTACCCCCCACCCCACCCCGTGCTCGTTCCTGTCACCTCACCGCTTCGATTTGGGGACCACGCTGCCTCCTCCGTGCTCCCTTCGTGCCAAAAGCCGACCCGGCGCAACCTCACCACTGGCTGACGATAATCTGGGGGAGAACTGGTGAAAAACGGGGAGAACGGGCGATGAAAGCAGCAAACACCCCCAGCCCCAACGAAAACAGCGAGCGTGAGAAATAGTTGAAAGTTTTTATTCATATAAAACTCATATTAAGAACATAAAAGATTGCATTTAAAAAAAAAAAAATTCTGCAATTATTTACAGCAGTATTGCACGAGTAAAGTGGCAATTACCCTGTCCGAAATTCATCAGTGCAAAACACAAGGAAGCCAGGGAAATTGCGGTAAAAATGCTACATACGCTGGGTCCGGTGAAACCAGTTAGTGATCCGTCGGCGCAGCGGCGCGCTGGGCCGGTACCTGACGTTCCCGCCGGCCGGGGAAAGCGGCCCGGGGCGGCTCTGAAAAATCCCAGGGAGGGAGAAGCCGAATTCCCACGGAGTTTCGCTAATGCTGAAGTCTGTGAGGCGCCTAAATCACTACTGGGAAGTGGGACTTAGGCACTTTGAGGGAAAAAAAAAAAAAAAATTAAAATAATAAATCTCATCATCCAAACCGTGTTGGCTGCACCGCCGGGAGAAGACGGCGCTGCGGAAGGTGATCCATCGCTTACGGCGGGGGCGGGGAGGAGAGAAGGGGGCAACAAAACCTTCCCAGGAACTTAAATAAGCAGAAAATAAATATACATTTCTACAAGTTACAGCATGACGGAACAGTAGAGTGCATTAATTACACAGGGGGGAAAAAAAAAATAATAATAATCTACAGTATTTACCAAGTTCAACTCTAAAAAAGTTTAGGAAAAAAAAAATTTTTTTTTTTCTTTTTTACTGATTTATAAGCTGTACAAAACTTACACGAGAGAAAGGAAAGGAAATACATTGCACGCAGATATTTGGCTCAGATGGTGGAAATAATACGGTGCCCTACTCTAATAAATATTTGGGTATTTACAGTTAGGGAAGGAGGAGAAGCGTTAACACGCCGTGCGAGATCGCCTGGAAAACTTCATCGCATCCTTTTGGTAGCACACAGACCACAGGTGACGCTTAAAACGACCCGCAGCAGTCGGCCAACGCGGCCAGAAGGAGCATGATCGGCATTTAAAAACATAATTTTTCTCTTTAGAGACTTTTTGGGGTTGTTTTTTTTTTTCCCCTAAACCTCACAACTCTACAGGGGTGAAATCTGGTTTTTTGGGGGCTAATTTTCCTACGCCTGCCTTTTGGCTGGGAAGTCCCAGGCGAACACCGCCAATACCTTGATTTTTTTTTTTTCTTTTTTTTTTTTTCCCCTCCTTAAAAAAAAAAATCAATCCCATTTCTTGCTGCATCGTCAGCTGGGGCGGCCCGGCGGGGAGGACGGGGTAAAGTGCTCGGCGTTTCTTTGGTGTACTCCAAGGGACACATTCTGGGCGGCGCGGTGCCGGCGGGATGCCGTAAGGCTGCGAGACCCAAAAGCGTCGTTTCATCCACCCACGACGGATGAAACTCAACTGGGAAAAAAAAAAGAAAGCTTGTTTGGGTTCCCCCCGCTGCTGCCAATTTTTTTTTTTTCCTTTTAATTTTCCCAACGGGAAACCCTCTGCAAAACACCCTTTCCAGAACATCCCCTGGTCCCGCAGCGGAGGCTAACTCCTGCAACCGATGCTCATCTCGCAGGTCCAAAAAAAAAAAAAAAAGTAATAAAAAATTAAAATAAACATTAAAAACCGCTCCGTAAGGCTCCAGAGGAGCGCAACGGGAGGCACGCAGCCCCGCGCCGCCGCGGCTCTCTGCCTACCCGAGCAGCGCGCGGCCGGTGCATCAAGGTCGGGTTGTGCAGTTTGTCCGTCGTTAAAATCGCTCGTCGCCGCACGGGGCGGGCAGCTTCTCCCTCCAGGAAAAACCGTGATCGTAGGCTTGTGGGTTTTTTTTTCCTCCTTTTTTTTTTTTTTTTTACGGTGCTGGTGAAACCAGAACTAAACTGGCGGTGTCTGGAAGGGGGGCTGAGGACCAGAGGAAAGGGGCAGCTCCGGAGGCGGCGAGGGGTACGTTTGTGCATAGATACGGGGGGGCGGCGGCAGCCAGCCCCACAAAAGCGCCCGTCCGTGAGATGAACCGGAGACAGATCTGCTTCTTCTGACGAACCCCCGGGGCTCCTCCAGCCGGGCTGCGGGGTCTCCGGGTGGAAGGGGAGACGCCCTGGGACGGCAGCAAGCTCGCGGGGGGAAGGAGGGCGGTTTGGGAGCAGACCCCACGCGGGTCGGCATCCTTCGTCGCGTCTCTTCCAGCTGCATCCCCGCGCGCCGGCGTTCGGGGTCTTCACGCCGCCAGTCTCATCCCGCTCATTGCCCTGCTCCGGGCTGTCCTGTCCGAACTCAGAGAGAATCCAGGAAAAAAAAAAAAAAAAAAAAAAAAAAAAATCCAGCACCTTAAAAATCCAGCAAGGGAGAAGCCACGGCGTAAACCAGAGCGGAGCGGCAGGAGCTGCGGTCTCCGGGTGCAAAGCTGCGGTGCGCTGGGAACTGTTTCCACCCGCCTCCGAGAAGGTTTTATTGCTGAATTACCCAGTCACCGCCATCACATACTCGTAATTCGACAACACCTAAGCGTTTTCAGACGTTTTATAGAAAGAATTTTTAAAAAAAAGGCAACCTGGTGGGTTGGTTTGGTTTGGTTGGTTGGTTGTGGTATCTTGGACCCTGGGAGGCTGACAGCTGAGTCTTGAAATTCAGAGTGAAAAAAATAAAATAGATAGATTAAAAAAAAAAATTAAAAAAATCAGTCAGCAGGAAATAGGCTATTTGCATGGATTTGGGGTAGCATCAGGTATTTACAGGTAAAAGAAGTGCTGATTTAAATCCCTCTTCCATCCTTCCAGGAGGCGGTGGGAGAGGCGAGGGCTCAGAGTCTCTGTGATAAGGCCTGCGAGGCAAACGAAGGCGGGTCTGCTCATCAGCTGGCTCAGGTTCTCCTCTTCCCCCGCTGCCACCAGGCGAGCCGACAGCTTTCCAGAAACGATGACCAAAAAAAAAAAACCAATTAAAAAAAATTCCATCGCCATTGAGTATTTTCTCTGAGACTCTTTAGGAAAAATTTTTTAAAAAAGGAATAAAAAATAATAAAAGAGTTGAGAGAAACGCAGTAAACACCACTCTCGGACAAAATCCCGCATCGGAGCGTCCCAGTCCATCCTCGCGTGTCTGGGGGGAGAGGCAGGGCGGCACGGGGAGC
This sequence comes from Chlamydotis macqueenii, assembly GCF_036417535.1. Classification (NCBI taxonomy): domain Eukaryota; kingdom Metazoa; phylum Chordata; class Aves; order Otidiformes; family Otididae; genus Chlamydotis; species Chlamydotis macqueenii. The sequence goes on along the minus strand of NC_141558.1, from coordinate 126,143,860 downwards.
CCCGCATCCCTCTGTCCATCCGTCCGTCCGTCCTCTCCAGGCTTTCCCAAGGAGCAAACCAGTCCCAGTGCCTCGGGATGCGCCCGGCGCTCACTGCATCCTCCAGATGAGGCGGACGATGTAACGCAGGAGGCGCAAGATGACCACCTGGGGGTTTCCTGCCCGGTTGTCCAAGAAACCCTAAATGAAAGGGGAGAAAAAAAAAAAAAAAAAAAAAAAAAACAAGATTGTGATTTTAATTTCCAGCACAAACACCTTGTGCTGGAAAATATTAATGACATTAATAAATGTCAATTTATGTGCAATCGTCCCAGAGAGAGAAGAGATGCCGTTCACGCCGCTACGGGGGCGATGCTCCAGCATCCCCCGGCTGGGTACCCCGGGGCGTCCCCGCACCAGCGGGGTTTACCCACCCTCACCAGCGCCACGCTACGCCCACCGCACCACCTGACCGCCAGCAAGGGCGGAACAAACGAACAAATGAAAAAATAAAAACCCAACAGGCTTAGAGGAGGATGCAAGAGAAAACACCAAAATTAGGTCTTCTTTAATAAAGGAAAAAAGAAAAAAATAAGAGCTGAAACGAGATATTTTGCAGCTTGAGCGCAGGCAGCAAAGTTCGGGGCACGCGACGGTGGCCAAGCGATGCCCCCTCTGCCGGCAAAAGCCTCGGCACGGAGCTGGTCCCCGCGGCCAGAAGGTCTTGCGGCCACCTCCACTCGCCAGACCCACGAGCTTCGTGGGGGTAAAGAGGGGTTGGACGGGGAACCGTCCTATTCCCCGCTGTCTTGGCCAAGAGACGCTGCCGGGGGAGCAAGGCGCAGGGCGCACCGATGGGGAACGTGACTGGGAGCACGCGACCCGTCCGACAGCTCCGACCTGCCCGGCGAGTCGCCGGTTTTTTTTGGCAGGGCTCTTAGTTCCCCATTTCTAACCTCGCGCTTAAAGGGCAAACCCCAGGCAGGCGGCGAGCGGCAGAGCCCGGCGTGCCGCTCAGGCGTCCCACCCGCCCCTCCTGCCAAGGGGCTCCAGCTCCGCGGAGATCACCGCTTCTCCACGGCAAAGACACCTTTCCACAAAGCAACAGCCAAGCGCAACGCGGACGATAATTCCATCGCGTTGGCTTAAACGCTCTGAAACCCCCTCGTTCCAACCAGCGAGAGTTCGTCAGATGCTAATTACGCCAGGTACAAAGTGTTTTCAGGGTCACGCACGACAGCCTCTGCTCGTGTCATCTAGCAAGCAGGACGCAGTCCTCCGCGTTTCGGTTCTCTCCCCGGGGCAGCACGTTGGAAGTGCGGCCGCGGCGCTGGGAATCACCTCGTGCGAACCTGCGCGGTCTCTGCGCCCCATCCCGCTGCCCCTTCAGCACACCCATCCTTCTCAGGGGAAAAAAAAAAAAAAAAAAAAAACAACCTTTTCCCACTCCTCCTCAGCCCCCCCGTTAAATCCACACTTACACCCCACACAGCACGGACCGCGGTTTTGTACGGGGCAGCACGACGTGCCCAGCGCAGATCCCCAACGTGCAAGGTCCCCCGCGAGGCAGCACAGAGGGAGCCGGTCCCCAGGAGAGAAAGCAGGGAGGACACCCCTGCTCATCACAAACTTGTTCCCAAAGGGCTTGCCCGCGCTCCAGATTCGAGGCACCGCTCCAGAAGCCAGCGAGGAGAAGGGACGGCACGGCATTCCGCGTTTCTGAACGCCAGCAGGATTGGCTTAGTCCCTACCTTTCATCAAAAAGATGTCCTTTAAACCCAAAAAAATGGGTATTTTGCATCACCAGGGATCAGCCTGGAAGACGCGCATCCTGGATTCGGGATAAAACGCAGCTTGTCTCCGGTTTGTTGCGGGTCAGAAAAGCCAAAGCATCCAGAAAGCAAACGGAGTCGGCGCAGGAGGCTCCGGCGAGGCGAGGCAGCGAGGCTGCGCAGAAGGAGCCGGACCACGGCAGCCCGGCACCCGATTTGGGGGAAAAGCCCCTGCCTACAGCCATCTGCCGCAGGGAGCAGCGAGGGAACACGCCGCAGCAGTGACTCACGAGCCAGGGAGGACGGATAAGGATCCGAGCGGCCAGCATTTCGTCACCGGCGCCGCTACCTGAGGTGCTCCTGCCTCCTCTTCCCAGCGAGGAGCGGACGGATCAGAAGCCGCAGGCACAGACACGCCGCCGTCGGTAACGTTTGGCAGGCAAGCTGCTGGCTAACACCCGCTCCTCTGAAAAACACTGTTACTTCATCTCTGGGTTGGCTTGCTTTGGGGTTCGTTTTTTTCCCCCCCCCCCCCTCCTCTTTTTTGCATTAATGCCACCTATTTTTGTTGCAACACTCGAAGGTGAGAGAGTTTACAGCCTTATAAATAAATACAGGCGTTTCAAAACAGCTCTGGCAGATCCTTTGTAAGAAAAATCAGTTCTCAGACCAACTCCTCTCTCTCTTTCTTATTTGCAACTACGCTTCCACGCACGCGATCCGCGGCAGCAGGAATCTGGGAGCTGGGTGCAGAAACCTGCTGCGTTCGGTACCTGCCAAGGCAGCTCTTCCCGTCGTTGCCCCGAAAACACCCCGACTCACCCAAACTTTCCCTGCCTCTCAACTTTTACAAGTTTCTTCCTCATCACTGCCAGCTCCAGCCCCAATCCAGCAGCACTAGGCTGGCTGCTACAAAAGATACTGTGAACTTTGTACCCAAAAACCTCAAGTTCCAGTTTAAAGGTTATTTTTAAAACGATTTCATGACGCTGCAGCAGCGGACGACCCCGCCGACAGCACGCCGCCGCGTCCAGATGAGCACAACCAGCCGCGCATCCTTTTCTACGTTTGAGTGAACGAAACGTTCGCCGCAGAGCTAGTTTCCAGAGATGATTAAGCTTTTCCCCTTTTAGAGACCGTGCGTAAAGAAATGGAAAGTAAAAAAGATGAAAGTTACCCTTCGGGGACAATAGGAGGCATTGAACTCGTCGCCGATGCGCCGCAGCTCCTGGGCGATCCAGATTTCGGGCTGCAGGTCTTCTGCTAGCGAGGGAGACTGCCACCGGGAAGCTGCACGGAAGAAGAACGCAGCGTTTGAAGCCGATGAACAACACAGAACACAAACCCTCCATTAAATTTGCAACACTCAATGGACTACTACTGGTTTTCTGTTGTTATTACTATTTTTAATTTTTTTTTTTTTTTTTTTTTTTTTAAGTACAGTTCCTAGGAGTCATGTAGGTGCCAGGCTGTACGTGGTACGCAGTGCAAACAGGACTCGTTACACAACACACGCATCGCAGGACAGGTTTTTATTCCTTATTATTTTCCTATCATCATCATCATTATGCTTTTATTAATTTATTTCTTTATGACAGGCTTCCCTCCAGAGCATCTCCTCCGGCACATCCCCCAGTCCCCTCTAAAATAAGGAGGAAGGCCGAGATGCCACCCTCCAATTTCTCTCCCTAGCAAAACCTTCTCTTCCCCCTCTTTTCTAAACAATTTCCTTTTCTTGCAGGCACAGTAGCAACTTCTCTAACCTTAAAAAAAAAAAAAACAACCAAAACACCCTCTGTCTGGACAGTTTAACTGAACCCTTCTTTCATTTCTTCCCCCAACAGCTCTGAAGTGCTCAAGGAGGAAAGGAAAACGACTGGGTTTGTCGCACGGAGAAGAAAGCCACAACGGGATTTGTACGCGGAGAAACCCCGCTTCCAGCGAAGTGAAGGACCTTGCGCCTGCGGGAAGGAACCGGGGCGCTCGCCTCGCAAAACGGCATCTTCCTGCGCTTTAGCGGAAAACAAAATAAAGGCGGCGCAGGAAAACAGGGCTGGCTTATGAAAGGGAAAAAAAAAAACCAAACAAAAAATAGAGCTAATGCATCAACGACAGTTATTGTAGTCTCCCTTTTGAGAAGTTATTAGGCACGTGGAAAAGTCACCGTGCAATCCCCAAAACACTGGGGGAGAAAGGAGCAGCTTGTGATCCAGGCAGGACCCCGTGCGGTACCTGCACCACCTCTTCCTCCTCCACAAGCGCAGGATCTCCGCAAGAATCACAGCCTTCAGGAAGAAAAATAAAAAAACAAAACAAAAACAAAACACCACCGACCAAAAAAAAACCATCCACACAACAACAAAACCAAACAAAAAAAACCCAAAACAACCCCACACAGCCCAAAAAAAAAAAAAAAAAAAACCACTGTGCAAAACAAAACAGAGCGTTTTGGCACGGCAGCTTAGAAGGAATCACAAGGGAACAGAAATAGCTTCCAATCTCAAAATATTCAAAGGATTAGTGGGGCAGTTTAAAAAAAAAAAAAAAAAATTAAATAAAAGCCTGGCTCCAATCTGACTGGAAAATGTATTTCCGAGCCAAACTAGCACCGCTTGGCTCGAGGATCTGTTTTGTTTTCACGCTGTAGTAGCGCAGGAGTAGTACCCGCCGCCTGGCCGGGGACGGCCCCGGAGTATTTATTTTCCTCGCTGGTGAATGAAACGCGGCGCAGCCCTCGCGATACTCCACCCCGACGCTCCGGGAAGGCAAACAGGATTTTGGCTGGGGCGGGGCGAACTTCCGAAATCCCACCGCCGTCACCAGAGCCGGCCCCGGGCTGCCTTTCCCGGCAAGAGTTAAGCTAGAAAAATTAAAAAATTAAAAACATGGGACAAAAAGATGTAAAGAGACCCAGGGAGGCAGAGAACACTGCGATGGGGAGAGGTATGGCTCCCTCTCCATCCTCTCCCCCTTCTCCATCCTCTCTCCTCGCCCCAGCATCGCACCCGAGAGCTCAGCCGCTGAAGAGCTGATGGCTGGGGTTGGTGGCTGAGAGCGAAATCGGGCTGAGGTTTTCAGAAAGGACTTTCTGTGGCGCTGCCAAAGAGTGGTGTCAAAAGGGTCCAGTCATAACCGGTCCCAAAACCAGTCAGAGGTGTTTTCGGGGGGCCCCCCCAGTCATACCGCGACCGGGCGCCCGCCGGCGGCGGTGAGACGGCTGCCGTGGGGACGGGGACAAAGCGAGAGGCGGCCCCGGGATGCCTGCATCTCGCTCCGGCCCACGGGACGCTCCAGCCGTGGACCACCACGGCAACGTCGCTGTCCCTGCTTGGAAGGGAAAAAAAAAAAAAAAAAAAAATAGAAATCCAACACCAAATTGCACCTCCACCTCCTGGACTTGGTCATAAAACCCCTCCAGAGTTGGAGAACGGCTTCATGTGATCCACGTGCGAAGCGCAGGGAGAAAACAGCAGCATCCCCAAAAGAAGGGCAACAGGAATGACACCACCAGCTCCTCACCTCAAGGTTTCCCCCCTTAAATTCACCCACCCCACCCAGATCTCCTTCATGGGCAAGGAGAGGCTCACGCTGCTTCTCTCCCCATTTCCACAGCGCGGGAAAACATCAGGATCAGAACAGCGCCGGGAAAACCCATCTGCAGAGCACTCGCGCGCGCCTGCTCCCAGCACATCCCCAAAAACCCGCCTGCGAGCCCCGAACCCCCGCGCCCTTGGGCGGAGATGCTCCTGGAACAAAAAAAAAAAAAAAAAACAACAACACCCAGCCAAGCGAAACCTCGGAGCCGAAGAGTTGAGGAACCAGCGCGAGAGTCGCACGACCCCACCAAAGGGTGGGTTTCTCCTCCCGGGTGACTCCGCGGCGAGCGCTCCCATGCCACGCCAACCCCGCGCACGATGAACTCATCCCCGCTCCTCTCCCACCCGTCCCCAAAACCACCTTCCCAGGCACGCCCGGCCAGTTGCGCGCCACTTCCTCCCATCCAAGAACGTCACCCTCGCCGCCTTCAACTCATTTCCCAAAAGAAAAAGAAAAAAAAAAAAAAAAAAAAAAGGGCACTGGGGGCGGCCAGCTGTACCCCCCGGCCCTCACAGAGAAGCGGAACAGCCTGAAGCATCACCGCCTGCCGCCTCCCGCGCCAGGAACGGCTCTTCCCAGGGCTGCCTCCAGCTTTTTGGCCTGGCAGGGGCACTTTCAGCGCTTAATTACAATTTGGGCCATCACCGCTGAGAATTTTGGGGAAGGCTTCGCGGGATTTAGGAGAGGCAGTTACGAGCTTGCTTCGCTCGACCCAGCGTTGGAAACAGCCGGTCGCCGTCCACGGGAGAGGCCGAGGGCACCCACCGCGCACAAACTGCTCCTGCTTACAGGAAACGTCTGTTTATTATTAATATTCTTGCTAAAGGCCGCTTGCTTACGCTTCCTACAGCCGCTCTCCATCCCTCAGCCCGCGCCTTACAACAGATAAAAATCAGCGCGTAAACACACGGCAAGAAATTACACCCTTTCGCTTCCCCGCCCGGGGACCGACCCGTTTCCGCGCGGGGAAAACTCGACGGCACGCCAAGAGGAGCGAGGGGCAAACCCACAGCCCCTTCTCGAGGCGAGCCGCGCGGTACGGCACAGCCCGGGAGCCGCGGTCCCCGACTCCGCGCTCCAGGGTCCCGTTTACGTCGCTCGAGTGTTTTCCGTTTGCTTATAGCTGTTTTAGGATGATGCCCCTAGCAACAATAACAGAACAAAGGCTCCGGTAAAAACAGCGTTTTCCACGGCTTTTGCGCGGGGATGGAAAAGGAAGAGCTCAGGAGAAAAAAAAAAAAAACAAACAAAAAAAAACAGGGAAAATTTCAATTTCTTCCTGGAGCACCAAAAAAAGTTACTTGCTGATAAAACGCCGGCTGCGGCTCTCCCCGCGAGGAACTCCAGCATCCTTGCGCGGCGGTGCCACGCGCGTTTGCGCTGCGCGAGGTTGTGAAACTTGCATTAAGCCGTAATTACTGCAATAATGTCAGAAAATCTTTCCTGAGGGCACATTACAGTAAGCCCTCTGCAGCTGTAACCACAGCCATTAACCAAGGAGAAAAAAAAAACAAAACCAACCAAAACCCAACAAAAACCAAAACAAGCAAACACAAAAAAAAAAAAAAAAAAAAGATGTTTTTGCTCACGTAAAGCTTGGAGCTGGGGTTTGTTATCCCCGGCGGAGCGCTAGCGACGCGGTGCCTGCCTCGCCGTCGCAGGAACGCTCCCGCTTCTCCCGAATCCTGGCGGAAGGTAAAAGCTTTCCTCCAGGTAGGGGGAATTAACGGCGAGAGGGGGAGAAAAGGCATCGCGGGACGCCCGCTCCGCGCCCCAGGCTCCGGCCCAGCCTTACCTGGCTAAGCCACACGTAAACACACGCCCGCCCACCACCGCGCTGCTTTCGAGCGCTCGTCTTGGGTTCCGCCAAAAACAAGCGGGAGTTTCGTGACCTTAGCACCTCCGACGCCACGCGGCTTCTTCAGAAAGAAACAGGAGCAAGAAAAAAAAAAAAAACAAAACAAAAAAAAAAACCAACCCCACAAGCGGGCAGGCACTTACCTGGCAGCGGAGCGCACAGCCTGGCGAAAAGCGAGCGGAGCAAGCTCAGACTAGGAAGCAGGATTAACTTTGTCCCCTCCTCCCCAGGCCTGGACTGACCCATCCCGGAAAAGAATAAAAATAATAGTAAATTTTTTTTTTTTTTAAGGGCTGGGCGAGCGGGTGTTTGCCAGCAGCACGTTTGCTCGCCGGTCCCCGGCCAAACGGGGCGAGCGGCCAGCCCCACGGCTCGTCCCGGCGTGGGCTCGACGCCCCGGGGGAGGCCTTTGGCCACCGTCCCGCAGGTACGGCGGGGGCCAGCTTGGCTCGACCGCAGCCGGCATCCCCAAAAAAACCCAGAGACGGTGGGATGCAGGTGCACTTGGCAACTTTTAACGGAAAAAAGCCGAGCACGGCGCGGAGCGGAGGGTGCTGCTGGCAGGCAGGGGGGCGAGGAGAGCCCGGTGGGCTGGTTTTTAGGGGTGTGCCCCCCCCCCAATTTTTAAGCAGGACCTTACCCATGGCGCTGAGGCAGTGGCTGAGGGCCTGGCAGGGCGGGCTGGGGGTCTGGGTGGCCTTGTCGCAGCTGAGGGGCGCGGGGCTGCGCTCGGCGTCGAAGGAGAAGTACCCGCTGGAAGAGCGGGACAGCAGCGGCGACCTCCGCACGAAGATGAAGAGGGGCGAGCGGGTGGCGAAGGGGCCGGGGCTGGCGGGAGGACCCCGCGGAGGAGGAGGAGGAAGAGGCCCCGCCGGGACGCTGGAACCGGAGCCGGGCAGGGCGGCGGGAGCGCCCGGGCGCAGCTGGGAGGCCGGGCCCGGCCCCTCCGCCGCCGCCGGTAACCGCTCGCCGTCGCGTTGCGTTTTCACCTCCGGGGGCTGCTTGGCCATGGGGGCTGCCTGAGGACAGGGGCCGGCGTCAGGGGAGCGGGGCCACCGCCACCGGCCGCGGCCCGGCCCCTCCCGCCCGGCCCCATTGTTCTGCCGAAAGTGCTGAGGCGGCAGCTCCGCGCCGCGCCGCCCCCCCCACCCCCGCCGCCTTCCTCGTCCTCCTCCTCCCCTCCAGCCCGGCCCCGCTCCGCTCCCCCCGGCCCCGCTCACGGTGCTCACGCCGCCGGCGGTGCGGGGCGGCCCGGCTCTGCGTGGGTGCGTGTGCGCGGCCCCGCCGCCTGCCCCGCGGCCTGCGCGCCGCCGCCGCCGCCGCCCCGTGTTTACAGCGCCTCGCCGCGCCCCGCCCCGCCACACGGGCCCGGCCCGGCCCCCACCGCCCGCCCCCGCGCCTCGGCCCGGCCCCCCGCAGCCCCGCCTGGCGCCGCGCACACGCACCTGGACGCGCACACGCGCGTTGGTGCGCACCTGGCTGCGCGGCCACGGCGGTGAGGGTGCGCACACGCAGGGGTTACGCGCTCCTGTACGCGGGCACCGGTGCACGCACGGCCCCGCGCACACCCCCCCCCCCGTGCACACGCACAGGCCCTTGCACACCCCCCGTGCACACGCACAGCCCCCGTGCACACACACACAGCCCCTCACACCCCCCCCGTGCACACTCACAGCCCCCGTGCACACACACACACAGCCCCTCACACCCCCCGTGCACACGCACACCCCCCCTGCACACACGCACACAGCCCCTCACACCCCCCCGTGCACACGCACAGCCCCTCGCACACCCCCCCCTGCACAGGCACAGCCCCTCACACACACAGAGCCCCTTGCACACCCCCCGTGCACACGCACAGCCCCCGTGCACACACACAGCCTCTCACATACCCCCCGTGCACACGCACAGCCCCCGTGCACACACACAGCCCCTCACACCCCCCCGTGCACACACACAGCCCCTCACACCCCCCCGTGCACACGCACAGCCCCTCACACACACAGAGCCCCTTGCACACCCCCGGTGCACACGCACAGCCCCCGTGCACACACACAGCCCCTCACATACCCCCCGTGCACACGCACACCCCCCCTGCACACACGCACACAGCCCCTCACACCCCCCCGTGCACACGCACAGCCCCTCGCACACCCCCCCCTGCACAGGCACAGCCCCTCACACACACAGAGCCCCTTGCACACCCCCCGTGCACACGCACAGCCCCCGTGCACACACACAGCCTCTCACATACCCCCCGTGCACACGCACAGCCCCCGTGCACACACACAGCCCCTCACACCCCCCCGTGCACACACACAGCCCCTCACACCCCCCCGTGCACACGCACAGCCCCTCACACACACAGAGCCCCTTGCACACCCCCGGTGCACACGCACAGCCCCCGTGCACACGCACAGCCCCTCACATACCCCCCGTGCACACGCACACCCCCACTGCACACACACACAGCCCCTCGCACACCCCCCGTGCACACGCACAGCCCCTCGCACAGCCCCGGTGCACACGCACACAGCCCCTCGCACACCTCCCGTGCACACGCACAGAGCCCCTCACACACGCACAGCCCCTCGCACACCCTCCCTGCACACGCACACCCCCCGCGCACACGCACAGCCCTTCGCACACCCCCCGTGCACACGCACAGCGCCCCGCACACCCCCGCGCACACTCCCCGTGCTGCGCGCACCGCCCGCTGCCCCCCCCCCCCGCACCGCACCGCACACCCCGTCCCCCCGCCGCACCCCTCGCACGGTGCGCACCCCCCCACCCCACCCCGCGCGCTCCCCACCTCTCCGCCACGCTGCGGGTGCCCGGCATCCCGGGGCCGCCGGCAATCACTGTCCCCCGCCGGCACCCAATTTTACCGTGGAAGAAAAAAAAAAAAAAAAATTAAAAAACAAAATAAAAAGCAAAACAAACCCCAAACCACCCAACCCAGCCCAGCGGCCGGGCGTACGACATGTTTTGCATGAACAATCACAATATTATTTTGCGGTGACTTAACTCAAACCCGCGCCCTGCCAGCCGGGGGCCGCCGACCGCAGCTTCCCCCGGCCCCGTCGCCCGCGCCGGGGGCACCCACCGTCCCGCTGCCGCCTGCCCCCCCCCCCCCGAACTGGGAACGGTGGTGGGGCGCGGGTGGGAGCTGCCGGCGGCGGCGCGAACATCCGTCCGGCGCCCGCTCCCACGCCCGGCCGGTGCGCGCCCTCGCCAAAAATCGCCTTTTTTTTTTTTTTTTTTTTTTTTTTTTTTTTGCCATCCGGCGCCCACCCTTCTCCGCGGCGAAGGGGGGGAATTTTCTCAAACGAGCCCCAGCGAAACCCACCCGCGAAGTGGCGGCTTGACGGGAGCCGCCGGACGTCCTCCTGGATTTTGGGGTGACCCTGCCCTCCGTGGCCGACGCCTCTGCGCCCGCCGGCGTTTCTCCGGATGGATGGCAAAACCCACGCGGGGAGAGGCGTGAAGGCGGCCTCGTGATTGTGCCCCCTCCCTCGCAGGGGGTCCCAGCCCTGGAATCCCCTTGTCCAGCCCCAAAATCAGCCCGGCACGGTCCGGGCGCGCTCGTCTCGCCCGCTGACAGAGCATCGCAGCTCCGGCGGCTCCGCTGCCATCCCGTTCTGTGCCAGAAACGAAGAATTTGGGAAATTCGTTAGGAAAACCCCACGAGGGAACAATTTGAAGGCGGGGGGGGGGGGGGGCAGAGGGAAAGGCTCGGGGGTCCCGCGGCGCCGCGGCGGAGCGACGAGGGGGGGTCCCGCTCGCAGGGGACGGGGGGCTGGCGGGCAGAGGTCTGCGTCTATTTTCTCCCCCCGGGTTCGTTTTGGTTTCTGCGGGGGGGGACGGGGGGGGGCTCACGCGAGCCGAGAGGTGATGGGGAAGCGCCAGAACACACCGAGCACCTCCACCGCGCCCGCGGTTTTTCGGAGAGCCGCCGGCTTCACCCCCCAGCGCATTTTTAACCCTCCCCCCCCCCCTCGTGAATCACGGCGCCAGCCCCCCGGAACAAATCTGTTTCGACTTCGTCCTCGTTCCTCTCGCTCTGAACCACCCGAGAGGTATTTGCGCCCAAGCCAGGTCCCCCAAGGGCGCCTCATTTTTTTGGTGGAGAGCGAGGGGAGTTCGCAAACCCTCCTCCTCCTGCCGCCGCCCGTCCCCGCGGTGTCCGTCCTCGGGGAACGCGGGGTCGCCACGTGGCAGCCCAACGTCGCGCGTGTTCCCGGGTGGAAATGAGACGGGAGGTGAAGAGGGGCGACCGCGGACCCCCCCACACACCCCCCCCAGCCCTCCCGCTGCGCTATCCCGGCGTGCGGGGAGCAGGGATGGGGGAAAGGACACGGTGCCCGGTTGGGGCGGAAGGACCCCCCCCTCGGTGAGCCGAAAACCCCCAACCCCTCCAAAAAAACCCCACCCCCAAATCACCCCCTCGACAAGCGGCCGCTCGCACAGCCCGTTTTTAACCGTACGACGCACCCGTGGAAAAAAAATAAAAATAAAACGACAAGTTCTTCTTCTTCTTCTCCTCCGAGCCATTGTGATAAATGTTATTTCGCTCGGCGCTGGCAGATAAAACCAGGTTTAAGCCTTAAAATAGGAGGTTTTATCTAAGCCGGCTTCGGAGCCTGACCTTTACGGCGGCGCGGTGCCGCGCTCGCAGCGCCGGGAGCGCGGGGGCCGGGGAAGGAGGGAGAGGAGGGAGAGGAGGGAGAGGAAGGAGGTTTTTTTTTCCTGGCCGGGGGCGGGAGGAAGGGTTGGAGGGGCTCGGGGGGCGCCCAGGGGAGCGGGAGGGCGCGGGTGGGTTACGGCAGCCGGCGGTGGGGCGGGCGGCTGGGCGCAGATGGGGGCGAGAGCAGCAGCCGCGGGGACGTGCACCGAGCTGCCACCGGGCTCAGCCACCTGCGGGGTGATGTCACCCCCAAAGCCTGGCCCGCCCCGACCCCTCTCCCACCCGAAAAGGGCGACTCTGTGGGAGCGAGCGGGCGTCGTGCCTGGGGTCCGCGTGCCCCGCGCCGGACGGGGACCAGACCCGCGTCCTCCGCGTCCCAGGTGAGCGCGGAGCCACCGAATTTAGAAAAAAAAAAACCAAAAAAAAACCAAAATAAAAGCAAGCCATTGCTCCTCCATCAGCTTTCTCTGTGTCCCCTGCGACCGTGCGAAGGTGACGTCCATACAAACAGAGTTGGTTTATTTTAATTTTTTTTTTTAATATATACACACATATATTTTTATGTGTCCTAAAACCGTAGAATGTCTCCAGCGGGAAGGCACTCGTCCGGATCGTCGACTCTGACCCATCTCTAGCCAAATGTCACTTCCCTTCACCCACCCGCAACGGCGGCGTGGTGACGGAGCAGGGGACGGTCCCTCAGCAGCAGCCACCTCTTCTGGAGGCAGCGGCGGCTGAGAACGGTCCCGTCGTGACGCGAGTGGTCGCCGGGCTGGGGCTGAGGCGTCCCTCCCGGGGGCTGTGGCTTTGATTCACGGCTGACGAGTTAAAATTTCTTACCCGCTTAACGGGTATTTCGGGCTGGGGGAAGTTATTTGTCGTCCCTCGGGCGGCTGAGTGACATTGCCGCGGGTGACACCGGCACCTCACCTGGATGGGACCCCGTTTTTGATGCCTTAAAAGGGCAACTAAGGAATTTGCGGGGAAAATTAGGGAGATGCTGCCGGCAGCGTGGGCTCGCCCGGGGCTCCGTGACGACGGCAAGCGACGGAAAACCCGGGAGAGAGCGAGCCCCAGACCCCGGGGCGGGGGGGGGGGTGCGCGGCACGACGGCAAAGGGCGAAAAGTGAGCAAACTTGGGGGTTTTTTTTTGTTCTTTTTTTTTTTTTTTTTTTTTTTTTCTGCAGAAGAAAAAGCCAGCCGCCCCCGCGCCAGGAAATCTCTCCTCTCCGCGGGGGCGGCGGGGGCCCCGAGATGAGTTATCTCCAAAGGGCGGCTCCGGGGATACCTAGAGATCTTCATCGGCGTGGATCTGGCGCGCCCCGGGGAGGAAATGTCAGCCTTGCCAGCTGGGGCTTCGAGTTTGCGTGGGTTTTTTGTGTAATTTTTTTTTTTTTTCTTTCAAAGCTCTTTTTTTTTTTTAGCGGCTCGGTTGGAAAATAGGAGCATCCACGCTTCCCAGGGTGGTTTCTCCGTGGACCCCATCCCACCGCCCGGATGCTTCTGGGATGGTTTGGTCCTTCATCCCTCCTGCTTCGCCGCGCGATGCCGGCAGGTTCCCAGCGTAGCGGCTTCTTTTTAAGGTGATTTCATGGAAAATAACGGGAGGCAGCATCCCTTCCCCATCCCCACCAGCCGTCTCAGCCCTCCGCTCCTCGCTGAGGCTCAGCTGTAAAAATTCGCAGCACCCCCAAAAGCCCGGGGTGATAAAACGGAGGCGATCGCCAGCGAAAAATCCCACCCTGTGCATCCCTGCCGGCATCCTCGGAGCTCGCACCCGAGCCCGGCTTCTCCGGGATTGAGAAGGAGCCGGGGTTTGCGGGGCGAGGTAGGGATGCGCAGCGGGTTGGAGCTGACACCTCTCTGCCGCGTCTAACGATGTGAAACTCCTCCACCCACGCCAGCTCCCGCTCCCCTCGCCGAGGGGCTTGACATTTAAGCTGCGGAGAGGCTCCCGCCCCACGGCTGGCGGCACAGCTGGCGGGGATGCACCTGTACCGCAGCCGGAAAAAAAAAAAAAAAAAAAAAAAAAATTAAAAAAAATCACTACCAGGCAGAAATAGGGGGAAACGGGCAGGTAAAAACTCCAGCGCGCTCATAACACAGAGGCATACGCCGCTCCGAAAAGTGCTCCGCACTTTTCGGAGCGGCGTATGCCTCTGTGTTATGAGCTTAAGAACTAAATATATATATTTTATATATATATATAATATCAAGATTTTTGCCTGGATAGGGAGCAGCTGGCTCCAGCTCAGCTCGTAAGCAACTTAAACTGAGGAGGACAGGCAAAAACACCCCTGAAATCCAGCGAGAGATTTCTGAAAGGCGGATGTTTGTCTCCCTCCTGTGGGTAGATGCCCTCAGCTGCCGTGCTCGAGCTGCCTGCTACGTTTATTTTAGGCTGGTGTAAATTGGGTAAATCAAGTTATTTTGTCATTTCACGTTTGATTAAATAGCCATAAAGTCAAGCCAGCCTCATGCAAACTCGAGTGAGCGACCTGTAGGCAGCAACAATTACGGCTGCTGTAATTAAACTTAAAAAGAGATAAAAAGGAGTCGGGGGCACTTTTTAAGGAATGCTTTCCTGGCCTTTTCCCAAAGCATTTGCACAAGCCTCTGCTGCAGTAAAGGAAAAAAAAACCTCGGAACAAGCAGAAAAGAACCCTTTCAATTCCAGTAAGGAGAGACCCTTCCCTCTGGGATTCCCCCCGTCCCCAGTAATCGCGTTGTGGCTGCTCAGAAGCGCATTTAACCCAAGCACCGAGTGTGATTTCAGCCCTATCTCGCCTAAATCCGATCTGCAAACCTTGGTTTCTTTCAACCTAGGAGCTCCCGAGAGACAGGGTCGAGCAGGAGGGCCGCGTGCGAGCCGCAGCCCTCAAAGAGCTGCGACAGCATAGAAAGATGAAAGTTCTCATTCCTGAAATAAACCTCAAGAACACTTTATTACCATTTATTACAAAAAGATTTCACAGCAGTAAAGTCCCAGCCCTCCGTAACTCTGCTCACTAAACGCCTATTTTCGTGAGCGTTTGTGTTCTATGAGCAAGACGACGAGTCTGTTCCGAAGGAACTTTATTTCCTTTGCGTACGACTTGCAAAATAAGTCCTTCAGCCTTTTGCGCAAGGCTCCCAGAGAAGGCAGGCTGTGGCAGCCGGGGATGTTCAGCATGCTCTCGAAGAACTCCTTCCACAGGTCAGCGTTGGCCAGCCTGTAAGGAGCAAAGACGCATCAAAAAATGTTTAAATCCAAGCTGTTAAAACGCTATTTCCCGTATTTCCCCCGCTCGCTCCCCAGTTTCAGGCTGGAGCGACCACGGACGCGGCTGTGACATAATGCAGTTTCCGGTGCGGTACGCTGCTTAATGAGCCAGTGGGATTTTTCCTCGTTAGCTGTTGTTTCCTCCTTCCCGGCAGCAAGAAGCGGAGGGCGCCGTGCAGCTCGCCACACCCACTGCTGAAAAGCTTCCCCTGCTCGAGTCAGTGAATTTTATGAAGCAGTTTCCGTGCCCCGAACGCCCACGATTTTTAGGGCATCAAGCAGCGGACACGAGCACTGCTGAGAGCTGTGACAGAAACGAACGTCCAACAAACCTGGCGTTAACGAGACGTCTTTCTAGCCAAGGGAAGGGTTGGAAGAGACTTGACACCCACCTTCTGAAGGCTCCCTCAGGCTTCCAGATGCCGTTTTCGTTCTTCACTTGCATGTAGGTACCAAAGAGCATGCAGTAGACCGTTGCTGCGATGCCAAAGTAGTCTGCCTGAAGAAAGGATACACAAGTTTTACATTAAAAATGTATTGAGACCACTAAAAATCAGCACGAAAAACACCCTGTGGAGTCACCGGGGTAAGAGGGTTCAGGGTTGTGTTTTTAAAACAAGCAGCTGAATCTACAACTCTGCTGCAAAAGTCTAATATCTCCGTACTCCATCTATTCACACCAGTCAGCTCCAAACATCCAGGCTGCCTACGCAATCCCATACCTGGTAATTCCACGGTTTCTGTGTCAGCATCTCGACACACTGAAATCCAGAGGTTTCGCACTTTGCGGTAAACGCCGTTCCTTCAGGAAAGAGTTTCATGTCTATACTCTGCCCCAAGTCAATGAGCGTCAAGCCGTGAGAGAGACCATCTATGTCGCACGTGTCGTTGTCCAGAAACCTTCAACCATGACGACGCAAAGCGATCACGTAAGTTATCAAGGCTATGATACCGCGATGTGCTGGCATCTCGGGTAGCAAAGGGAAATACTTGCCTTTCTCCAAGTATGAAATTGTCAGGCTTAATGTCACCATGAATGATTTTGCAGCTGTGGAGCTCTTCCACCATATAAAGAATTTTGACAGCAAAGTAGATGACAAGTGCTTGAGGCATCACCTTCTCGGGAAGCTTTTTGTAAATGTTGATGGCATTCTGTAAACCAAAAGACAGGGAAGAACCATCAGCTACGCAGAAACAACTTGACAGGGATGACAGGTCCATGTTGATAAACACGGAATACGTTCAGAAGGAAGGTCCCAAAAAGCAGAGAGCAGAGGAGACATCCGAATATTGCAATATAATAGCGCTCCAGAAAGAATATAGATGTTGCAGAGCACAAGCTGATCACGCTTACCAGCAACGTTCCATAGTTGTAGAGCTCACCAACCAAAATGCTTCCATTTTGAAAGAAATGAGCAGAATAAAAATGGATATAGAGGTGGTGTAGGCTGGGATCGAGCCTTTCTACCAGTTGTGTGGCTATGTAGAACTCCCAAGGGTTGGCAGGCTTCTGGACCTGTAACCGAAAAGTTGATTTACTAGCAAAATCTGTTAGCATCAAAGCAGAAGTTCTTCTCAGGTCGGGATTTCTGTTTGGTTTTTAACGGCAGACGAGGCATTTTTCCTCTTGAGTAAGTAAAATATTTATATCTACAGTAATTAACCTTAGGTTAGTTCACTCAATGATTAACGCTCTTCAAGTCTTCAGTGACACGCCACAAACCCATTCTGACTTATACGCTCTTCTGTGTTATTTAAAATGCCGGTCTTTCTGCAACATTCATGTTTCTGCTGGTAACAGACATTTTGTGTAAGAGAGGCAGCGTTTGAAGTCAAAAGAGGAAAATCCTTCCAATTCCTCTCTCTGCATTAACTACCTTTTCTCGCAGAACGAATCCTACTTGCAGGGCTGTACCAAATCAACACTGCTTACCTTGAACGTGACTTTCTGATTGTTTCTAGGGTTACAGGCATCCAGGATGGAAGCCTGATAGACTTGGGCAAAAGCTCCCTCTCCAACCAAGCAGTCCATGTGGAATGAGCCGGAACCTTTAGGAGATGAACAACGTTAAGTAGTCCTGCTTGCAGACTGCACAGAAGAGACATCACCGCTCAAAGAAAGGAAATAAAAAAATAAAATAGAAAAAAGAAAAAGCAGTAGCCCCATAGGAGTTATTGCTTTAACCCTAGCGCTAATCTTTCTCCGCGAGTCTGTTCTCACCAGCCAGCCTTTCCACAGCAGAGAGCCTTTACTCTTGAGAACAAGAGTGCTGTGGAGTGCCACATACTAAAAAAAAAAAATCAGTGTTTCTATTTTAGTCCGGCTCCCTGGAAGTAATCAAATTCCAAAGTGCGCTCCTTAAAAAGTAAACATTAAGGGTTAAATTGCATGTTGCAACTACTGTCGTACAGATTTTGTTGACACGGGACGGCCACTGTTCTATACAAAGTCTGAGAGCTGTGTCACAGACTACTAGGAAAGGAAAACTCCCTACGCGGAATGCCTAATAAAAATGCCTATGCTACAAAAGACAAACAAAAAAACCCAGGTCTCATTTCAAATCTGAGGTTTAGATAGTCTGGAAGCTATCTGGAGATACACAGAAGTCAGCTGAATTAGAAAAATACTTCAGAGGATCCCAGAAAAACTTCAAGAAATGCTTTCAAGTGAAATGTTTGAAGTAGCTCTTACCCAGCCGGAGTTCAGTCTTCAGTTTGATGAACGGAAGAGCAGATTTCCATTCAAAGTAGTTGGCGTAGGTGTGGAGTGGTTTAGGAAGCTCTGACAAGAATTTGCAAATCAATTCCTTATCCCAAGGGTTCTCAACGAGGACTTCAGGGAGAGAAGGAAAATATTTAAGCTATAAGAAAAGCATTGTTTCAAAGAAGTAACACAGCTTATACTTGAATGGGTATCACTGATTATTTTTTTTTTTTAAAAGGCTCTCAAAAGAGGGCCAAGTTAAGTATTCCTCAATTTTGACAATCCAGCTTTTACACCTCACAAGACAGCTTACTTGCTGCAGTGACCAGCCTCGTGTTGGAACAAAGCACCGCTGCAAGAACACGACACCTCTCCGGTCTCAGACTTGACGGAAGAAAATCGTAGGTGATTCTCCATACCTGCGGCTCTAACGCTCCGGACTGTCCTGTCCTGCCCAGTTCCAGTCAGCTTTTCATGGGAAATTTTGTCCACCCCAACAGACGAGGAATGTTCAGTTCTGCCGGTGGCAGTCTGCTCGTGTAATCCTTGAGGAACCGGAGCAATTCCTTGAAGTCCATTTCCTTGTTTCAAGACATTTCCTTGAAGCTCTTCTTGTTCCGCAATGTGTTCAAGAGCAGGGCTATACATTTAAAACAAGGTATTATTAACTGACAGTACTGCCACAGTATTTTTGCATCTTTAGTAAGCAAAAATGTGTCAAATGTCTGCACTTGCAACTTTGGCCATAACCAATATTAAGATGAATAAAACGACATTTCTTAAGGAAATAAGATTTGGTTGTATCGTGCTACCCATAGACTAATAACTTTCAAGTTTATCAGTCAACAAGTTCAGCCAATGTTCAAAAGAAAGCAGCAGTTTTCCATACACAGCCATTAAAACTTTCTGGACCGTTAACTTTTAATTTAAACTCAGCACTGCTGTATCCAATGCCCACACGTGTCAGAAAACTTAAATCACAGAGGAGCACTGCTGCATCCAATGCCCACACGTGTCAGAAAACTTAAATCACAGAGGCATTTTCAGGGCCGTTATCACCATACCCAGGTTCATTTAACTCCGCAGAGTGCCGAGATGTATGCTTGGCAGAGTCAGCCTGACACAAACACGTCAGCTCTGAATTATTTGGAAAACTTGAATCAAAAGCAGCGTCGCAGGCCTGTCTGCTCTGGCACAGATTTGCCTGGTGCTCTCAAGTCTTGAAAATCTCAGCAAGTCGTGACATACCTTAGCTTCTTCGTTTTTGTCTGCTTGTGCAGTTCTTCAGAAAACTCCAAATCCATTTGCAGCATGTCATCCCTACAGGCTGAAGAAAGGGAGCAGCAACAAACGTTTATTTTCCACAAAGGCAAGCAGGTTTAGAGTGCTCTTACCAAGACAAGAAGGTTCAGTCCCACCGCAGCTGTGAAAGTTGCTAAGGTATCACAAGAGCGAGAACTGAACAAGTTTATTTTAAGATATATAAGGAAAGAGAACAGCTTGATTTCTTTAAGGAGTGTATTCCAAGACTAGAGAGGGGCAGACAAGCGTAAAGGTGCCCCCAGAAGAAGGTGGTGCTGGGACTTCAGTCCATTTTTTGACTATTTACAACCCCTTGGAACAGTCCAGAATGACAGTTCTACAGCACAAAGTCTCTCTTGTCCCTCGCCACCTTCTCTCATCCCCCCAATCAAAAATTCTTGGAAAGCTTACGTGCTGGCCAGTGAGCCAAGCAGGGCACAGAAATGGAGATACGCCATACTGAATTAGATGCTCTCACCCTGAAGTATTCCTTATTTTTACCTTTGTCCTCCAAAGCTTGCCGCGAATGTGCCGACAGGTAATTAAACGGTGTTGATACAAGCTGGGCAGCTCGTGCAAAGTCTCTTGTGCTGTTTGGGCTGGGAGCTAAGGTTTTATTACTACATGGTACATTCCACACCGTATAATCATCCCTCAAGAACTCTGGGGTCCCTGTTTCTTCCTAGATGGGAAAAAATATACAAAAATTTAAAACTGAGCCATCAAAAGTATCCTGCCAGAGCTGCCCTGTAATCTACGAGCAGCCTCTGCAGTTTCAGTGATGTGGAGTCTGCCTGTGTCAACTTACAACCTTAGAAAAATGAAGGCATGGCAATATAACCTAAACGACAGGTTTACAGTTTTGTATCAGACCTGAATGCTGGCAATGGTCAGTATCACAGCAAAATGTTAGACAACAAAAAAATTACCATAGGAGTCTGAAAAAGTCTGTCTGGTTACTTGGTGATCACTTATGCATCTCCTTGGCTACGAAAACTGTTAGGTGGCTATCAGAACACTTAAGTCTCTCTTGCTCCGTCTTTCCTTCCCCAAAGAAGCCAAATCTACACATCAACTGCAGTTGGATTTGCTCTCCACTTCTAAGCTCCTAGAAGTTCCGCGAAAATTAACCACTGAAAAAGTCCATCTCCTTGGCAGGGAATGGGAAAGGGTACCTAGACTTCAGCGAGGTATTATTATCCCCAGGGATGCTGCAGGATTGGGATAGAACACAGGTAGAGCCAGCCACCTCTGACGTCCCCTATAACGACATAACCCATTCCCAAGGCTAATTCTTGCAATAAGACCAAACACTCACTCCTGTGCCCGCCGTACAGTCAGTCAAAGGTTGTTCTCCAACGGTTCTGGGCTCTTCTGGCTTGTGTTTATGCTGCGGGATCCTGACAGAACAGGTAGTTTAGAACAGGCAGACCGGTCATAACAAAGACTTGTTGGTTTTATTTTTTTTATTATTATTTTTTAAAGAATCCCATCCGCAGATACTTAGAGAAGTTGCAGTAGCTCAAAGAAACAAAGCTATCCACAGTGACCCAGAAAATTAAGCATCTAAAGCACGCTATCCAAACAGGGAAGTTGCGCAATTCCACAGAGAAGCAACTACAGCTTTCTCATGCCACTTCCACGCAGCTGCTAGGGGCTGTATTCAAGCCACTCCTGGTGCTACAAATACAGTCACAGCAAAATTGTACGGAATAGAAGCAAATCTATATGTAATTCTTAACAAACTGAACTCAGCTGTTATTTTTTGCTCCTTACCCGCTGTTCTCTTTTTCATTCTCATCTTCAAAGATAGAAAATGCAGGCATGACGGGGGCAACGACGTTAGTTTTCAGACCTCCATCAGGCTCTTAAAAATCAAAGATAATCAACATTACATTCACCCAACAAAGATTATATCAACAGTCACATTTTCATCCCTAAGCAGGCAACTGATGGTCATGGCTATATCCAGCTAGACAAAGAACATCCTCAGAATTACCACTCAAACCGTCTTCCCTATAAGCTCTTGGGGAAGATTTTTCCATTTCAAAACAAGACCGGTCAGGAGCACAGAAGCCTTCTTGGCTGCATCTGACCAGTTGTGCAATATCTCTGTGCTCACTGTTGTAAGCCACGGCTACTGCCCGGTTTTCAGACAGTTTGAGCTGTTAGGATAAGAGGGGAGTTCAGATACTAACACCCAGCCTGCAAAATGTTTTAGAAAAAAAAGCTTTGCTCGTATGAGTACTGGCTGTGCCCTTTTCAAAGTTACGTTTTAAATACAGAGAAGTCTCTACAGAGAAGCGACATGTTTAATACACACATTAATACGCTTGCTAACAGTAAAGAGCTTCTGCCGTTCTCAGACTGTGCATCAAAATTTAGAACCGGTCAGTAAATGAAATTCATTGTCAGGGAAGAAGCGGATTCTTTGCTCCACATCTAATCAAATAACTACTTACCTCAAAATTATGAGGACCAGGTAAGCAGGAAATACAGGAGTGAAATTTCAGGGACTGAAAAAAATAAGGAGTACTTACCGCTTTTTCTGCAAAAGACTTCAAATTGCTCCTCACTTTCTTCAAGAGGAGATGGTTCAGGTAAGATGGGTGTTTGAAACATATCCATTAGAAATCCTAAAAAAAGAAGGAAAAAGCACAAGAATATCACCCTCAGTAAAAGTAAAGAAATTTTCAGAGGTTCTTCCACTGTATAGTAGCCAAATCAAACGCCATAATGATAATATTCTTATCATTTATCAAATGCCAATAACTAATTATTCCCTCATGTTGCACTTAAACACTGCAGACAACTGGGCAAACACAGGAAGATCCAACTTGGCCAACACATACTTCTTGGCACCATAGCCTTTTTTTTTTTTCTTTCCAAGATGAGATTTCAAGTTCTCCCAAAGGAGCAAAGGCTCCTTTATCTTCTTAGATATTTGGAAAATTAATGAATACTACAAGCTTTTTGTTTTTTGTTTTGGTTTTGGTTTTTTTCTGGTTTACAGATATATATTCAGCTGCAGCAATTTGCTACGTGTTAGTGGTTAACAGGCTTACTGTCACAACAGAAGAACATGGCAGAAGAGCACAAAAGGGATAAAACAGCATCGGGATATTATTACTCCACATCTGACATCAGAAATACAATTGCAATTTCCCTTTTAGCATTTTGAAAAAGCAATGTTTAGAACCAACAAAGTTAATTAAATGATCAAAGCCCTTTTGCATAAGTCACCCCTGTTTCAGCTTTGGGGGAAGCTCAACATCAACCAGAGCTGACTTACTTATCAACTTCCTAACATTCTTCCACGTTAGGCCGTCGTAAGTCATCATCTCAGAGACAGGAGTGCCTGATGGTACCGACAAGAGCAGCCCAGAGAACATGCTGCCCAAAGAAGCCTGGCAGGTGTACCACCAGCACTTGTCCAGGAGGTTACAGGATGTGGCTGCTGGGATGTCATTAAAGCATCTATTTCCGCTCAAAAGCTTTGGCTCATCCAGACAATCACAACAGAAGAGTATCAATTTAATTTTATTTTCCTCTGTGACCGAATGGTGCACGTGCCCATCACTAGATAGCCTCCTTGTATATTCATCTCCACTAAAATTACCAAGATCCCATTAGCTCCAGTGGAACCAGCGTGTTATTCCAGACGCTTACCCAACGCTTCCTTCGTATGCACCGTAGGCGAAGGCTGCACTTTGAACGGCGTTGCCTGAGTTGCTCCTCCCAGCGAGGTGTTTGGAGTAGCTTGAGAAGCATTTCCAGAAGCAAAGGAAGAATTTCCAGGTCTAGATGCTAGAAACGAGAACAGCGAGACCATTTCTGAAGCGGCCTGGGATTGTTTATTAACACTTCAGCAGCTAGCGAAACGTTAGTAAGAGAAGTAAACAAGATGAGTAGCAGAACGACAACCCAGAATTTTGGGAGAGCAGATTTTGGCATGTTCAGAGATCTGCTTGGCAGGTTCCCAAGGGAGACTGCCCTGAAGGGCAAGAGGGACCTTGGACAGCTGGGTGGCCTCTGAGGACTCCGTCTCCAGTTCACACGAACAATCCATTTTGACACAGCGAGTCAAGCAGGCAGGAAGCCACCAAGGACAAACAGCAAACTCCTGACCGAGCTCAAACAAAAAGGAATCGCACGGGAGGTGGAAACAGGGACTGGCTCCGCGGAAGCGATATAGAGACGGTGCCCAAACATGCAGGGATGGAGTTAGAAAGGTCAAAAAGCTTAGCTAGGGTTGGAACTAGCCCCATGCTATTGATCCCCAGCCAGTAACAGTCACACCAGTAGCATCACCCTTTATCCAAAGTTGGCTTATTACCTTCTTTCACCTCCACAGAAGTAGTTAGTACGGTGGATCTCTTGTTAGGGTGCCTGCAAAGGAAAGATTAAGAACATGAACTTGAAATCAAAGTGATTATTTAAATTCCACGTTCAGTTCAGGACTTCACAGTAAAGCACTCTAAGCAGTAAGGAGGCCTTTCCCAGTCTAGACAAAGAAAACACCCCAGAGAGACAGCAGCTAGTCATCCTATGCTTCCCCCCCATAAATGACTCGTTTTAGTCACACAAATGAAGCAAGTGAGAGATCCTCTAGAATAATACTAGAGACTGCCCCCAGAAAGTTTCTCATACAGTCGCTACAGGGACAAAACCTGAAAGGCAGTAGAGTCCTTTCAAAAGGTTAAAATGCTGGCATTAAAAACTCTTCCTGGATATGGTTTGCCTCCAACCAGCTCCATAACATGAGCTAACGACAACTGGCTCCATTTCCCCGTGTTGGCCAAGCCTACGCAGCCACGCTTGCTTTGCCAACCCAGGCTTCTCCCTCTGTCCCCCAGTTTTGTTTCCTGTGTTAGCTGAGCCACACGAGCAAGAGTGCAGAAGATAAACACAAGCACTTTTTTTTTTTCTTCTCTGGAGACCTTCGTGGCCCACATGCAACGTAGGGGATCTGCATGAACTAAGCATATCCCGTTTATTTCAGGTGTGCTAGGGACAGCAATGCTGAATAACTACTTCAGTTGCACACTGAATTAGTTCTCAGTCGTTGCAATTAAAACACAGGGTTACAGGAATTAAAAACCAAAACGAAGACTGTAAGTTATATTAAGCTCAATCCATGCCTAAATATTGGTTTCCACAGGCTACTCCAATTTTTTTTTTTTCAGAGGAGAAAGAAAGAGACTGTTTTCAGGTTTTTTTAGTTAATTCTCAGCTGAAACGTAGATGCTGAAGGCTGCACAATTTGCAGAGCGAGAATCAGCCTGTTCATACGTACTGTTCTCCCGTGCTCCATTTAAGAGTCGTGTCGGGGTGTGCCTGTTCCCGAGCGGAAACATTACTGAACGGAGGGTGTAACAAGCTGTTCTGGAGTTCTCCCAGCTCTAGCTGAGTTACGACTGCATCCTTCTGAAGCGTTGCTTCCAACAGGGAGGTGGATGTCATCCAGTGGCCAGCGGGTTTCCCTGGCTGCAGTGGAAGAGCAGTGGATGGCAAAGCACTTGACGGAGGCTGGTCTGGCACCGGACCGCGGGCGTTTTGCAGATCTGAACTTTGACGAGATGCCATCTGGCTCTGCTGTAGAGCTGCGCTGGGTGTCACATGTGGATGCACCTTGAGGGATAAGAGATGTTTTTTTATGCTCAAAAATTCCCCCAAAAGTATAGCCATTGCCATTTTCCCTTTGATTTCTGCATACATAGAACAGGTTTTCAAGCATAAGGGAAATTTCACATGCCACTAAAACTAAATCGCGGAGAAGCACAAGTGAACTTTTGGGTTTAACAATTAAAATGTATTTCTCCAAGTATTTAAAGTTATGTCAGGTGTCTGTACTAGTCAGGTACGGCACCCTGGACTTCCAGATGTATTTAACAATCTACTCTAGTTACTGTCTAAAGCATCTTTAAATTTTGTGAGGTAGAATCTCAGACTCACAGAATCGTTTAGGTTGGAAAAGACCTTTGAGATCATAGAGACCAACCGTTAACCTAACACTGCCAAGCCCACCGCTAAGCCATGTCCCTAAGCACCACATCTACACGTCTTTTAAATCCCTCCAGCGATGGTGACTCCACCGCCTCCCTGGGCAGCCTGTTCCAGTGCTTGACAACCCTTTTGGTGAGGAAATTTTTCCTAATATCCAATCTAAACCTCCCCTGGCACAACTTGAGGCCATTTCCTCTCGTCCTATCACTTGTTACTTGGGAGAAGAGACAAACACCCACCTCCCTACATCCTCCTTTCAGGAAGTTGTGGAGTGATGAGGTCTCCCCTCAGCCTCCTTTTCTCCAGGCTACACAACCCCAGCTCCCTCAGCCGCTCCTCACAGGGCTTGTTCTCCAGACCCTTCACCACCTTCGTTGCCCTTCTCTGGATGCTCCCCCTGGGGAACACCACTCGTGACCGGTCACCAGCTGGATAAGTTCATGAAGACTGCTCCTGTTGATCACAGTACTTACCATCGTCTTATTTGGTTCAGCTGATGTTGTAGATGCTGGTTCCAGTCTAGTTTCCTCCAAGCTTTTGGTGAGCTGGGTGAGTTGTTCCAGCTTCTGCTGCAGGGCTTGCAGTTCAAGGACAGCTGACTCTTTTTTCTTTATGAAGTCTCTCTCTTCTTCCTCTAAGGATTAAACAATGATATTAAGTGAAACAGTTAATCAGTATCCAAATGAGTTTCTCCACACAGACAGTACAAGCTGCTGGAATTTAAAATGTAGATATATATAGTCTGGGCAACTGCAGGATGACACTCGGATCTAGAGATATAAGTTTGGGAGGAGATCTTTGCATATTTGCCCCAGGACTGTGCCTAACCTCTCAGTCCTGATCCCCCAAGGGAGGGCTGCACAACACCACCTCAGCACTGGCCTGGCAGCCAGCGGCTGCCCTAACGCTCTTCAGGGGAGTTCACAGGCTAGCCTTCCTCTCACCCGCTGTGCGCTTGTGGAGCCAGGCTCAGCCACTTGTTTCCAAAACCCATTAGCATCTTCTCTCCCACTGAATCTCTCCCTTTGCCACTGACCACAATTTATCCATTTCTTCCTTTACCAAATGAGATGATTACTTCTTTCCTCCAGCAGCAACTTTTTTGGTGGCAGAGAGCCGCAGCTAGAGCTCACATCAGGGTAACTAACGCAGCTAAGAGCTGCTCAACACTTTCCTCCCATTCCCTCAGAAGGAAAACCACTCTTTACGACAACCTAGGTGTCCAAAGACAAACCCAAGGGATGAGCTCAAACGGCAAACATCGATGCCAGTTGTTTGGCATGTCACCCGATGCTTCCAAGCTCACCCCACCTTATTTCTGTACAGGGATGCTAACCTGGGCTTTGGGAAAGTTTTCAGGCTTCAGCAGAGGCTGAAAAGAAATGAATGCAGCCAAGTACCAGTTTTCCAAGAATACGAGAATGTTTCTGAAAGAGCTAGCTGGAAAGAGAAGAATACCCCATTCTTGCTGTCTTCTGAGGCGCTCGTATTTCTTGAAGTATCTCTTGGCTCTTAGCTCCTCAAACGAAAGTTCAGAGCCCTCACACATGAGCAGGTTTTTATCGTACATGGCAACCTGCTGACATTCGGCAACAGCAGACGACGACTTAGGAAGGACTTCAGATTTGGAGATGTACGTAACGTACTTTCTGTGAGGAAAAATAAGAAAAAGCTCTATTCAAGTTTATCGGGTTTATTCTGGGAGTGTGATAATTTCCCCACAGTGTGACTTTAAAAAAAACCCAAACACTTACACTTCTTCTCTTCCACCAGAAGAGCAGGACTGAGCACCAGCAGAATCAGGACCCTAAGGCAGGGCAGGGGAAATAAAAACATAATGGAGAAAAAAAAAAAAAAAAGAAAGAATTCCAATATTTAACCATCCATTTTGACAAGATCAGCAACCAGGAAGCCCCTAATATTAATTCTGATTGAAGAGATGACAATTTAGACAATGAGCATGGCAAGAAGAGGTCAGAAAGAGATCTCTACAAGTTCTCTCATGAGGAAGTTTGTCCGGCAGGTAAGTTAGAGATCACCTGGGTTTGTTAGGAACAGATTGAACGGCCCCACGCAATTTCTTTCTTTGACAAGCTGTCCAGCCTCAGGGCTAAGGAACAGGCAGCTCCTCAACCTAAATTTTACGTGAGGGCTCCCCATTTTTCCCCCCAATGTCCAAGTTGCTTATGAATAGCCATTTACCTGATCTTTAGGATTTGAAACACCTTTTCGTGGAGCCATTTGATTTGCAGCATGCGAGGTTTGAAGTGGTTTTATAACAGCAGCACCTGGGACAGATAACCAGATTGGGGTAAAAGATTCACCTAACTGAGCTACAGCTCACAGGCAGATATCTTTAGCCTCACCTTGCGAAGGAGGGTTCCGAGGATCGTAATTCTGCAGCCAGCTAAATGGCAAGAAATGTCAGTTATTATCATTAAGTCAGCTGTCCCTCATTCCTCCCCACCTCCCAGGAACCTTTGATTTCCTTCTACAGCCATCAGGCGTTGAAACGTAACACTAAAATACTCAGATTAGCTACAGGACACTCATTGCTGTATATGGACATATCCCGTTAGCTTCGCGTTCCCAAAAATAAAAGAGCCTGCAATAGGCAGCAGTACATGGAAACCAGGTTCCTGCGTTTTCATCACCAGAGGGAACGCTTTCCAGTGCCAGCTCCAGCGCTCCCGACAGCTAAATGCAAGCTCAGCGAGTAAAAGACGCGCCGGAATTACCAACACAGCTGCTGCAGGTTCTCTCGCGGCTGCGCCTGGTTGTGAAGCCCTTTCTGAAGGACAGCTCCTGCGCTCTGCACGTTGCCTTCGTTGACAAGCTGCTGAGCCCAAGCAATGTAGAAGTTCGACGCCTTTGCACCGATTCCCTGTCCGTACAGGTAGTCAAAATACTGGCAAGGAGAACTGATGAACTCCGCCTGTGTAAGACAAAGCCACATAAGCCATAAGCACTTTTAAAACATCCAAGGAAGCTGCAGGCAAAAAAAAAAAAAAACAAACAACCCACAACAGTAACAACTTCTTAGTTAACATCGTAGGAAAACATTGTTTTCTCAGATAAAACCCGCTGGTAGATAAGATAACTCTCACAAGCTGAGCAGCTTAATGACACAGCTTAAAAACAAAATATGGTATCCTTCAGGCAGACTGAAAAGTTCTCAGAGCTCCTGGGGAGAGCGATCCATCCGAATTCCACGCCACATCCCCCAGGGCTCCTTTTTCTCTGCTGCCTTGCCCAGGCTTAGTCACTTATAGCTCAATCTGCACCACAAAGCGCGTCTGTGGGAATGTCTGTTCCAGACTGCGCTTCAGAACACACGAAACTGAGCAGGTTAAAGGAGAGCGGGCTACAGGATAATTAACTAGCCCACAGGTAGCTCCAATTTTCTGTACAGGCAGAGAACTATTATCCCTTATTATTGCGGGTACTGCTGAAGCTGTCAGGGCAGAGCTCAGCCAGCTGGGTGCAGGGCCCCTCTAGGGTGAAGGGCGTGGGGAGCCAGCTGTTGTCCTCCACTTGCAGGTGAAGGAAAAAGGCTCAGGCAGGAGCAAAGACATCCTGTCAGTTAACTCCCGGCTGCAAGGATGGTCCTGTAAGCAGAGCTTTGGGTTGTTTTTTTTTTTTTTTTTTACGATCACAGGCCCCTCTGCGAGGAACAGGACGCACTGTGAGAGGTGGAATCTATTTCACACAGCCTGGCAACAGCACCTCTGCTCACAGGCACGCCAGCCTGGTGAGCGGAGGACGCGGTGGGCAGGAGAACCGTAGGAAAGGAGGCCCACCCCGAGCGTCTGTATACAAACACACACAGTTTAGGAAACAGACAGAGAGCTCAAACTCTCTTCGCAGCCACAGAAAAGTGGGACAACTTTAATTTTCAGGCTAGCTTAATTCTCAGAAAAGTATATACCTACCAGCTTAATGCAGTAGCTAACAAATCGTGGGTCTTGCTGGTACCTCTTGTCGCTTAAGAACGTCTTCACAAGCTGCTCCAGGAGACTGGGCAAGCGGTTTTGTTTTTCCTGAAGGGGAAGACATCCTTCCACCCACTGCGCGTACCTGCAACACAGCCCCAGCCGGTTACACGCCCGCCGCGCCCCAGACGCGTCTCTAAGGGCCGAGGCAGGGTGGCGCTCACCTGTCCCACGGGTCCAGCGGGTCAGGCCCTTGGTAGGCCCGGATCTGGGCCTCGTAGCTGCTGCAAGGCAAAGGGCGGGTCAGGCCGGGCCGCAGGCGAGGCCTGAGGCCTGCACCCCTCGCTGCTCCCGCCCTAACGCACCCCCCCCCCCCCCCCCCCGCACAGCCTCGGCCCCATCCCCGCACACGGCAGCCGGCTGCCCCCCCCCCCCCCCCCAATCCGAGGGCGGGAGCCCCCCACTCACCGCACAGCCCCCTCCATTCCCCCCCACCCAGCCCCAACCGGCCGCCGTCGATTCAAATCCGCCGCGCAGGCGCGCCGCGGCTCCGCGCCGCCTTCCCATTGGTCTGCCGGCTCCGCCAATCCCGGGAGGCCACGCCTCCCCCCCGGGAGGCTGCGCTCGCCATCCCTGCAGTGCCCGGGCCGCGGGCTGGGCCCTGCCGGGCAACCGGTCACCCCCAGCCCTCTCCCATCGTTAATTGCGTCATAATCAGTCTTTTTTTTTTTTTTTTTAATCCAGGCTGTTTATTTAACGTACGAAAGAGCTGTTTAGTTCAGCCTACATCGGTCTGCATACAAAAGTGCTGTAATACACCATTCCGCGTACAAAAAAAAATAGGAATTCTGTAACATACTGAATGCGGCGCCGCTCCGCAGCCGGCACAGTCTGTACACCGCCTCTCCCTCTGCCTTCCCGTGAAGGTAGTTCCAGTTTTAACATTTACACAAGACTTTACAGGAGACACAGCTCCTACGCGCGACAAAGCCCTTTTCGGGATCAGCTGCCCCTTCCGCTGCGGAACGAGCTCAAGACCCCGGCCAGCTGAGAATCAGTTCCTCCTCGCAACCCAGAATCAGTTCCTTCTTGTCGACTGCCGTGGATCGGCCCCCGCTACGCGGCACTCTGTGCCGTGGGGGCAGCAGGGGCGGGGGACAAGTTTAAGATCTCTTCGAAGGAAGGGCCTTCGTCCTCAAGGGGTATCTCTGCCTCAAACATGCGCTGGAGCAGAGCGTCAACTGTCCTGTACCCTGCAGGTGGCCAAAAAAGAAAAATTAAAGCAAGCAACCATTCCTGTTCTTCAACAGAAGTTGCGTAGGAGCTTACTCAAACGCTGCTCCCTGTGTTTTACACTGAACAGGCCAAAAAAAATGTCCCAAACGATGTTCCCTGGTTATTTTACTCCATACACTTTCAAGCAATGTGAGCAGTTGTAAAGGGCAGAGACCATTATTTTACTATTTTAAGCACTTCTGTTCCCAGGTGTCCTCCCATGGGTTTGTGATCCCAATCAGCTGTCATACCAAGAAGCATGAGCTTGGGGAACCACAAGAAAGCCAGCAGAAGAAAAAGCAGTCGTAAAGGGGAGAGGAAAGGGAGCGTAGTCACCTCGTGATCCAAGCCAGGAGGAATGCAGAGCGCACACAGGAAGGAGAAAGGCAGAAAATGGCAGCAGCAGGACCTCAGCAACCGAGGCAGCATCTTCACAGACTGGCTAGTGAAGACAAGGGTGCAGAGAAGGACCGAGGTAGAAGAGAGGAAAAGAAGTTGCTACAGAAGTGAAAACAGAAGCAAATATTAGAGCGTCCACAGTTCTCAAAGTTTCCAGCTGGGTTTTAGTTCCTTTTATAGTCCAAAGGAAGCAGAAGTGCCTGGGAGCTTCCCCAGAGGGCTACAACGAGGGACAGGTCAGAGCCGTGGCCTCTTAAACAAAACACCGGGCACGCCGCAGGGCTGCACTTACGTTTGGAGGCGATTTTAAACACCAGCCCTTTAGACTGTGGCTTCGTTCCACCTTCCCCCTCGAGGTCGTGCTCGGCGCTCTCCATGTTATCAAGGAGCTGCTCATCCTGGAGCTCATCCCTATGCGAGAAGGGCCAGAAGTTACCCCGGGAGGCATTTTCCTGCAGTCCCACAGCCCTCACCGGATGTGCCAGGCCAGCCACATCCAGCGCGACCCTTTTGAGGGGCTTACTCTTGAACTCCCATTCCCAGCTCCTGGATTTTCCGTTCAATGGCTGTTTCCACTTCACTCTTCTCCAGGGAGTACTCCACAAAGAAAGCTTCCAAAATGAACGACACGAAGATACTGAAAGAGATGACGAGCAGAATTACACAGCAGCATTTCCTTACTGGCATCCCCCCTGCTTTCAGGCATCAACTCGGTATTCCCAGGCTCATTCCCAGTGCTCCATCCCCTCCTCTGGGGAAGATGGGGAGCTCCAAGAGCAGCACTCAGTGGAGTTAAGAAGATGCAGCAGGTTCCTCTATGACACACATCCTGCCTGTCTCAGAGTCACACCATCTGTGACCCCGGGACCACCAGTTCCACCCCAGCCGGGGGCAGAGCCTCTCTTCCCTCCGAAACAGAGGAGGGCAACCCAAAACTTACTTGACAATAATTATCACCATCACGATGTGGAAGGCAATGAAATACAGCTTCGCAGGCTGAACCGTCACGTTGGCAAATCCATTGGCAAAGAGTATCGGGGGAGTTAAGGAGAAGAGCGCTAAAGCAGGAGAACATCTCGCTGCAGGGTGGTGCTACGGGAGGAACCAGCTAACACCGCCCAGCGACAATCTTCCGAACAAAGCCCTCTGCAGGGACCGTGTTGTCTGTCACATCCATGGGTGTGTGAAACACCAGGGGAAGAACACGGATCCTAGTCTTGGACTTTCCACCACAAAGGATATCATGCCACTGATTGACTACAGTGAGCTCCATCAGGACGACAAAGGACGATGCAAAGTTGTTGAAGTTGTTCTTGCAGTATTTCGCACGGGCAAACAGCGAATCCTTGAGAGCTGCGTTTCCGCATTCCAGGGCGTGAGGAGCATTTGAGTTTGCTGGGAAGAACTGGATTTTCCCATGGAATAACTCCATGCCGATGATAGCAAATACACAGTACACAACCTGGGAAGAGAAACCCCGTCGCCTGCTTTTCCAGTGAGCAGCAAGCTCTGCAGCAAGTTTAGCGTTCCCGCAGGTTTTCCCGTTTTTACAGACACGGCAAGCTGCTGAGGAGCAGCACAGAGTCCGAGACCCCCAGCCCACACAAGGGCAATGACCAGGCAGGAAGAACAAGCCAAGAACTACAGCTCAAATACATGGAGATGAAATATTCTCAAATCATAAGCAGATAACTTATTTTTAGGAAATTATTTGAGAAACAGGTTTCTCATTCAGTTTCTTGCCCAAATCACAGTTGGATTCCTCACAGTGTGAAGCCCAGACTGCATGGAAGATCCCCACGGCCTCGTGGAGCAAAGAAGGACGCCCTGACCTGGCAACTAGCGGGAACCCAACCCCTTTGCACACATTTACATGTGCAGTGACCAAGAATCAAAACGGACACTTACGGTTCCAAAGGCCAGCCATCCAGAGATTTGCATTTATCCTCTTGATAACAGCACGAGCGTGAGACTTAAGACACATTCCTGTAAAACTGGAGTGCTTTGAGCTAAGATACCAAGATTTCTTACCAGAGTCAGCCCACCAAACGTCAACATTGTCGGTACGATGTTTATCAGCGTGTTCATGATGGCCCGGAACCTACAGCAAACGATTCACGACAACACCTGCTCTGGGGGAGGCTCTTTTAAAGCCCAGGCTTGCTTACAGTCACACCCCATCCAGCACATGCTCCCCACATGACCTTATTTATAAGAAAGTCTCCAGAGAGGCTGCAGCAACGGGGCTCGTCCCAGGCTTGTTGGGACAAGGCCGTGGGATGCTTTGTTGAGTGGCCACAGTCAGTGCAAAGCAGCTACGCAGAGCAGCCTCTGACACAGCCTGCCCTAAAACCATGCCCCTGTCCCACTCTCTTCATTACCTTTGAATGCTGTCAACAATCCTTATCAGCCTGAGGACCCTTAGGATGAAGACAATGTCCAGGATCTGCTGGCTGTTGTACTTCGTGGCTGAGAAAGGAAAAAGTTTTTTTTGTTATGAAACTAGTGTAGAGATAAAACATGCTCTCCTTGTTAAACCTTGTTTATAATAGGTATTTATGAAGGGAAAAAAAAAAGAAGAAAAGATTGGGTTAGTTCTTAGAAACCCTGTAGGAAATTCATTGTCCTGTCAAAAAGCCTCCCAAGCCCAAGGTGATGCCAAAAGGCGACTCAAGACCATCGAGTTTCCCAGAGGCATGCAGACTGTTTAAGCTGCACTTACTCGATTTCAGGGTGGTATTGAGTATCGTTGCAGTCAAGGCAGCAAAGATGATGAGGGTATCAAACCTAGCACGAGGGAAGGCAGTGCTGTTAGAGAATGGGTGCCTAAGCTGCCACACAACACAGGAAAAGTAGTAACCCCTCTTCCTCGCATCCGTGCCAGGCAGCCGTGCATCATCTCAAACGATTTGCAGGGTGGGACGATGGGAAACCTTTGTTTAGCAAAATGCTTTCCCCTGCCCAGCCGCTACCTTCCCACACTGTGGAGTCACCTTTGACTGAGCTAGCAGGGCAGAGAACAGTAGCCTGTCAGAGCCAGATGAGGCCAGGAAAGAGAACAACGTCCTCTGAGGCAGAAAGTCATTTTAATTACACCCTGGCACATGAGCTCGTGTCAGGCAGCGCGTCTCTCAAAGAGACTTTCAGTTCTTGAGGAGCTGAGCACAAAGATCTCACCACACTTCACACCGACTTTAACACAAAGATTCACCCCACTCACCAGTTCCAGAACTGATTTTTGCCAAAGAACGCCCTCGGTTCGTAAGTGTACACTTTCAGGAGTATCTCAATTATATACAGAGCAAGGAAGACCCACTCTGCGTAAGAAATATAGGGGCTTTCCTCATCCAGAGCAATGAAGATAGCATTTATTAGAATGATCACATCGTAAGTCCAAACAAATCCCCTGCAAGAAGAAAAAGATAAACGTTTGTCACTCGCAAGAAGGCAGAAGTTACACAGTTATTTCAGGAGATCTTTGCCTCCTCTCTCAAACACTGCCATTCAACAAATGATCTTTACCCATCAGTTCTCCCCAAGTTTGAGTTTAGGAAAGTTACTGCAGAGTTTGGCTTTGCCCTTCAGGTCCAACACAAAGCAGGGCACCCCAGCCTTCAAGGTACACCACAGCCAATGCTCTCAGCGTTAAACAAACTCTCAGAGACTGTCTGCAGCTGTGTTTCCAGTAAGCCAAGCAGCATTTTCTCAAGCAGAAAGACTGGACAAGTAAAACCAAGTACTGTACACAACTGGGAGGAGTGGCTGGTACACCAGGTGGGGTTTGTTGGAGCCAGAGGGACCCGGACAGGCTGCGGAAGCGGGCAGAGAGGAATCCCATCGTGTTCAGAGGGAAATGCAAAGCCCTGCTCCTGAGGAGGAACGACCTTAAGCACCAGGGCAGGCTGGGGGTCAACCATCTGAGAAGCAGCACTGCAGAGGAGCCGGGGGCAGGGTCTTGGTTGACATGCTGAACGTGAGCCAGCAATGCACCCTGGGCTACGTTAGGAATGTGAACAGGTGGAGGGAAGGGATTTTTGCGCCCCCATCTACTCAGTGTACTGGCAAGGCCACATTTGGAGTGCTGCGTCCACAGCTGGGCTCCCCAGTACAACAGCAACATGAACGTACTAGATCAAGGGCAGCAAAGGGTCACAAAAATGATTAAAGGATAGGATTATCTGACACATGTGTTCAGAGAGCTGGGACTGCTCAGCCTGAAAGAGAGAAGCGTCAGAGGGATCTTAATATGGATAAATACCTGATGGGAAGGTGTAGAGAAGATGGAGCCAGACTCTTCTCAGTGGTATGCAGTGAAAGCACAAGAGGCAAGGGGCACAAGTTGAAATAGAGGATTTTCCATTTAAACAAAAAAGCTTTTTTTTTAACCAAGAAAATTTGCAGAAAATTTATGGAGTCTCTATCCTTGGAGATACTCAAAACCCAACTGGCCATAACCCTGAGCGGCCTACTCTAGCTGACCCTGCTTTGAGCGAGGGGGTTACACTAGATCATCTCTAGCTGTTCCTTCCAACCTCAGTGACTTTGCAATTCTGGGAAGACTCAGATGCAAAACAGAGCACTAGGAGCTCATGGGACCAGCTTAGGAAGAGCTGACGAAACAGCAGCAGAGGATCACTTTTAAGCAGAGCATTAGTCTGGTCTTTCAAGGCAGGCCACGAAGCACTTCTTGCTTTCAGAATGAGCTATTTACACTTAGCACCTACAGAAGATCTGAACAAGTGGGACTGGAAGAGGTATGGACTCACCAATAGCCAAATCTAGTTTCTCCACGCAACTGGGGGTAGGCAAAGAGCAGGGCTGGTCCACAGAACACTTAAACACAACCCCCAGTGTTTACCTAAATGCAGTTTGCACTTCCCAGCATGACAGCTAGATGAGCTTTTGCTTGCAACACCACTGCTCTGCAGCCCTTGGAACGTTAAGAGCTGCTTGCTCCACTAGTAGAGGCTCACCTGTGCCTAACCATGCTGCGCAGGAACCGACTCACTGCCGACTTGTACACGCGAGGCATCCAGCGCCCCAGCGGGTGGCTGCGTATTTTCAGGGTAATCACCTGGATGTTGAGGAGATCTGCCAGTTGTACAAAGGACTTCTTCTCTGTAGAGGGGAAAGCACAACACCATCAGTCCGCTGTCATTAAAAAAAAAAAAGACAGCGTCTGGCAAATGCAAGCCTATACGCACACGAGTTGCGGCAATCTGGACTCAGTATCACTGCTCACCTACAAAACCCTTCTGCTCGTCATCCGAGATGTGTAGCAGCAGCTCTCGGTGGGAATTGCTGATATCTGGAGCCACCAGCTTGACAAGCTGCTTCCACCGGGCTTCTCTAACCACAAACTGCGCTCCCTCCTCTTCCTTCAGGAGGTTGAAGGCTTCTATCATCTTGCGGCGCTTCATGTAAGCAAGCTGACGGATCTCATTCTAGAGAGAGAATCAGGATTCAGGCAGTTTCAGTTACCCTTCCCCCTCCTTTGCTTTTTTAATCCTATTTTCATGGCACAGAGGTGCAAGAAAAGACTCAGAGGAACATATCTGGAGTGATATTAGACACAAAGTACAGCACAGTCCACGGGGTGAGGAGAAATGCTATTTAACAGGCAACCGTGGGCTCTCTGCATGGATCACTAGATTGTTTGCTGCTGGGAGATGCATTGAAAAACCGGAAGAAGAGACAAAGGATAATGTCTAACAGGAAGGAGATGGGGGGATATCTTTCAAAGATCACAGGATCTGCATGCCCACAGGTCAAAAAAAAAGCAAAGAGGATGTGTCCACACATGCTTCCCACCCATCAGTGAATGCTGCCGAGATCAGGGGTGGAGATCCTCCTCCGTACACAATTACAAGCAAGCTAAAGATCTTGTGAGGCTGCAGCCTCTGGGAAGACCTGGCAGCCTGCTTACTGAGAAAGAGCCAGTCCCCTCACGGGAGCACCCAGCAATTTCCAGCTCTCACCCTTTGATCGCAGGAGTACCGAACGGCACCTACTCAGTTTGGGTGGAAGAAGCAAGAGCTCCAGTTTACTCAGACAGCCCTTTACATTTCCTCTGCTTTAAGAGCACACGCAGCGCCAGCAAAAGCAGGCTGTGTATTTATAAACAACTAAGAACAGTCTCCTGCACAGAGACAGTGTTTTTGAGCTCTAACAGTGATAATGCAGAGACACGTGCCTCCTATCTGTTGGAATTTCTTGGGTGCACAGCAGCACAGAATATTTCTCTGTTAAATGCTAAAAGCAGGACTCACAGCAATCTCCGTGACACAAAAGGTGGACCTGCGCTTGTTACTTGCAGAGAATCAGCAGAGGCCAGAAGCTGCACTCCCTTCTCAACACTTTCCAGAAGCAGCTTTCCAAAGGAATGCAAATATTCCCTTACAAAGTTATTTAGAACAGCAAGCAGTCACTGATCACAATTCAACCCTCCAAACGTTACCTTCAGGTGTTTTTTGTAGTTGTTGTACACAACAGCCAGGAAGAGCGACATGAAGATGTAAGTGTTGACGATGACAAAGGCAATGAAGAAGAGAGCGTACCACGAGCTGAAGTCAAATGCTGGCATCCTAGAGAAGAGGAGAGAGATTGCTACTTGCTGAGCAGACACAGAGAAAAATAAGAGGAACCACAAGAAAACAGTCTTTCAGGTGGATTTCTAAGTACTGCTTTGGACAGACAGATCAAGGTTGCCAGATAATACCCAGGCTAGGCAAAAAGCTAAAACTGTGTCTTAGTTCAGTTACAGAACAGTTTTCTTCCACTAGATTTTCATCCTAGTTTTCAGTCCTCAGTTGAAGGGATGCAGGAGAGAAAGCAGAGATTAAGCTTCTGTCAGCGTGGCTAAGTTTAAAAGCAGTCTTGAGGCGAGGTCTCCATCATAAGCCGGTGAGTTATTGACTCCACAGACTCTCGCCGCACTTGGAACTCTCCTCCCACTTACTCTTGGGGGACTGGCTGCATTTCTCGGTCTAAGCAGCCAGGGTCCCTGTAACATCCCAGTTCTGTTCAGTACATCTCCAGCACACAGAGGAGCGTGCCGTTCCTCCCTGCCCTCCTCTTTGATGGCACTTTGCAGCACAGACCAAATTGGGAACGTAGTTAGAACAAATGAGGGTAGAAAGCCTGATCCCCGCTTAAGTTTAACACAGCTGTGCAAATTAAAGTCTGCACAGAAAGCCCTGCAAATATTACAGGAGAAAAAGTCATCTGATCACTAGAGCACACCCTGCCTTTTCAGGAAATGGCTTTAATCAAAGAGTGTGTGTGTTTGTCCCTCAGGTTTAAGCCTTCATCAGCTACTGGGTCATTTGGAAAGCAGTACTTTTAATGTAACTTTTCTAAAAGTAGTTCTAACTTCAGATTCTGGTTCAAAGCCACTTAAAAAAAAAACCAAACCAAAACAACAAAAAAAACCCACAGATGGCTGATGATTCATGAAGCCCCTGCAGGCTGGAAAAGTAAAAGCCCTGTTGCTGCTCTGAAATATGTTGTTGTGCAAAATGCAGTACTGTTCCAACCAGAGATCCTGCCGCTAGGAGCAGGACACCAGCACTCACACCGAAAGACTGCAAGCTCAGCATACATACATGACATCCGGGCTGTTCGCTGTTGTCACCAGCACATAGAGGTCAAACACAATTTCTAAGTAGTTACTGAAATATGGCAAGCCTTCTGCTGTCTTGAGATTCCTAGGAGGAAACGGACAATCTGAAGTCAAGCACAGAGGTCACGTGCCCCACCACAGGAACTGCACGTCTCAGCAGTGCTCGCATTCACTAGCAATCGTTTGGAGTTGCCAGATTCCCTCCCGCCCAGAAGTATCACACCCAGCTCTGAGCAAAAGAAGGATTCACACCTCTCACCAAACAGCTTCAAGGCCATGAGGGAGAACGTGAGAAGGCTAAACATGAAGAGCAAGAAGACGTAGGTGATCTCCGGCAGCGTGTTGCGGATACTGCGGAAGGCTCTCCGAATCTGCCGGGGAGAAGGGAAGCGTTTAAAGGCAAGGTGGTACCTGTTTTCCCCACACCATCCCAAACTCCTACATGCAGGGACAGGCAAGCAAAGTGGACACAGCACTCTTCTGTCACCTGGCAGGAGAGATTCTGACCCAGATGTGCCAGCTTTTTTTTCCCGCTAAAACCTGTGCAAGAGTACCAGGCCTTTCCTCCTCATTGCCCAGAGGAGATGCCAGAAGGAGAGACCTTATCTACATACCATGAACTGAGCCAGCCAAGGGACAGAGGCACTGTTGAGATGCTCTTGCTGCAGGGGACTGGTCAGAGACAGAAGCCCATCACTGCAGGCTACAAAACACATGCTCTGAGCCTGAAAATCCAACTGCTCCCTCCCCTAGGCCTCCACACCACAGCAGTTCATTCCTTTGTAAGTCAGGACCAGAATGGTTTGGGCAGCAGGGCAAAGATCTCCCCATGACAAGAGGAATCAGAGTCCAAATCACCTATCTGGGCTACAAG
Source organism: Chlamydotis macqueenii (assembly GCF_036417535.1). Lineage (NCBI taxonomy): Eukaryota > Metazoa > Chordata > Aves > Otidiformes > Otididae > Chlamydotis > Chlamydotis macqueenii. The sequence continues at coordinate 126,104,592 of NC_141558.1, read as the reverse complement.
TTAAGTTTCTGAGAACAGTGTGACACTTGTGCTTGTTTTCCTCAGAGACTTCCAGAAATAAGTAACCTGGCCCCTGACCCAGGGAGAAAGAGTTCTCTCGTCTGCGGTTCTGCTCATGTTCACGCCTCCTGAGGACAGCATCTAACGCTGCTGGCAAACAGAGGTGGCTCCTCTGGGCAGGCTGGACTAAGCACAGCCCATGGGCTGACCTTACAAGGAACATTCTTGCTTCAGGTCACATCTGAGAGAAATCTTCACTCACAGGAAACCTAAATTCTGCCGCTTCTGCCCAAAAACCTTTCTGCTAAATCCCCTGCATCTCAGAAAGCAGCAGGCTGTCCAAAAATAGGACCCTGCATCAGGGGTACATCCCACCAGATCTCTTCCTTACCTGACGACTCTCCGCAAAGTTGATCAGGAAGATGGGCCTCACAATTCTCGACCACCGGATGCTCCTCACGTTGTATATTCTGAGGACCCCGTATATGGCCAAGTCTGATAGTGATAACTGTAGAAGAAAGAAGGAAAATTCCCAGAAGCAACACTGGAAATGCGTTTAGATGGTGAAGACAATAGGGTTAGCTGATACTGGACAGATGCACACACAACAGGTTTGTGAGAACAATCCAAGCTGTTGGGTTGACTTGGCCACAGCTCTTGTAGAGCACTTGTGCGTCATGTCTATGCCACCAGGAAAGCAGCAGGAGGGAAAAGCCACCTCCACACCGGCCACTTCAACCTCGCACGCTCCGCTAGGCCTAACTCACCAGGATCGCAACCATGATGCAGATGTTCTTGGTATCCTTCCAAAATACATTGCGAGGAGTGACTTTTGCAAAGTGTGTCAGTCGGCCAAAGAACACCAGAAGGCACACAACCTCGACCAGAGAAGTGACCTGCAGAGAGAGAAGGAACTCAAGTCAGGACAATCATGGGCAGCACTGGCCCTCTTCACACAGATGAGGCTGTTCAGGCTGGGATACAGGCAAAGAAAAAACAGGCAGAGTCAGTATAAAAGCTTTTTCCAGTGGGTTTTGCCGTCAGCCGTTTTACAGGCTCACACATCTGGCACTGAGCAATAGTTTCAGACTTCTTTTTGTGCAATTCCCTGCCACAGGCAGGTTAAAGCCAGGAAATTTGTATTTGCTTAGGATTCAAGGAGCACATCTCTCACAAACACGCTAGAGCAGAACAAATAAAGGCTACAGAAAAGTCAGTCCTAAGTGCAATGCTCCACTCCTGCTTTCGGACAGGAGGACTGGACTTGGGTCACAGAGAAGGCTGGAACTGTTCTCCGGGGTGCAAACAAGCAACATGACTTTGTCTGCAGTCACATCAGCCATTGCTGATGGCCACGGTGGCTTCCATAGTCCCTGTCTGGCTCCTATGCCCTTTTTTGTCTCCGTTTCATTAGATCCAAGACATCAACAGAAATATCAGCACAGTTGTCTCTTGACGCATTTGACAACTAGTTCCAAGTGAGAAACCCTCGCTTGCCCTACCAAGTGAGTCAATACTAGTTGCCTTGCTGCTTCTGCTCTGAAAACTTACCAGGAAGGGGAGCGGATACACAGCAGGTTCTTCAAACACTGCCAGGGAGAGGTTGAGGAAGATGAAGAAGTAGGTGGCTGTTCGCATGATCCAGTGGTTATAGAGATAATAAAGCCTGCAGAAAGAAGGCAACGGCACCATAAATAAAGGCTTCAGTGCACATTCCCTCCCAACACACATTGGGAGAACATCTCGTGCTGTCCCAAGCAGTCATGGAGGAAGAAGGGTAACAGTAGCACAATTTTTACCAGCGAGGGAATTGGCGTTTTCTTTCCTGGCCCTTCCTTATATAGTCTCATAGCTGATGGACACTATGCTCCCTCTCAGGCAGCAAAAAACCCAGGAAGGTAGAACACAGGTGTTTTCCAGTTCAGTTTAAGACCGCAACAAACAGATTTGTTAAAGCTGCTTCCTTTCTGTAATTGCCTTGCTCCTTAATTTGCTAAGCTCAGGTATCCACATGACACACAAATTAAGTCTGATGAGTTATCTAACACCCTTTCTTTGCAGGTTAAAAAAAGCAAAGAGATAAGAAAAGCCACCAGGCAGAAACACAGAGCTGCACAGTAAACTCTTCTGCATGCAGAGCTTAAGCAGTGTTCTGTCCCCTACGGCAGCAAAACCTCTGGTGAATGCTAGCAAGAACCATGCACACATCCCACAGGAGGTTTCACACAACAGCGGCTCCTCCGGGGACACGCAGCGCAGATCTGCAAAGCGTATAGTTTCTCTGCCAATAAAAAAAAAAAAAGCTGCCAACATCATCAAGCAGCCATCTCATCTGCCCAATAATAGAGGCCACAGGGTAGGTGATTACACAGACAACATGATATTGTATCCTTCATAACATTATCAAGACGCAACCACATGAAACCTACCCGGTTCCCTTCTACACCAGCCACCTCCTCTCAAGCGTTACACGTGGAAATAGTTAGCCTAAAGCAGTCCAGGCCTGAGGGAAAACTCACTGCTCAGCCTCTTCCCAGCAGCTAAAAGGGAAGGGAGTCACCCCTGCAGGCAAAACATGCCTGACCTGGGGAATTTCACTTATCGCCTATTAACACAAGCTTTTAATTGCTCCTGCCCCAGCAGCTACTGCCTGCTACCAAAACCCTGCTGCTTACACCCAGCACGGCCACACTCCAGCACCCCTTCCACACAGGTGAGGGCTGACCCCGCTTCCCACACTCTCCATCTCCACAGAGTGTTACAGCTTCACTCTTGGAAGATTTGATTTTTTTTCTCTAGCAAGCAAAAAAGGTTTTTATTTCCTTTCCCACCCTCAACGTACAGATGCACCGAGCCCCATTCGACTTACACATCTCACCTTAAATCCAGTTCTTTGCATCCCACCCACCCACCCAACCTTCTCAGCACCCAGCTGGCAAATGCCAGGTCCCCTGAACACGGCTGGGGCTGGTTTTGCCCATCCCAACCCGAGCGCCCCACAGCACCGTACACCGCCTGCGATACCAGTGCGGAGCCCAGCTCCGGTATAACGGTACAGGTGCTCGTGGAGACGCAAACCTGCTTACCTGACCGCCTCCGGGGAGGTCTTGAAAGGAATATTTCTGTTGTACTGCGCATCGGAGACAAACGCGGCTGCCAGCAGGAGATTCTGCGGGAAGGGGAAAAACACAGACAGCAGGCGTTGGAGCTGGGAATAGCTTTAAAGCAGAGGCTCAAAGGTCTCTTTCCCCCCAGGGCACGCCGCAGAGGGGAGAAGCGGGACAAGGGATGCCGCAACCTCGCACCCCCGCGCCCCTCTCCATCACCGTCCCAGCCCGGGACCCCCCAGCCCCGCGCTCCCGCTACCTGCGAAACCTCCTCCGCCATGGCTCGGGGCACCCGCTGCGCCGCCGCGGCCCCGCCGCCTTTAACGGTGCCCGCCCCTCCGCCCCGGCGGAAGCGGGAGGAGGCGGTGCCGCCCACCCCACCCCGCCCCGCCCTCCACCCCCGAGCCGCAGCCGGGATGGTGGCGGAGGCCCTGCGGCCCCGGGCCGTGCGCTGGGCGCTGCTGGCAGCCTTCGCGGCCGGGGTGCTGGTGGGCTGGCAGGCTAACGGTGCCCGCCGCCGGTTCCTCCGCTGGCGCCAGCGCTACCTCCAGCGCCGGCTGGCCGCCGCCCAGGAGCAGCTGGATGCGGCCTGAGGCCTCGGGCAGCGGGATGGTCGCCTCCCGTTGTCTCCTCAAGCGGCTTCGCCTCGGTGGACGCGGTGGCAGCGGAACCGGATTCGTCGGGGGAAAGGCGAAAGCCAGGTGGGAGCATCCGTGGGGTGCCAGGGCCTCTCTTCTGTTCTCCAGAAGACAAGATCTTGAGCCGCATGGGACCCACCTGATGAAATACTGAGGCCATACTAACGATGACACCAAACGCATCTCGGGCTGTCCACGTTCGTCCTGCTTGAAGTCTGCTACCGACCCGTGCTGCTGCGTCCTTGCCAGGAAGGACGGAACGATGGAATTGCTGATCCATTAAACTGGCAAAAATCGTGACGTGACGTTCCCAGGCGTGTTTATTTCTCCGCTAACCGAAAGCAAACCTTACGGGTGCTGGTAACGAGCGACAAATCTCGTTGTGAAAGTACACAGGAGAAATAGCCGTGGGGACAATTAAGAGGTGAAATAGCTGCCTGCGTGGGTAGGATGAATGAGCAGATTAAATGAAGGCTGTTTGTGCCTTGGAGTCTGAATTTCTTCTTCGGCTTTGGACGAAGAATTGCGGAGATGGCGGTGGTGTGCTCCTCCCTCCCCTCCTGTCAGTAGCGAGTTTATTTCCTTGAGGCTGAGAGACGGGGACGCTCCTGCATTGCACTGGAGGATTCACTGCATGCTGTGCAGGCTGCGGGTTTTCAAGTGTATTACTGAACTGTAGAAGTTTTAAAAGTCTTTTCGGAAAAAAAATACTGTCTAGAGCCCCTTAAGATGGGGCTTAAGATGCGTAGCCAAGTAAGCAGTCCTGTGGCTTTTTGGCAGAAATGAGGTTTCAGACCTTTGGCAGTTCCTCCAGTGCAAACGCTGGGGTGTCGCGCGGGACCGAGCGCCCGTGTTCAGTGGAGCTGCCGTCCGCAGGGGTCGGTGATGTGCTCTGTACCTGCTTTACCGCTGAAGCGCCCATACCTTTCCACCGTGCGCTTCTCGGTGCTTTTAACCTCCAGATAGGTTAGAAACGGGGGCCAGCGCCACGTCGCGGCCTCGTCCGTGTGCCGTTTTGTTGGGACGAGGGGGAGCGATCACCAGCAAGCGCGAAGCGTGCGCTCGGGCGCGTTCTCCAGCACAAGGCAGAAGCTGGGGTACCACCGCCTCAGGGGCTGCCCCGGGGTGAGGGGTTACCAGCAGGCCGGCTGTGTCAGTCCCCAGGCCAGGCCTGCCTGGGAAGCACGCAGGGGCTGGGTGAGGCCCTTCTGGCCCAAAGCGGGGTCCAGCGGGTGCCCCTCGCGGCGGGGCCAGCCCCGAGGTCGGGCCAGCGCGGGCCTGGCGATCCTTGGGGGAGCAGAGGCCTCGCAATCCCCGCTTCTCCCTCAGGCGGGCAGCCCGCGGCGCCTACAACTCCCGGCGTGCAGCGCGCCCTCGGAAGTGACGGCGTTGCGCCGCGCCGCGCCCGTTGCCTAGCGACCATGTCGGGGCGGCGGGCGCGGAGCCCGCTGCAGCGGGTGCAGCGGCGGAGCCGGGAGCTGCAGGCGCAGGTACCGGTACCGGTACCGGTACCGGGGCTGAGACGGGCGGGGAGCCCGGCGGGGTTCCGCCGGAGGCTGACGCGTCCCTGTGCTGCGTTACAGGTGGAGACGCTGCGGGCGGAGAGCGCGGCCCCGGCCTGCGGGCGGCGGGAGGCCCTTTGGCAGAGGTGAGGCGCTGCTCGTGGGGTCCCCGGCCGCGTTCCACGCGTGGGGAGGTGGCGGCCGTGCCCTGCCCTCAGCCTTCATCCTCCCCCGCTTCTGCTATCTGTCTTGTCTTGCTTTCAACGCAGATGCATGCAGCTGAAGAAACTGGTGGACGAGAATACAAACGCTCTTCGTGATTTAAAAAAAGTAAGTGTGGAGAAAAATTTATTAACGGTTTTCTCCAAAACGCGTCACGGAGAGCATTCAGAGAACACCAGCCTCCTTCGACCGCACGTGCCTCGGGACAAGAGCAATGCCTAGCGCTGGCCTGGATTCTTTGAGCGATTTGTTGCGTTCTTCCCCAGGCTGATGAGCCGGCGCCGGTGGGGAATTACAACCAGAGGAAAGAAGAAGAAGAAAAGCTGTTGCTAAAACTCGCTCAGCAGCTGCAGAAACTTCTTCTTACCTTGGATCGGGATAACGTCACTACAAATCATGCAGCGTAAGTGGCTTAAACAAATACAGTCTGTGCTTTTGTAGAATTGTATGGTTGGAAAAGACCCTGAAAAAATTGTTAGGTCGTCCCCTTTATTATCTTAACGCACTGTTAAAAAGGAAGTACTGAAGAGCCAGCTCTGCAGGGCTTGTTCTCTTCATGCAGTCGAGAAAGACTCCCTGGAATTTTTTGAGGGTGTTGCTTAATGGCTGGAATAGAACGTGGCTGTTGAGAGGAGAGGACGCAATGTGATCTGTATGCTCAGGGAGGAAACTCCGTTGGGATTTGGGAATGTTTTCAGATCAAGACAGGCAGTAAAACACAGGAATGCAAGTTCTGTCTCTGGATAATGTCCTTGCAGAGAAGCCCGTATTGCAAGGCTTTACAGCAAGTTTTGTGAAGACGATAATTTTTAAAGTTGGCTTTGTTTTGGGTAGGGATGAGGAACATCAGAAAGATCCTCAAACAGAAGGTGCAAAGGGAGAAAAAGATGAGAGTGAAGATGAAGAAAGCAGCGAGGAGGAAGATAGCGAAGAGACAGACGATGAAGACGAGGATAAACTGTTGGATGATCCAAACGTTAAAGAATGCGTTGCAGTTGGAAACTTTAACGCACAGCAGGAAGGGGATCTGACATTTATGGTAAATATGTCTCTGTAGGAGGTTTTTGACATGTCAGTACTGCAGCTCATTCTGCATTAAGCAATAGCTACAACTAAATCCTGGGGTTTAGCTAGTTCCTTGCAGAGTTTGGGAAGAAATGGTTTTTCTGGGTGCGCAGCTGGCTTGGTGGAGTCTAGTGGCCTTTGGCCACCTTCTGTAGTGGCAGGGTCTGTCGTGGTAGTCTGTGATCTCTGATTAAGCTTCTGTGGTTTTTTTTTTTTTAAATTGTGCTTGGAGCTGTTCTGAAATATTTGTTGTCTTTTGCCTCCGTTTCTCCTCCTAACGGCAAAGAAAGGTGAAGTCCTGCTTATACATGAGAAGAAGGCGGATGGCTGGTGGGTAGCCGAAAACTCGAAAGGGGAGAGAGGCCTCGTTCCTAGAACCTACCTTGCGGTTAGTGTGCTGCAGCCTTCTGTTCTAGTCTCACCTCTGTTGTTCTACGTATATTAATGATGATACAGCTGCATCAAATTGATCCTAATGCTTACGCAGCAGTGTTTTGCCTGTTACTGGAAATAGCACCATGTTTGTGTACCCGCCTGTGGAGGTATCTTCGCAAGGCGCAGAAGTACTGCTTTTGCTAGCTGCGATGACGTGCAGAGAAGTTTCTTGAACGTGAAAGTCATAATCTGTGTCACTAAAGGTCAGCGCCGAAGACTCCAAGCTGCTATGGACTAATTTGGGCTTTTCATAATTTATACGAAATGTGAGTCCATGCAAATGGAGTATTTTGTAATTTGATATGGAAGAGCCTTTTCAAAAATAGATTTTAAAGCTTTGTAACTTTTGAATGTTCATTTTTAGAGTGGCTTGCACATGTTAGTTTATGTACTTGCACACATACATCCAGAGTACAACTGTGGTGAACACTTAAGCTAGCGTTTCACTGCATGATGCTGATGTATTTCTCTTTTTAAAGAACGCACTTTGCAAATGCATTCTCTTGCTTACTTGTAGGAACGCTCCAGTCCCTCGCTGTAACAGCAGAACCAAGGGCAGTGCTCTGCAGTTACAGTGCAGAGTGGAGTGGTAGCTCATTACAGACACCAAATCTCCTCTTCTAAACTATCAACATGTGCTACGGGTGGAGAAAGCATTTTTTTAAGAACAGAACTGTGAAGGAATCAAGCACCTTCCCTTTCTGAATCTGAATTGCAGGTCCATAATGAAGATGTCGACAGCCAAGAGCAAAGTGAAGAACACATAGAAGTGGTGGATGAAACAGCAGATGGAACCGAAATTAAAAAAAGGTAAATGGAGCGTCGTGAAAGCAAATCAGTATAAAATTATTCTTCCTTCTCCTCCTTAAATCTCCTCCTAAAATAATTTCTTACAGTGAGAATACCTCACAAGGGTATTTGATTCTTTGTGACTGCGTTTTTATTTTCAGCACGGCAGACACTTCCTTTTTTTTTTTCAGCTTGCAGACACATTTTCACTGGGGTGGGTTTGTTGGGGAGTTTTGTTTTGTTTTGTTTTTGTTTTTCCCTGTCATGAAATCAAAGGATGACTGGGCCATGTATCAAGTTTGTTCCAGCTCACGAGACAGTCTTACCAGTTAGTCTTAATTGCTGGAAATACGCCGCTATTAGTATCTCTCAGACATATGGTTATTAAGCTGCTGGTATTTGAAGACAAACCTGTAATTCAGTGTTTAAATTTTTGTCCACACAAGGGTGATATTTTATACAAAATACATTATTTTTCTTGCAGAACAGATTCTCACTGGAGTGCTGTAAGAAGAGCTATCTCAGAGGTAGGTGTCTCTCCCCTACGTGGCAACTTCATCTACCGTAATGCTAATTATTTTGTAGGCGAGGTTTGCCTTTTACCGAACACTGTATCTCGCAGTACAGACCAATGTTTTTAATTAACGTCTCTATTTTCTTTTTTTTTTGTAGCAAGAGATGCTACAAAAATGTTCTGTAATGCTTCAGAAATAGGCTGCAGCCCGGCCTATGTGTCTGAATGAAGATGCAAACGAGAAGTCTTTTGCTTTGCCGCAGTAGTACCACACCGATTCTTTTTCAAGGGTGTGATTTTGTTCTGTAACTGGCTGCTCTGCTGCTGCTTTGAAACAGAAGGGGGATTTAACAAAATGGGAGTCTGGCTGGGTTCATACATGAAACGAAGTAAAAAGTCCTGAGGATGGTCCAAACTCGCTGCAGATGAGAGGAGGTGACTGATGCCCAAGTCTCTCACATAGGTTGTGCGAGAGTTCTAAATTAGGACAGAATTAGCTGTTAAATAGCAGGAATACTAATATCCTTTTTCTTTTTCTTTTTTTTTTTTGGTAATAGAATGACACAGTAGAGGTCCTGGCAACCATAGGAGCAGTTCCTGCAGGATTCCGCCTTTCCACGCTTTTCCAGCTCCTAGAAGAAGGTAAGGTTTTCTCACGGCCCTGCAGTGCAGGACTCTCGAGTGTCCGTGGTGAGTTTCTTATCCTGGTGACTAGCCTAGTGGACTAAAATCAGCATTGCTTAATTATAATTGGTAATCCGTACAGGCTATATTTGACCCATCAAATAGTGTATAAAGGGCTTTGTTTTCTTCTTCAATTGAGTCTTAATTTATCTGTGTGAAATCCTGGCCACACGAAGGCAATGACAAATTTCCCAATGATTTCAAAGATTCTCCTCTTTGGAAGATACTTCCTGTTGACATTGCAGAAAACGATGATTTTTTTAATCTTCCCTTTTTCTTTGAGATCTTTCGGAGTCTCTTCACAGAGAGACACATCTCGTATATTCCTAGTCTTTTTTGTTTGAAACTGTTTCCAGTCAATAGCTCTTTTTGTTAATTAAATTACTTTTTTTTCTGGAGTTAAATACTGCAGAACACTTTTGCAAATAGTAAAAGTACCCTTTTTAAAGGGTACTGGTAGAAGATTCCTCCATAGTTTTGTTTGGACCACTCAAATATTCAAACGGACTTTAGCCACATCTGAATTTTGGGTGTCATTCATTTTGTGGCAATAAAGATAATTAAAAAAAAAAAATCTAAGAATTTAAAAAATTACTCTTGTTGTAGGCGATCAGTTTCGAGCAAGTTACTTTTTGCAGCCTGAACTTACTCCTTCGCAGCTGGCTTTCAAAGACTTGGTGTGGAACTCTGAAAAAAATACTGTGAGTACGACTGGTGAGAAAGCTGCGATGCTTTTCCTTCGAGAGAAATGACGGGATCTGTAGATGTGGATTGCTAGCAATGTCGTATCAGTGTGTAAATATCGCTGTGAAACAGATGATGGATTTCAATGTCAATCTGGACTCCTTAGGCAGGAGATGTTATCACATCCTACTCTCCAACAGGCCAAAAATCGGTACAAGTTGGCGTGCTGGGTATCTTTTAAGAGTTTCATCTTAGGTTTGTGGGTTCCTTCCCTATCTGGGGTGAAGCAGATCTGCATGAACGCTACACTCAATCATCTCGGTAAATAAACACAAACTGGTACTGCACGCCGGAGGAGCCTGCAGATTTAATCCTCCTTCTGTTGTCTGTATTTCAGATCTATCCCAGACCAACTCGAGTATCCCTGATTGTAACTTTATGCAGCTGTAAAATGATTCCTCTCCCAGGAGTCAGCATACAGGTTCTCAGTAGACACGTTCGACTCTGTCTATTCGATGGCAATCGGGTAAGTTGTTTGGCTGTCAAAAAAAGTCTTGATGAGGTGTGGATCTTAGAGGATTTTTTTGCACGCTGGTTCCTCTGGTAGCCAGTTCCTCCAGTTGTCTGACTCGGAGAGAGACACACAATCTGCCTCCCAAGCCTCTTAATTTACTCTCCGATTAATCTGGCTCGATATTCGCCCGTGATCACAGTGTGACACACTACCCTCGCTCTCTCACTTGCAGTCACCTCAGACATGTAGGTTTGGCTAGTTGCTGGCACCTAGACGTACACACGCACATTCAGAATAAAGGGCCCATTCACCCAGAAAAAAAATTATAAATGGAGTTTAATGAGAGAACAAGACAGACTGCATTGATCAGGTGCCGGGCACGGCCAGACAAGCATACTTATCCCTCTTTTCCCACCCTTGTTACTCCACAAAGTGTTTTGATCCCTCCCTTTTTCTGCCCTTGGTTTCTCCCCGGAACAGCCCTATTAAAAGTCACGTGCGGTCCCCAAATGCCCATCCCCTGCAGGCCAGTGTCTCATGCCCCTAAGCAGTCTGTAGGGCAATCCAGCGAGCCACTCCTCTTGATTCATCATGATGGGAGTCACACCCAGCCCTCAGGCTGACGGCTCTCCTGGGCAGCCCTGGGAAGGGCTGGGGCGGGAGCTCCATTGCTCTGAGTCCATAATTTCGGTTCCCCCACCTGCCATTGTGCCTTTTTGCTCCTTGATGTTTGTAGAGATGAGTCTTTCCTGGGCAGATCTCTCTCCTGTGCCAGGCCTGGGAATAGCTGGGTCATATTCAGATTCCCCCAGCTGCCGTTGATCCTCTGTGCTCCTTTGTGCGTTTGTGCAGAGCAGCTTTTTATAACAGAATCTAACGCTGACGATCTGGCGGCTTTCTTCCTGCGGCACTGAATGCTCTTGGGGGCAAAGGGACTGTTACTGGTGTATATGAAGCAAGGATGGTTGGAAAGTGCTCTGTGGCTACAGAGGAAACTTCCTTGGTAGTCCTTTAAACTGAAGCCATCTGATAAAGTTGAAGAGCAAGTGTAATTTTATCTTTGCTGTACGCAGTCTTGGATTAATCTGGGATAATACTGCATTTTCTTAAAGCTGCATAGCTTTCTGGAAGAACTCATCTTAAGATTTTTTTTTTCACCACTTGAAATATTTTAGGTGCTGAGTAACATCCACACAGTGAGAGCGACGTGGCTACCTAAAAGTCCCCAGACGTGGACCTTTTCTCCAAGGGTAGGTATCCTGCTCAGGGAGGGACCTAGCCAGTAACTATTTGTTTACAGCATCTATTACTTCTGGTCTTTGTATTGAAATAAAATGTCTCGCAACCAAAGTGAACATGCAGAAGAGAAGAGACTTGCTGAAGTGCACGAATTCAAACGAAACCAAGTGTTTTAGCAAAAACACTTTGGAGAAATGAGTTAAGGGGAAGGAAAAGGAGCGGGAGGGACTGGTGATCCAGCCGGTGGCACTGGCTAACTTTGAATTGATATCAGGAGCCCACTGCATGGTGTTCACGGAGAAAGGAAGACACTAACCAGTTTGCATACGAGCTTTTGCTTTGATTTCATTTAAAAAAAAGCATATGCTTGCATGTTTCGGGTCCCGTGCATGGCCACGCTCAGAGTAGCGTTGTCACGTTTTACCCCAGTTGTTGCTGTGTTCTTGGAGGGAATTAAGTGCTTTTTGACATCTAAAGTTCTTTAGTAGCACACAAAAAAATGTACCTTGGTAGCATAGCTGTGTTTCATGGCAAGATAAAGAAGAAGGGGAGCAAGGTTTCAACTGAAATTGGCTGTCCACTCACCATTTTCTTTTATATGCACTGGGATTGGGTCTGAGATTGATGTGTTTGATTGGCCTTTAAAAATCAGAGGGTTTTCTTTTAATAGGTACATTCACCCTTTTAAATTTTTTTATTTTTATTTTTTTTATTTTCCCCCTCTCTGTATTAGGTAACGGGCATTTTACCCAGCTTGCTGGATGGTGACTGTTTTGTCAGGTCCAACTCTCTGTCTTCAGACATCGGTATATTATTTGAACTTGGCATCACTTATATTCGCAACGTAAGTGTGTAAAGTTGCAGTATACATCGTTCCAAGCACACGTTTGTAACGCGAACCAGCTGTCCCGTATTCGATATTAAGCTGCAGTATCCCAGCACCAAACTGTGAGATCCAAACAGAAATATAGCTGAACTTTTTGTAGCTTATCGCTTATAAGATTGTCTTCGGACTGCTGTGCTGTAACTGTTTAAATAGCACGGACAGTGGTGGTGCAGGGAGATAAGCAGAGCGTACATCTGTAGGGAACAGGACTATGCAAGGCCTGGTTGGTAAGGGATGGTTCACAGGGACCTGACGGGGCATCACGGCCCTCCTCATGCTAACGGGAGTAGTCAAGATGATGCAAAGTGTCTGCTTCTGTTTGAAGAGTAAGTTTAAATGAGGGCTGGAGCGTTGACAAATTCCTACCTTTTATCAGTGCTTTGTGGGTCCGGAAGGACGGGCTGGCAGACCGGATGAGCTCCCTTTCCAGGCACCGTCTCTGGTACTATGAATAAAGCCTTCCGGTGCACGGGGTCACTGGCTGGGAAACGGTAGATTCTGGAATCAGATGGGTAAATCCTCTGGGTAAATTTTTTTTTTCCCCCTGCTCCTTTCTGTCCTGCGTGCTTTAGAGCATTAGTGCAGGTTTGAGGTGTTTTACCTTTGTATCTGTACACTTCTTCTTTTCCAGGAGCTTGATATACTTAGGTTTCCCTGAAACGTGTATTTCTTGGCTTAATAAATCCTCATCTGTTAAATATGTTAATGGACAGTCAACTTCCGCGTAACTGTGTGCCGTTTGGTAAAACATCTTCAAACACCTGCAAATGCCTCACAGTCAGTGTTTGCTTACCACAAATCTGAGGCTTTTACCATTTTAATGTGATTATTCTGGATAATTGCTTGTGGTTCAGTTACTCAGTCTAGTTTAGCTACTCAAGTTATTTACATTTCTCTTTTTTTCTAGTCAACAGGTGAAAGAGGAGAGCTAAGCTGTGGCTGGGCATTTCTGAAGCTTTTTAATTCCAGTGGAATGCCTGTTCCTTCCAAGTAAGCTTGTTATGTTTTCCTTCTCTTTCTGTATTTATATATTTATGTGTATACATCCATTTTTGGCTAGCAGTAAGGTTCACATTTCATACTTACACACTGACAGAGGCAGGTGTAATCCTGACTAATGTGCAGGTTGCTGCGGGTCTTTCAGTGAGCGTGCTGGTCCTGCTTCCACATCCAGTGTGTGTTCTACTTAGTCTGAGGGAGGAAAGTGCTCTCTGGACCCAACATTCAGGTTTAAAGTGTTGCAAATTAATATTCCTCAGCGGCATTTTAAAGCTGTGGAAATACCCTAGTCAATAGGGAGTTGTGTAGAGTTTTGCTCATAGAAAATAGAATAATTACTTAAATTGAAGGTGAGAGTGTTTCTTTTTAATTCTGGCTCTTCTTTATGTGCGCTTGGCTGTATATATCCCTTTCTCATTTAAAAATGAGGAGACTGGTTTCTAAAACTTGGAAGCGGCTAAGAGTTGTTGTGAGTTTTATTAAATGTGGGAAAGCTTGCTGTTAGTTTACAGAATCGACTGATTGTAGCGCAGACTTGCAATAGTTAATTTCTCCTGAATACATAAAGATATATGTGTATCCTGAATATATTTGGATTACAGGGCAAAAAGAATGCCACAGGAGACTTCTACTATTCTATAAGCCTTTAACTCTCTAAATCTGATCTGTAACGTTGTTTGTCTATTCCATTAAGTTAAACATGGTACCCAGGGAGTGAAATTGCATGCTTGCTTCAACAGTGACGTACTCTCCACAGACCTGGGATTGTATTATTCTTCAACATTTTAAACCTTCCATAGCTAAGTATCTTTGATACTTAAGCCATGACTCCTCAAAAACATTTTAGTGGAACAATTGCTACATTTCATGTAAGAGAAATATTGGAGTCCTGTGGAAGCGAATAAGTGCTGCTCCTTTCTTTTGAAAGAACTAACTAGCGTCCTCATATAATCCAAGTTTCACATTTATCATTTGAGTTTTGGTTACTTAGTAGTTCGTTGTAGTCTTTTCCTGTAAAATACTAGTCATCACCTCAAGCACCGTGTCAGTGTTTCGTTTGAGACAGCAGGTTTCTTTCTTTCTCAGAAAGCAGCTGTGCTGTTCCCACACACCCTTACATCTTTTTACTGTAGCTGTGCTGCTCTTGTTTCACAGGATGTATGAACTGCTATTAAACGGTGGTACTCCCTACGAGAGAGGCGTTGAGGTTGACCCATCAATATCAAGAAGAGGTGTGGTTTCTCCTAAATATTATATAAATGAAACGATACAACAAAGGCTGTACCTATTTTACAACACGCAGTGCTCAGCCAGGGCTCTCCTTAGCATGCAGTCACCACAGCCTGGTTTGGTTTTTTGTGTTTATCCTCCACGTTACTCCATGCGTATTATGAATCCACTGTCCTAGAGAGAGGTAACAGCTTATGTTAGACCAAATATTGATAATATTGTCAGATGTTCAATTCCTCCTGGTTTTTAGACCATTGCAGTTTTAGCAAAACATCGAGCCAAATTTAAATGTCCATTCTTGTAATATAATTCTTAACTGTTCTTTCAAAATGACAGATTTAATATTGGGTATTTATTTCTTAAGCAGGCAGTGGTGTTTTTCATCAGTTTATAACACTCAAGAAACAGCCTGTGCTTGTAGTGAAACTGCAGTCATTAAGCGTGCAGTCGAAAGACATCCTGGAGTAAGTATGCACGCGTGCTGCCGTAACATGAAAAAGCGTATCAGATAGCCTGGAATGGTTCCAGAGATCTGAAGTGTTCCCTTCCCTGAAACACTGCCTCTGGAAAAATCTGAGGGTCGTGGCACCTGCATGTTGTACTTGATCTCTGTTTGACACTTATTAGCTATTTTGTCGAAAAGAACTTAAAAGTCTTTAAGTTTTGATAATACTGAAAACCACAACAGCAGGAGTCTGGCTGTTACAGCTTTACCAATGTACACCATCAAAAGTTGTGACGGATTCATGGAGATGCCAATACGAGCTAGTAATGATCTCCATGAAGCTGTCATTGCTCTCAAGTTTTGGTGAACGGTGCTTCTAGGAGCAATTTAGAATAAAAATCTCAACTGCATTTTGTTTTTTTTTTTTTTCTTTCCCCAATAGTTTGCTACCAGAAACATTAATTGGCAGTATGTGCTACATCCATCTCTTAATATTTTATCGACAAATACTTGGTGATGCACTCCTGAAAGACAGAATAAGCACGCAAAGCACAGGTAAGAACTGCTGTTGTGGAGAACTCCTCAGCAATGGAGAGCGTGCTGGAGAAAGATCAGGTTCCTAAGGAGTTACTCTCTCCAGAGTCTCCCGTTCGTAAGAGAAAGCAGGGGTCTGCAGGAGCAACTCACTGATACAGGGTACCCGTAGGATTTTGTTCCCTGGTATTGCTGGCACTGACAATCTCACAAGGTTAGGAAATCATGCTCCCCGCACGGAGGATTTCAGTGTTTTAACTTTCAGTCTGCAGCTGTTGTGAGGACAAATAGAAAGCTGTTGTCCCTTTTAACAACAGAGAAGAGCCTCTTGCTGTAAATACCAGCCCTCTGTGTTTGCATTTCAAACTAGTGCTATTTCAACTCGCATCTCGTGCCTTGCCCTGTTTGACATCGGTTCACATCGCAGAACGCAAAACTCACAGGAACAGTTTTGTTTTCTGCGAAGTATGAACGAAGTGTTTTCAGTGACATTCTCGTTAAAAATAGCCTATGTGGATAGGTAAAGGGTTACTTCTAAATAAACAAACATAAATAACAAGCAAATAAAGTAAACTATTATTTGGAAGAGAAATGTTTCCTTCTCACCATCTATGCAATGAGACGTTAGGCACGCACACAGGTTTACTCATTCATTTCTAGTGTATGCGTGCTCTCTGAGTTATAGAAGAGATTAGGCAGATGTTTTTGTCACTGAGGCTAAGTCATCCCCTTTATTTTTAATTACTATTTACTTATTGGCTAATGCAGCTGGGAGAGACAAAAGTGGAAGAGTTCTGGTTTTGGAAGTTAGTATCTCGCTCTGATTTCGCAGCTCTTTATATTATTCTTTCCATATCTTTCCTTCAACGGAACTGTAATAGTTTATAGCCTTCTCCACTTTAAAATCAATTTGAAATATGGAAAATGTACACTTCTTAACTGTACTACAGGTTAATTTACATTGGTACTGTAAAGTGATTTTCTTCTGTTTCCTCCCGTGTCTTCTCCAGACTGAATTACATACCATCTGTTCCTATGGCAAATAAATTTCTTTGTCCACTGACTAACTAATTTTAAATTTACAATCTTTAGCCATACTTAGGCATCTGACTTACAGGTTCATCTTTCAGAGGTGCTCGCAACGTAACTCCCTTCCCGATTTTCTTGAACTTTAATAGACATTCTGAGTATACTGACTTCAGTATCTGAAAGTCAGACCCTTTCATAAATTAATGCTTTATTTAATAAGCTTATCACAGAGAAACTGAAAACGCTTAGTTTTTAAAGGGCAGTTGAGAACTTACTTGATTTGATGTTTATGACATAGCACGGTAGAACAGGCCGGTGACCTCTCCTGGAGTTAAATTGCATCCATTTGGATTCAGACTTCATTGGAAAGGATTTAAAAGGCTTTACCCCAGTGTTTCAGAACTTGTTCTGGTAGCCATTTTCTACTTTTTTTTTTTTCTGGTGTAACAAAAGAAGATTTCTCTTACTTCAAAATCAACTGTCACTTTAGAAATAAGCAACTTAAAATGCCCGTTACATACATTACGGCCGGCCTGTTCAGCTCAGACGGGAGACCCCGCTATTACCGGGCGGCTAACCTGAGAGGCACGCGGGAGACCCACGCAGTCTGATGATGTGCCCTGCTTGGTAACTTTACTGTGCCACTTGTTACTGGCTTATCTTCAAATCACACACAACACGAGCCAGATTAAAGTAGAAGGAAGGTGTGTTTATTCATAACATCCAAGTCAGGCAGCACAATTTCAGATGTTTTTGAAAAAAGACAGGTGCAGAAACAAGGAAAAACACCTCAATCTACCCCTAGGTTAAATCAGTAAGGTCTCTTCCTTGCTGGCTTCTCCTAATAAACCAGCAATCCGTTTTTGTGTGTCTCCTCTCTCTCAGGTGAACTGTATCTCAGCCACCGAGAGGCTGCAGACTCAAGAGAATGCAGTTGTTAGCTCTTCTACCTTCCCTGCTGCTCTGGAGTACTATCACAGCTAGTTTTCCCTTTGGAATATCCTGAGGGGAGCCGATGTGCTGAATACCTGGGTGTGCTGGTACCTTGAGAACTATCCTGTTTCTTCCTTAGCCTTGAATGTGTTTGTTTTCTGTTTCAGATTTAATCTGTAATCCTATTTTAGCAACTTTCCCTCAACTCATGGATCAGCCAGACCTGATGGATGCACTTCGGGTATGTTATCTCCGTAGTGTTCAACTACATCTGATGTGTCAGGGTTTCCAGACAGTTTGCAGAATTGGCACAGGGGAGGAATGGGGAGTGTGAAGAAAGTGGGACTGTAACAGGAGCTTAAACTACTGTGGGACTGCAGTGAGGGAGATTTTTGCAGCTAAAAATGGAATTGCTTTAGATCTCAGTCTGATTTTACATTTAATTTCATTTTAGAGTGCTTGGGCAGATAGAGAAAAAACGTTGAAGAGATCTGAGAAGGTAATAAATTACAGGTTTTTCTTTGACATACATTCAGTCTAATTTGAACTTGTGACTTTTTGTCTCGGTGTTTTTATATGGTTGTTAGTGGGGAAGCTATTACAGGTTCATACCCAGCGCGATGTACTTCCAACACTTGACTGGTAAAAGCTTTCCACTGGTACAAAAGGGGCTGTGCACATCCCCAAAATAACCCTTCTTCCTCTAACCTCTGAGCTCCAGCCCTCCCACAGTCTGCAGGGAAAAAGGCCCCCAAATTCTGCAGATCTCCCTACCTCAGATGGTTGTAATCTCCCACTCTGGCGGGTAGAGAGCTGGAGAAGAACTGAATTGGCCATGTCACCAGGCTTACCCGTACCTTGTCCTACCTCCTGTCCTCTGGACAAAGGGAAGCTGCAGGTAACTCAATGAGAAAGGCGTTGGCTCCTGATCCAAGACACTTCACTTGGGAGCAGCAGAAGGGTATTTCATTCATTGTGCGCGCTACTGAATAGATACACAAGATGATCTCCCCGTTTATGCAAACAAACCAAAATGCTGTTGAGTCAGAATCGCTTTTTCAAGGCCACTCATCCAAAAAGAAAGCTGATCTGCTCAAAGAATTAGTAACTCCTCGGTGTCCCAGAACCATCCAGTTTTACCTGACTTGTCGTGTGCCCCTCCCATGGTAGGATTGCTGCCTGGTGAATTCTTACTCCTTGCATGGTTATATGACGCTTAGCTGCTAAAGCTCCTGCCGGGCTCTCAACTGTTCAATGCCAGTCATAGCACTCACGTTTCAGGAACATTTCTGGAAAAGTTGCGGTGGTCAACGTGTTTTCCAGGAGGCAGAGCTCTGCGCGTGTCCTTGCATGCAGGGGTTCTTTCCTGTCTGTTTCTTTCCTGTGTACAATACTTCTGTAGAAGTGCTCGGCAACACCGCATATTTGCACTGAAGTATTTTCAAATACTTTTCTCTGCAGAGAGATCGGGAATTTCTGAAGTCTCTGTTTGTCCTGGTGTACCACGATTCCGTCTTCCCTCTCCTCCAGTCCACTTTCCTCCCCGACTACAAGTGGGCTGAGGAAGAGTCTGAAGCATCTCGCTGGAAGGCGATTGCTGACTTTTTAAAAAAAAGCCGAGAGAACGATGGTGCACTTCGCTATCTGCTGTCGTCAGAAAACACTCACAAAGCCTTTGATATCTCAGAGCTGGCTTACGATTTCTTAGGAGAAGTGAGGAAAAACAATCCTGGAGTGTGAATGGATTACAAAAGATCAAGACAGGCTACGTAAGAATGGAGTAACAATCTAAATAAATTCTTACAAAAAAAACCCTGTGTACTGTCTGAATTGTAATGAATATTTTAACATATTTAACGCTAAATTATTTTATCAGTTTAACTAACGGAAATTATATTTTACGATGTTAGACAAGGCTGTGGTTGCCCGTTACCTGTTGTAGCCACGTCGAGTGTCGTATTTTGCTCAAGCTGACTCAGCACTTCTCTCCTCTCATGCAACTTCCAATTAATTTCCAGTTTTGTTTTAATCAGGGTGAACAAAAGACTCTTTGTCCCCCTACTGCAGCAGACTGGTAACAGGCAAGGAAAATAGCAATGATCTTGAAGAATGCTGCTGAGCAAGGCCAGCCAGGTTGGGACAAAAACTGATCTCTTATCCAAACAGTGGACAGCAGGCTGCTCTCTATTTAGACTGTTTTACTGTTTTTCTTTCCCACTCAGGAAAAGGTTGGGTTATTCACAGGAATGCGCTTGACCCACCTAATACAAATAAAAGCTGGTGAGAATTCAGGGCAGGCCGTGTTTCCCCTGTGCGTGGCTGTGCCGTACGGCAGCTCCCTCTGTGCTGGCTGATGAGCCGCGCGGTATTCCTCAGGTGGAGCAGGATGTCAAAAGCTGCTTTTCCCCGAGCGGTTTGTAACCGCAGGCCGAGCGTGCTGCCCGCTCCCAGCGGGAGGTTATTAATCCGAGGTTTGTTTTTTTTTTTTTTTGCGCTGGCATGTCTGGATGCTTTCTGCACAGGTACCTTGCTACCGTGTCCGAGGAGGCAGAAGTGCACTGAGTCACATGGGGCTTTAGATCAGAGCCAGTCACTAGTTTTGTCAGGTGTGAAATGTTTTGAAACAAGATTCTTCAAAGACCACATCGCGCTGCGCACAGCCCAAAGCCAGCTCCCACTGACAGCGTTTGTAAACGGGAGCCTCCAGACGTGCCGCAAAGCACTTCCCCCTGGCCGAGGAGGGGCTCGGACAGAAAGAAACCTCAGAGATTTGATCGTTGCTCTGTATTGTGCAAGAGCTTGGCACAGAAGCCAAACACCCAGGGCATCACTTGGCTCTCCTAACAGAGAGATACACTATCTTCCTACGATATTGTCCCCTTCCTGCTGCAGAGTATCGCCCGAGTTAGAGAGGACAGAATGACTTCACACTAGGCCACGAGGCAGAGATGTCACCTTCAGCCTTTCATCTCACCAGTTATCGCTGAATTACAGGGTGGGGCAGAGTCCTCTGGAAAAAAACGACATCCAAAGCGCGTCTGCCAGGAGGCAGAAGTTAAAGCTGCCCAGTAGCTGTCCTTCAGACCCTTCTGGGCACTTAGGAGCACGCGGGCAAACCCTTCTACCGGTGTGTTGAGCTGTCTGTCAAAAACTCTCGGCCGCAACTGAAGGCTGGACATGCCCGGTGGGTGTGGGGGACTCTGACGTGAACACGGAGCAGAAAGCTGAACAGAAAGGGGAGGAGGCAACAACAGTGGAAACAAAAATATTTCAGGTTTGAAAGTGTGCCAAAGACAAAAATCGACTGCGTGGTGCAGGATTCCACCCCCCCGCTCTTGTCGAAGACCTTGAATTGGTCGCGTGCCGGTGGCAGCGCTGGGGTCCCATTGCTCCCCCATCCCGGCGCTGGCGGCAGGGCGCGTGAAGCCAGCCGCAATAACCCCAGGGTTGCTGAGGGCTCCTTCAGCCGGAGGAAGCGGCACGGTGCCAGCCCGGGCCGGTTTCTGTGATTACGTCCCCGCGGGTGTGGCGGTTAAAACCCTGCATGGGAGCGGCGCAGGGGCAAATGCGAGCGGAGCGATCACAGATCGCAGCGTCAGCTGAGAAAAGATGGCCTCAGCGTCTCCCTCTGCGGCCTCCACGCAGACCACCTTGCCCTCCGGACTCGCCGTCTTCAAAACCATCCCCTACGCGTTCATCCTACCAGAGATCGTGAGTATGGCAAACTTTGCTGCATTAGAGCACCTCACTGACGGCTCTAGTGAATCTAAAAATCAGGGAGCAGCCCCCAAAATGATCCTGAAGACAGTGTTAATGGGAAATAAGGTCCTGTCTTTGAGCTTATACTGAATGCACAAAGGTGGTCTTCGTGATGTGGTTTTTTTGGGAACAGCTTGAGGACAAGATACACTCCAGCTCCATCCCAGAGCCCATCGTGCGAGGGTCGCTGGCTGCCGTAGGGCTGGGAGAGGCTGCCCTCCGGGGCAGGAGTAGCTCTAGTTATCGCACAGAAACTGCTTGAAAATCAAGGGAATTTTTTTCACTGTATGAAGTCTTTCCAAGGGCTTGAAGGCCTCACAAGGATGTCTTGTCACGTGTGACTCTTTCAATTGCTTCTGGGTCCAGAGGGCTGGCGGTGGGCCTGGCTGAGATAACCGCTGGTGTACTTTGACACGCTACACGGCGCTGGTGACCCACATTGGGTACAATCGCTGTGGCCGGGCTTTGCCGTGAGCTGCCTGTGCCAGCGGGCTCAGCTCCCCGCTGCGAATCTGGGGGAGTTTCATCCACCGGAGCTGGAACGGCGCAGGGCAGCGTGAACTTATCCAGATAACCCCGCGTGCCATTTGTGCACCGGAAATATTCTAGGTGGATCCAGAGCGAGCGACTCACTCTGGGTTGGTGTCTGGAGTCAGGAGGAGACTTCCTCGTGCCACAATTTCAAGCCCAGGAGATTAACCAGCGGGCAGGGCCGGGCAGACGCGGCCGTTCGCCCTTCCCAGATAAAAGTACATGTTCTGGCTTCTCTGCCAAAGCCCTCGGGGCAAGATGTTTACTTGCGTGGAACACAGCAGCAAACCTTTGCCTTCTGTAAAAAACAGTTTGAAGTATCTCCTGAGAGCGTTCAGGGACACCCGTGGCAGCTTGCGGTGCTGCTGTTGCTCCGGGAGGCTGGTCGGTTGCTGCCCAACGATGCAGGGCTTCCAACGGCAGCTGGGGGAGGCGAGGGAGGACTCGGGGAGGAAAAAGGGCTTTCCCCATGCCAAACTCATCGGAAGTTTGTCCCCGGCAGCTCTGCGGTACCTGGGTGTGGATCCTCGTCGCTGCTACCTCCGTCTCCCTCCCGCTGCTGCAGGGATGGGTGATGTATGTGTCCCTCAGCTCCTGCCTCATCTCCCTGCTGCTCCTCATAAGCTACCTCTTCGGCTTTCACAAAAACAACGAGAACTGGAAAGTGCTGGTAAGGAGGGGCTGGGACACCGGCAGATGTTGGCAGCAGCAGCGCGGGCGCAAAACCACTGTGGCTGGTGATGAGTTAGCTGGCCAGCTGCTGGCCCTTCTGCGAGCAACCAGCCCGTTTTGCTCCTTTTGCCTTGACTGGAAACGCTGAGGGAAGCTGTGCCACGCCACGAACGCTGCGTGGGCCCAGGGGAGGGTTCGGCGTGGTACGAGGGTTTGGTCCCAGGCCCTGGCCGGGCGTGTGCATCCCCTTCACGTGCAGAGGATGGACATCGTCCTTAGGGTGAACCAGAGAAGGACAGTCCCGAGCAGGTTCTGATCCTCGCCGCTCCCTTGTTTTGCAGGACAGTTTGTACCACGGCGCCACAGCCATTCTGTACATGAGCGCTGCAGTCTTGCAAGCCAACGCAACCATCCGCTCTGAGTTCGGCCTCAATTCGCCACTTCACTACCAGCTCAACAGTGCCGCATCGGTGAGTCGGTCCAGTAAATCCCAGACAGGTCAGAGTGCTCACGGTTCCCCTCAGGGAGATGCAGGAGTGAATATTAAAGCCACAGCAGAGCCATCCCAAGCCCAGCAGTGTCACACTGGTCAGAGCTTCAGCTCCTCGTCTCTGTTGTGTTGCGCAGCCAGTGTGGGCTTCTTGGGGTCCAGCAGCTCGTGGACAGCCCTGCATGGCTGCCTCCTGGGAAATGCGGGGGGCTTTGCCAGGTTGAGAGCACCGAGAGGAGATGGGGTTAGACTCTCCCAGCTGACTCCAGCTTTTGCTCTTCTTCCTCTCCTGCAGTTCTTCGCCTTCATCACGACCCTCCTGTACATCCTCCACGCCTTCAGCATCTACTACCAGTGAGCCCAGCAGCGCCAGCTTCGCCTCTGCAGGACGAGGGCTTTCCCAGCGCAAGGGATGCAGCCATCTTCCACCAAGGTGTCCCTGCCCCGGCCGCATCACCATGAGGGGCGGCAGTTGCTTTTTCACTTCACAGAAGGAGGGATTTTTGTACAGCGGTGTCGTGTCTGTGTGCTTGTGGGGACGTTTTGCACCTGGCCCACAGGCTACACAAGGGGAGGGACTGGGTGCAGGCTCTGAGCCAGCCTCCCGCTCTGACGTTCCACCAAATAATAGATGACCAAGGGGGGCGGGGGGGGGCCGGGGAGAAAGAAAAAAAAAAAGGAAATCACTGTTCCTTCAAACAATTTCCCTTCTTATATTTCTTGTCTCTGGTTCAGCTAGATCACTCCTAACAATACTATTGTGTTCCTTGACTTTCAGATCATTTCATTGGTATATGCAGTACTATAAGAATAAAGTGTCTACTAACAGTGTGACCAAACAGATTTCGACCACTATGTAAGCTATGTTCATTGAACAAGCTAATTTTACTCCATAAGAATTAAAAATTTCCTTTCAAAAGCCAGAAAGTGTTCAACAGACTTTTTAAACAAGTTAATCGTAGAACTTCCAACAAACTTGTAGATACAGTATAAAAGCATGGCATGAAAAGACTTATTACTGTGAGCAGTAGTTGTTCTCCATTGCCATTACAAAACCTGCAGCCGCAGAGGACGGTCACCGGCAGCACCATCACCTAGCACTGGTGTTACAGGCGTCCCTCCTCTCTGCATCTTCGGCGCTGGAGTGACTGGTAGAGGGAGCTCCCTCCTCTCTCTGTCTCAGAAAATCCTCCGCTTCTGGGATAGCGTTGACTCGCAGTACATCTAAGTAGAGAAGGTAGTCCTGGAGACAAGCCGGCAACGGCAATTCCCGGATAAACCGGTCCGATCGCAGGCGTTCACTCGTCAAAATGGACCGGATCTCAAGACGACAAAGATGAGACAGGGAAGGAATGAAGGCTGAAAAATTAAAAACCAAGTCAAACAGTGAACAGTGTCCTCATTTCAGGAAGGCACAGCACTACTTTACAGTCCCTACCCATATTTTACAGCACATGCATTAATTTGAAGTGGACAACGTAGCCTGAACCGAGAATACCTACTTAAAACACGCTGACCATGAACTGAACGATGTAATGAGTAAAATCCATTCAAATACATTTTATCTGTTTGTTTGTTTAGGGTAACTGCTACTTCTGCTCCCCGGTTTCTGGACAAGCTATGTCACAGCCTGGAAGCTGGCACACACAGACTTTTTTTCCTAACAGCACTGCTTACCAAAATGGCTCTTGGGAGTCCAAGTGAACTTCTCTTTGTATTCTGAAAGGTCTTGCTCTACAGCTGGAGGAAGTCTCTTCCAGTTTGTGAACTCCAGGATGAAATTAAGGGCATTCTTGCTTACAGAGAAAATCCTGCGTAACAAAACTCCCTTAAAATATCATTTTACACAATACCATAAATATAATAATGGAAACAAGGCATGAAAGCTTCACTGATTTGTAACAAATCCTTAACAACCTACATCCTAAGCACAGAAACAGAAAACCATTAAAGAGAAATACAAAGTAATGTTGACAGCACAAGCCTTTACTAATGCAATTTTATCTACCTCTACTTCTTTTTAAAAATAAGTTAGACTGTAAGAGGAAAATATCTGCTCTGAAATTTAAATGGCTCAGTAACAGGGAACATTCTCCTCTGCACTGATTTCTTATTCCATTTCCACCGTAATTTTACTAAGAGGTCAAGACACCAGAGCATCATAAACATTGCCATCACTTTTGGAAGAAAAAAAAATGCACATATATTCAGCTGCTTATTTATTAAAACAAAACAAAACCCCTCCAAATTTGCAAGTGTTTCAAACTCTCCTTCTACCACAGATTGCATGTATATGTATTCAGAAATCAGTACGATTTCCGTTTCAAGTCTTTCGCATGTGTCAAGGATTTTAACAAATAGCTTAGGTGAACAAAGTGTGTAAGGAGGTTTAACTGGTTTAGTATGTCACGTGATGAAGAGCCGTGCAATTTCACAGAACAGCTTCTCGACTAGATGTAGACAATCCTGAATTGTCATCTGACTGGAAATCTAAACGCTTTAAACACACAAAAATACCAGACTAAAAATAATTTAATACACTTGTTTTTTTACAAGAGATTAATGTCAAAGTTATATTATTTCCTTTCTAGTTTTTATTATTTC
This sequence comes from Chlamydotis macqueenii, assembly GCF_036417535.1. Lineage (NCBI taxonomy): Eukaryota > Metazoa > Chordata > Aves > Otidiformes > Otididae > Chlamydotis > Chlamydotis macqueenii. Next base: position 126,079,087 of record NC_141558.1, on the reverse strand, counting down.
ATTTTTCATGTTTGACTGAACTTTCATACATTCACTGAAAGCCATACAGGAGAGAGATCTCATTGCCTAGCCTTCTTTAATAGAACGGCGATTTTACTTTTCCCACTGGTAATCAAAATTGTCAGTGCTCCAGACTGACCAGTTTACGATTGACTATACAGTTGCTTTGCACAAGGAGCCAGAAACAGTTAATAAACCACGTGCATAAATGTCATTTGCTATCTACTGTCCCCCTGTTATTTTCCAGGACAGAATAGTTAATACTGAAGTTAAGCTTACAAAAACATCAGTTTTGTAGATTACGATGAGCTAAGTGGTATTTTTAGAAGTGGGTATTTAAACAAAGGAAGTGATTGGTATAAAAGTATTTGTGGATTACGTAACAAAATATCAAAAAGCATCATAGATGATATACACGGACAGTGAGGTTTGTTTACTCACTGAATCGCAGTCCTGTGTTTACTTTTGCAATCGCTTAGTCGTCTATGAATAAGTACGATCTACAGAAGCACAGATACACCCGCTTCAGAGATGCTCCTCTTAATTACTGCTCAGGAAGCCACGGATGCCAGGTCAACAGAATCTCGCAAATGAATGCACGTAAAACTACCAACGATATCTTAACCATGATATCTTTAACCGTTACGCACGTAATGAGTTTATATATCTCACATTATCTGGTTAACAGCTGAGACATGGTAGTAAAATTTAAGTGTCATCTTCACAGACAAGAAAAAAAACCAGCAGAAAATACAAATACTCCATAATTTTAAATATAAGTTCAAATCTGTGTGCCTAATTAAATACAAAACATCACCAAGCCGTTATTTGTATGTGGAATAATTTAAACAGAAACAAATAAACCAACCAACCAGCCAGAGTGGAATTTTTGCCATGTTATTCTCTTTAACACAATCTCTAACTGCACCTGTTTTCTCTCCTCCTAGCCTCGGCCCAGCTTCACCTTACATTTTTTTCCCCATCTCTCCTGACCTTCTCGGTATTCGAAATTCTTTTTGCCATTGCCATATTACACACACGCTATTTGCAACTACATTTGGGGGCTAATAAGAGACGTTCGATATAAAAATTGGGAAATCATGCCTTTCTCCAGGGTAGTGATAAAGCACTCTCCATTCTGGCTTTCTTCCTAAAAGAAATTTGTTTTGCTGAATCCAGCCATTACCAGTGAATGACTTATTTCAGACTTTCCATAATCCTCATCACTCCCGATCACGGCAAGTGATTATCAAGCACTATCCTCCGAAAGCACGCGTTAAATAACATTGGCAATAGCTTTGCAGATTAGCATACAAAGTGTAAGTAAACAAGCTGACATTATCTGCTTACCAGAATCCGCACATTAAATTCACGGGATTAAAACCAGCCAAGAGCAGATAAGGCAGCCATTCCTTGTACTCCTCCTGCGCTTTAATTGTGTAAGTGATGAACTCCGATAACTGGTCCCCAGAAGGCAGCGAACAGCCCAGCTTCAAGAAGCGTTGAAACAAAGTAAACTTTTCATGGAATAGGCAATGTCCCAAGTTAATCCCAAGTAAGGTGATCCGGTATTTCAGGAAAATATCAATGAAATAAAAAAACCTGTGAACAGCACATGAGGAACAGGACATCCAGTTAGTTTTCACCCCAGAAAGCATCTACCACTTCGCTGCTTACATCCAAGAAAGCAAATTTCTTCTACCCCAAATCCCCCCACACCAAAGAAAAACCCAGCATGCCAGTCTGACTGCAGTTCTTTCTGGAAAGCATCAGTTTAAAATGTAAGAACTAGTTCAGGAGACCACCACGTGCTTGCTACATCGGGTACGGAGATATGGAAAAGAACATTCTGCCTCGTACCCCGATGCGTGATTTCACAGGCACCGTTTTGGATCCGGATGAGTCCCTGCCTCAAGCAAATCAAAATCACCTGCAGCCTGACCAGAGACACAAGAGGCTGTAACAGGAACAGTCACTGGGATGCACTTTCACTATTTAGAAAAAAAAAAAAAAAAAAAAAAAAAAAAAGAATTCTCTCCTTGATTGTCCTCTCCCAAAAAGGCCCTTTTAGTTAGCCAGATAAACTCAACCAAAATATTACTGTAGTATTTTCACTTTGGGAACATTATGAAACTAGCAAGTTATTTATTGCAATTACGGCATTGTAGATTGATGGCATGTATTTGGTAAAGTTTCAAAAAAACTTCCTAAGCCAACTGCGATCCTATTAATTAACAGCATGCAACTAGTACACACTTTACAAACACATATTCAAACATATTCAGCAAAGAATATCCCAGAAAGGTTAATTCTCTCAATAGCTTTACCCTGGGGGGGAAAAAAAAAGCGCATCACCTCAAGATCATAATTTTTAATTATAACAGGCTTTCTCATAAAAAATAATTCCTGAAATAGCCTCTACCCACCTGTGTACAAGCCTCAATTGTTCACAGGGATGAGAACACCAAGGCAGGTGTTTGGCCTCTTGTTTTCCATGTGGGACTGGTTCTGATTTCTTTTATTTAAGGAAGAAAAATCAAAATATGAAATATTTTAACACTTCTTAGATTCTAGAAGTTTGTCACCTGCAAACATTTTTTATCCAAAATACTAACATAGAGAGAATGTGCCTTGGTGTTCTCATCCCTGTGAACAATTGAGGCTGGGATATTCTTTGCTGAATACGTTTGAATATGTGTTTGTAAAGTGTGTACTAGTTGCACGCTGTTAATTAATAGGATCGCAGTTGGCTTAGGAAATATTCTGTTAGAATCTGAGTTTTAAGAAGATGTAAAAGCCTTTAATAAAGATATTTTCCTTAATGCAGCGCACTAGCCACATTACCTCACATCACTGTTCCTGAGGAGAAGTGTCTACAAAGGGTGAACTAACTAGAATTCTGGCAAAATCTTAAATGATACATAGCAATCAGGTGAAGAAGCTTTTATACCTTATTATATTTCCTCCAAAATTAAATAAATTAAAATACTTACTCTTTTTGGAAAACCATACACATGGGCGATCTGCAGTTGAAGTTAAGGCACTCTTGCGCATCTGGACTGTAGCCTTCTTTGAGCAGCATTTCCAAACATTCTGTATGACCACCGTACACCGCTGAATACACAGGGCTCACTTTGTCTTTGCCTTTGTCACAAATCCGATCCGTAATTGGTATTAGCAGCTCTAATATCCTGCAAATATTTACAAACACTATTTATTTTGTGATCTTACGCAATAATTAATTGTAAACTTATGGGCATTTTTCACATGGCCGTTACAAGTTCGGGAGAAAATCCTACCTGTTTTTTCACTACTGAGGTTGCATAAAAGAACAATCTTTAGCATTTCATACATAGACCCTTAGCAAACATCGTGCTTTGGCACGGATTTAGGCTGGCAATAAATATTTTAAGCTGAACCAGAGACAGATATTCCTATTATCCAACAAACACTTTTACAGCAATACGCATATTAAATAAGCAAACTGACAATGGGAGTTGCAAATAAAATTAATACTTACTTCTGTTCAACAACACTCACTGAGATAGTGAAACAGAAAAACCATTCTGTTTCATAGCTCACACCTCTGGTTCACATCCTTTCCAGCTAACAAGGATTAGTGACAAACACCGATTCCTCTACTACTGGAACTTACTGGTGCTGCTCAGAGGTCGCCAGTTACTTATTGTTGCAAAAGACAGGAAGGTAGCATTTGATTTAAAGACATTTTTAGTACTGACAACTTCACTAACTCATCTTCAGTTTCTGAGCTACTACAGCCATCAGTTTGACGAGAGGCATCAATTTGACACACAAACTTTAATGACAACTCAGCTGATTACCTGCTTTTGCTAGGGGTTAAGATCGAGGCTCCTACTAATTCTGCAGTTAGTTAGTGTCACCATTAATATATTTCACTTTAAGTGCTGTCACACACGTGCAAATCCCAGCATTCCTGAGACACGCTTCTCCGCAATGGCCTGCTACTCTGGGAACTTCCTTCCGCTCATGGTTTTCTGCTGTGAACGTAACTTACATCACTGGGACTGGGGAAAGCTACAAATGCATTTCTAGCGGGATTAAAGGAACTGTTTTGTGGCTTTTGTTTTCTGTCTGGTTCAGCCAATTCATTATTTGTATACGATTACTTCTGCTACTTAATGGTCAGGACTAGAATTCTACGAGCTGTTCAAGTCATGTTCAAAGCACATGCTAGTGTCATTTATATTCTAAAATATGAAAGTAATATGGCTATTGACTGAACTGGTATCTGATTCAGCACCGTGGAGAACCCCCTAAACGCGTCAGGATACGGATTAGACAGACACAGATTAGATGCTGAACTCAAAATGGTCATTCACTTTACTGGAACTACTAGCAAGCACTTAAAAGACAGAAAGAATTAGAAATGCTAAACTACAAATCAGCTTGAGAACTCATTTTCCTTCCTTACAGAGCTGAACTTCCTCTTTGTCGATTAGGTTTTTACTACCAGAATCTTCTGTCTGAATGTCTTTGTAATCACCTACTTTTTATGGCCCATTTCAGCCGCTGCGTGAATAGGTAACTGCCAGTTATCCTCGTTGCAGTAGAGATTTGGATCTGCCCCTTTTGACAGCAGCAGTTCCACACATTCTGTGTGGCCCTCCTGCGCGGCAATCAGCAGGGGAGTGGCCCTGTCCTTAGCTTGGCAGTTCACATCTGCACCTAACAAAAAAAGCCAAGACTTTACGTCACCACTACAGGACACAAAATAACACCCAATTACTGTTATTCATTAATTGGTTTTCACAGAGTGACTTCCCAACACAACAAGTTTTCCACAGCAATAAGGAAACACCAACTAGCTTCTTGCTAACTTTTTAAACAGTCAGTGGTTTAACACTAACTCTGTCAAAGATCAGCACAGCAGGAGATAAAATGCTGGAGGAAAGGCAACGGGCTAGGCAACCTTTCGATTGCGATTATCCTTTAACAATCAATCCCTGTTCGGCAGATCAGTTAGTATGATTTCTCTGGTCAGGGCACGGCACCCTCAGGCTTAACAGTTACGGCAATTAATTCTGGGTGTCAGGACACACACGCTTAGACATGTAAGACTTGTTCATTATCTGAATGAAACTGTTGCTGTCACTTTACGACCAGAGAGAGATATTTTCACTCAGCCTGAACAATATCCTATTACAAGAGCAATGTCATCAAAATCAGACCACTACAGTAGCGCTACTGAGGGCTTCTAGAAGACCCCGATGATCCTTAATCTTTCCATTAATCTTTTTTAATTTATTATTTCCTACCATCGCTTGCTGAAAACTACCTTAAACTACTGAAACAAGATTTAAGCAATTAAGATGGTTTTGCATACCCATCTGCATCTAAAATTACATAAAAAATACTAAAATTTGAAGTTATGACAATTTTAGTTCTGCTTTGGCATGTATCTGGTGACAGGCTGATGCAAGTTTAAGAACCATGAAGCTAAATGAACGATCACTCTTACCGTGGGATACAAGCAGTCTTAAACTCTCCAGCTTTCCATACTGAGCAGCAACAAACAAAGGTGTAATTCCAAAGTCATCCTTAGATTCCTTGCTTGCCCCTTTCTCCAGGAGTATTTTCATTATCTCAGTGCATCCCTGAAATAAATGTTTTTATTCTTAACCAACAGAAAAAAAACCCCAGGGAATAGGTATAATCTATTTTTCCCATGCATTCCAAATAGAAATAAGAAAAAAAAGCAATACAGTCAATATTCTAAAGGTGTACCGAAAAATTAATGGTAGAAAAAAAAGATTAAGACGAGTTTAATTCTATTTTTCACATCTGCTCATTTACACAACACATAGAAATGGAAATTAAATTAGTTTATTAGAACCATTAAGCTAAGATATTTCTATTCTGGGAACAGGTGATATATCGCACTGATTACGAGATATTAAACAGAACTCTTTCTCAAAAAAAATCTTGTACAATATCTGAGCGTGTAAGTACATGCAATATTTGTAATACTTAAATAATTATTGCTTCCCAACATCAACATCTCATCTAGTTTCAGATACACTCTTCAGTGCACAGCAAGCCCTTCAGCATTTAGACAACCTTAACGTTAGGACTCCTAGGCTAGGTTAGGAAAAATTACCTGATAAAAAGGCAAAAAATAGACAAATTAGCACTCAGAATACAGCAGGTACAGAAAAATTATATGACACACTTACAGGTTACCTGAAAAGAAGCTTGGTGCAAAGAATTCCATCCAGACCAAGAATGAGGGCCTTCAACATTTGCTCCGTGTTGGAGCAGAAACTTTACAATGTCTACATGTCCATTTTCAACAGCTTCAAATAGAATAGTGAAAAAAGAAAAAAAAAAAACCAATTCTTATTAACTAGATTTACAGAACTCATTGAATAACTCAAACAGTCTCACCGCTAACTTCCTGACACAATGATCGTAATTCTTTTAAACTTGCCTTACATATGCTTGCCTTTTACATTTACACCTCCAAAATAGAGTTGGAGAACGGAAATTTACCCACAAAATTTTTAGTTATGACTTGTTAAAATTCCACCCATGCTGTGCTAACGCAGGTAACAAAAGCAAGTCTCCCTCATCCCTTGTTCCCGTGGAACAGAGACACAATTCTGCCGCAGGCAGGTAACTGCAGCAGCTTCCCAAAGCCGTGAAGCCCAGTGGCTAGCTTAGAACAAACTCCTCCAAACTTAAACCTCCTTTTAAAAAGTTTAAAACTGTTTTAAACACTTATGTAAAACTAATTTATAATGTGTATATTTACTTTATGCTACTGCATTCGCTGACAAAGCCTTCTTTAGCACCCTGATTCATCCTCAAGTTTTTGCCAACAACAATTCTACCAAGGCACTGTTCCCGTGTAACCGCCAAAGCCTGATGCGGTGACAGATGACCTGCCAAGAGTTGCTGCTGAATAATTTTTAGAGTATTAGTGCACGAGCACACCAAAGGAGTGCCTCTGGCTTGTAGTACTCAATATCCAGCACAGAGCTGTGCCATAGCCCCATTACACAGTCTGGACTAACCCGACCATAAACTTCTTCCTTTCTAAAAACATCTTGGATATGCAGCCCTAGGACCGTCCCTTGGCCCTGTCTAATCTATGTAAGCACTTACACAGAGTGTTAATTATCATGACCCAGTGCGCTTTTAGTGATTATTTCCCCACAAGTGCTGCCTGTTACCAACTGTTTTAAGCAAATAACCTATTTAGTTGTTTAAAAATAAAATGTGAATAGACTTGGAAACAAAGGTAACGTTGCAGCCGTGATGTTTGCCTGGGTACGGAGGTGAGTAAAACTATAAGTGTAAGTAATCAGATGATTTAAACTCTTGAGGATTCACCTAGGAACAGTGCAGTGGTCGCTTCAGTGGTAACTTCATTTGGGTCAGCCCCAGCTTCCAGAAGAACACGAACACTTTCCAAAGACCCGTGGCGTGCCGAAAGATGCAGCGCGCACATCCCTTCAAACGTCTTTGAATTGATGTAGTCATCAGATGGAGCTACAAATGGGAATAATGGAGGGAAAAAGAAGCATGTTTAGCAATGAATGAGAAAACACAGTTATTTTCTTAAAATAACTGAGATGTGTGGCCTACAGCGTATCCACGAACATGCTGTCACCAACTCCTTCAAACAGCTGCGTCAGTTATTGCTGGCCCTACGCGGACACCCGCCTTGGGCAGAGAGGGTAAAGTAATATGAAATGTCATTCACAGGCTACAACATGTCAGTTTGTCTTTACCAGAGCTGGTCAGTGTCTATGAAACTGCACAGAAATCTACAAAACAAGTTAGAATTATGGCAAGAGAAATCTATTTAATTTCTGTTTCATATCGCAGGGGGATTTAGAAGAAAAATCATGCTATTTCACACGGAATTTTCCTTACCTGCACGAACCAGCAGCCTCAGACATTCACTCGAATTGTGAGCTGCCGCTTCGTGGATGGGCACCCACCCCCTGTTATCCGGGACATCGACGCTGTACCCCTGCTTAATTAATTTCTTCAGCATTTTCACGTTGCCTTCTCTGGCTGCCAGCCCCACGGCAGAGCACCGATCAGAATAGGCCTCGGTGAAATCCATCCTCGCGTACGGCAAACTCTGCAGGGGGAAGGTGGGAGGAAGAAAGAGGAGAAGAGAAGCCTGTTAGTGCAAGATATGTGTATGAGGGCTCGGTTTGTGGGTTTTTGGGGAGGAAGAAAGAGGAGAAGAGAAGCCTGTTAGTGCAAGATACGTGTATGAGGGCTCGGTTTGTGGGTTTTGGGGGGGGAGTTGCGGGGTTTCGGGGGGACAATAGCTCCCTGGGAGGCACGGCTACGGAGGGCTGGGGCATCTTTTCCCGGGCCAACCGACCTCAGGCCGCCTTCCCCTGCCGCAGCCCGGCCGCCGGCGCAGAGGGAAGCCCGCCGCCTTTCCCGCCCCGCCGGCAGTGCGCAGGGCCGGGGCGGGGCGGGCCCCGGCAGTCGGTCGGCCATGTGGGTGTTCGGTTACGGTTCCCTCATCTGGAAAGTGGATTTTCCTTACGAGGAGAAGATGGTGGGGCGCATCGAGGGATACAGCCGGCGGTTCTGGCAGGGCAGCACCGATCACCGCGGGGTGCCGGGCAAGGTGAGGCGGGGCGGGGGGTGGAGGGGTGGCCGCGGGCCTGGGCCTCCCGGCGCGGCGACCGCCATCCCGCTGCCAGCCGGGCGGGGAGCCGGCCCGTGTCCCGGAGCAGCTTGCCGATGCCAGTCATTCCGGCCCTCTCCGGCAAATCCCGAGCTTAAAAATTGCCGCTTTCACTTCTGATTTATTGCACTGTGGCGAGAAGTGTTGCCTGAAGCCCCAAAATTCATCTCCTTCTGTGCTATCGGTGCAAAAAAAAAAAAAAAAAACCCAACCAAGCAACATAACGAACTTCAGAGAGAAGAGTGGTAACAGAAATAACTGTCGGTCCATTCTAATAGCTCAAAAATAACCGGATTAGTTATTAATCTAAATAACCAAGGGAAAATGCCTCGGTGTGCGTGTCAGGCTTTGAGGAGAAAGGCTAATTAGTAAGTAAAGGCCAGAAGCGTTGACCTGAGTTAACTACCTCGCTGTTTTTCAGCTTTTTTTTTTTTTTTTGCTTTCAAATGAAACCTCATGGAGAAAATATTTACCATTTGTAAAAAAAAAACAAAAAACAAAAAACCAAAACCCACCAAGAAACTAAAATTCCAAAGTGAGCATTCCCAATTTCATGCGAAAATACGTATTTTTAAGCCACAGGATGAGAATAACCGAGTCTTATTCTGCTTTGGAAACCTGTATCACCCTCCCCATCGAAGGGCTATCACCCTTCTATAATTCTGAATAGCTCAACAAACGTTCAAAGCAACAACAGGTTACAGAAGCAGCCAGCAAGTTAGGTGAATGACATTGATGTGGCAGGACTGTTATTTACAGCTGCAGACGCTGCTTACGATTTCGTAACCAGAAACGCAAACTGATCATAAACGTGTAGGAACTGACACTTGCGTACAGCTCGCTAACAGTTTACCTACTGTGAACGCCGGTTTTGTGTCATGAAAGTGCACTTTCCTGATCCTCTGACCTGGTGACTCCACGCTGTATCTGCGGCTGGCTCGGTCGGTTTGTCTCACTGGACAGCTAGCGTTCGCTTTCTCAGGGGGAACACTCATTTCTCATCTGCCAGTCATCCTTTGTCAAAGATTATGTTTGTGTGAGCACTGGGGAAATGTCTGTTCCTCTCTTAATTTGGGTGAATTGAAAAGGATGTGCAGAAGTTGTTAGGGTGGGGTATATAACAGCGTGATCCCATCAGCCTCCCCTACTTAGGAAACCAGGCTTTAAAAAAAAGAAATAAATAAAATAAAAAAACACAATCAGTCAACAGAGAAAGTCTTACTCTTCAGGCTTCAGAAAGGAATAAAGCCTGGACAGGCCAGTTTTTCTTCCTTTCTGCAAGTAGCCTTGGTGACCTCACTGCATTACCTTCTGCCGGGAGAGATGAAATTCCAGGGAACGCTCAGAGTGACTGTCTGTGTGCAGATGTTGGAAATTTTGCAAAATGGCCACGCCGGGTTACTACTAACCAGCATATTTCTGCCCCAGTGAAGGTCATACCCAGAACCTTCATCTGCAGGCCTACCACGCCTTAAAACAAGAAAAAAACCAACCCCACAGAAGCCCACGCTGTGTTCTGTTTAGATGCTTGTTTGGACAGACTGAGGATACAGGTCGTTATTTATGTAGACTGGTTAATGCATTTTATTTTATATTTTATACAAAACACTTAGCATTAACAAAATACGCTTTTTCTGAGCGTCAACAAGCGAATGCCTTTTTGTATTCCTGCAGTCTGTGAGTTGTTACTCCTACTTGCAAGGCAAAAAGGCTCCCTCAGCGCACACCGAGAAAACACACAGCTGGGACCTCCCGCTTCACCAGGCCAAACGCTCTAGGATATAAAATCTTTACAGTCCCTGACGTCGGAGATTAATTACATCTCTTGTGAGCGAGCTACAAACGCGACTGCCCCTTCAGCACTAACACGTTTTAAATAAAACAGTAATAGCAACAAAATAGTAGCCAACAAGTTAAAAAAAAATCTCTCCTGAAAACACTCATTGCTCCAACATTCCACGCTCGGCGCAACAAAAACGTACAGAGCACTTTTACGTACAATGGCCGCAAGCTTTTAGCGCAACACTCTGTTGACCTTGTACTCGCACTTTGAACTGCTCAGCTCATACTGTAATCAGACAGTTAACTAGTTATAAGGTGACGTTTAATCACGGGGACATAGTTTACAGGATGTTAAATTGGAAAAAGTTTTGTCAGGACACATCAAGAAATGGTTGATTCTTTCTTTTGCATTCTTAAAAAAAAATAATACTGCGACTTATGCCTTAGCTGTATTTAAAAAAAATAAGATTTTCAGAGGACTATTCCAAGTACTATATTAAAGCAGCTTGAATTTTACCAGGCAATAACAATGTTCCCTGGAATAAAAAAGTTACTGGCTTAGAAAGACTTGAGTAAGTAACAGAAGTGTTTTCATAAATGGCAAATTCAAATTTCTTAGTGCATGTTTCAGGAAGAAATGGCATCAGAATTGCAAAGGGCTGAAGCCTGAAGCTGTTATTATCACAATATGGTTTGAACCAGACTACTAGCTTGTTGCTACCAAAACAGTGAGGTCTGGCTTCTTCTTGCAACCCTCCTCCCTCCCAGCTTCGGATCGCTCGCTTTAGCGGCTCTCCCCAGTCCCGCACGGCACAGCGACAGGCCTGATGTTTGGGGAATCTCAATTCTGGCTCTGCCAGAGACTCTCTTTGTTCCTAGCCCTCCACTGTGCTTAGAAAAAAAAAAAACCAAAAAACCAGGGAAACTCAAGGACATGATTAATCTAGCTCCAGCTGTCTGCTGCTACTGTCCAAACAGAAAACTCGGAGTTTCTGCATGCACAGAATTACTGGGTCAGCTTAAGGCTAAATCATTTTAAGATAATGAAGGGCTTTTAGTTTGTTAAAGGTGAAACGGAGAAAAAAGGAGGTTGGACTAAAGGATCTCCTGAGGTGCCTTGCCACCTCCGCGATTCCCTGATTTCCCTGGGTGGTTTCTTCCCGTTGGATGGCTGCCAGCGAGGAGCTGTAGGGGAAAGGACGGATAGATAGGCTCCTATTACGCTGTAATGAGCCATGGGAAAATAGAAAAAGCTATGCTTTATGTTTCAATAAACTTTTGCTTTTAAGGAAACCATTTAAGATTATTACATTCCTGCTTATTAGCAAACTTAACACCTCCCTTTCTGAAAAATAAATAAATAAATAAATAAATCAAGAGGTTGGCTGCGTCAGCCTTCCTGGCAGCAGGCTGCATAGAGCTGACAAATCCCTCAAAGACATCTGGTTTAGGAGATCACTCAAGTTTGCCCTTGCCAGTACTTGGGCACGACAAAAATTATTTTGGTTTATGTTACACAGCCGGACATTTATAGATGTGTTGTTTTCTTTACTTAGCTTGCAGGGGTAATACCTGTGTTTCGTTTTGGTAATTCCACACAAGACGAGGACTCTGCAAAACAGTACAAAAAATATCCCGTCCTTCCCTAGACGGGAAGATCATTCTTTCATCACACAGCCAACCTGAAGATTTTCCTTTAGTATTTAGGCGTCAGGTACAGGCATTCCCGGAAATAAAGAGAAAGCTGTTTCCACCACAGAATGTCTCTTTAATCCGTCATCTACAAAATCTCAGTGACCAATTTGAGTACACAAGTCAGGGAAGTATTAATGGCTACGGAAAAAACTGAGAGCTGTATGGAAAACTAAGCCACACGTATATGTACACACATATTTATGTAAACATATACACTTCTGTAATAAAGACAAATGGTGGAGCCATCCCAGTCTCACATTAACATGTAAGAGTATAGCTGCTGGCCTAACTACACAGCAGTCGTCACAGAGGCAGAAAAATAAAACCAAAGACAAAATTTACTGTTCCATGACGTTGTGGGAGTAACCACAAGTATGACGACAATAAAAGGTTCTGTATTACCTGTCAGAGTCTAACACAGTGACATTAGGGATAGTTTTATGAGAAAAGCTGTCTTTAGGAGAATAAAACCAGAAAGTAGAATGGTGAGGAAATGAATCATTGGTTGGGGAGGTGACATCTCACAATTCTTATGGCAGAGCTGGACCGTGGAAATACAAAGTGCCTGGAGAGGGGCGGTCATCCTGGTCAGAAAGAGGTGTGGAACTGCTTCTCTATAAAGGGAAACAAACTAAAAATAGCAGGAATACGAAAAACTACCATAAAGCAAGGCTCAACTGGGAAAAAAAAAAGTGAGAACAAACAAAACTCAGTAATTACATATTTAATCTCTGGAACTCACTGCAATGAGATCTGTCAGAGTACATAAAAGGACTAGAACTACCTGGGCAAATGGGTAGAAAAGGGGATGTGTTGGTAACTAAGACAAAGAAAGATGCAAGCATAGGTTTTGACACTCTGTCGGCGGCAGGAAAGCGTATCGTGGAGTGGAGCATCCCTATTTGTGTGTACACCCACACACACATACAGGCATGCCAAGAGCTCCTTACGGAGGTGCCTCTGCGCGTCTTTCTTTAGCAGTACCAGGTGCTTAGGAAGAGAGTTTAAAAAAAGACAGCGTGCTTAACTGGCTGACCGCTGGTCTTTATCTCAGCATGGCAGTTCTGACAGTGTGTATTCCCAGTCTGTTAATTGACCTGAATGAATGCTAGTAGCTCTGCTTTCCCTTACCTCTGACCAAAGACACCTGTATGCTAATTCGATGTCAAAATTAGCAATTTTAAACTACAAATGCAGCTTTCCATAGGGTTTTATGTTCTAAAACTTTATTCTCCAGTTTATAGAACAAATGTCAACAGTTTTCTTTTCAGTATTTACAAACTGGCTTCTTACTCTTCCTGCAAGAAGCAACTCAGTGGAAAAATAAGCCATTGCCAAGGTATCCTCCCTCTGCCCAGTACAAGAGAATGAGCTGGGAGGGGGGAAAGAAGGGGAAAATAGCCTTTTGCACAATAAACTTTTTTTTTTCAGCTTTGAATAACATGGTGCTTACTAAACATTTTTATCAGATTTCTTTGTTCAAAACCATCTAATTAGCTAGGAGCTTTTAAACCTAGGAGTTGCCATGTGTCATACTGTCTAATTAACACTTTCTACAGTCCAGTTAGTGCAAACCAAGCCAGAAGTGGTAATACCTTGCAAGCTAGATTTCTATGTTACATTATTCTGCATGCCTGCGTATGAACTTTTTGAATGCATGTGAGAAGGTTCACCTCATCATCAGTCCGAAGATAAAAAAAATGGCATAGTATTGTGGAGAAGCAACATGGCTGAGGAGGACGCACTGAGGATAGTTTGACATTAAAGAATTACTGTCACCATTTTAAATGGTAGAATTGAGTCTGAACAGCACACACAAAGCAAGGGCATTCAAAACCTCCCCGTTTATGACTGCCCTTAATTTAACTTCTGTGTTGCAGACACCTGCCACTTGGAATTTAACATTTTGTTTATTACAGTTTATCTGATACAGATCAAAAGCTATTCTCAGACAATATTTATACTGGACCCCAAAGAAATAGACCTTATTGAGACTGTCCTGGATTAGTTCTCTGACCCCTTCATTACTTTTAATTGTTTTTTTTTCTTGTTTTGGTTTTGCGCGTGATTTAGGATAAAAGCCTCTAACTGAACTTTTTTTTTTTTTTTTTAATTTTAGCCTGGAAGAGTTGTGACCCTGGTTGAAGATGCTGAGGTATAGTACTCCTGTTCTGTTCTGTAGTGTACAGAATGTCGCGTTGCATTCTCAGCCTGTGTAGTAAGTCTCTATTAATTTTTGCTTCTCTACAAGCAAATAATTGAGTTATCTTTAGTGCAATTAAAAGTTCTCTCAAAATTTTTTGGAGTTGCACCAATGACTCTTGACTGTTTCAAATCAGTCAAACAAATCAAGACCACACTGCAGTGATAAAAAAGGAGATACCCTTGCTTTATTTTTAGCTACACAGATAAAATGCTTAAGGAATTAAATGCCTCAAGTGTGCTTTTGGTTTCTACGTAATATTGTGCATTATTAGCTCCTGTTTAGAGAAAACTGTCATTGGCCCGAGTCTCCAATGGGAGAGGGAAGAGAGGGAATCCCATCCCGCTGCTCCAGGAGAGAGAATCCCTGCAGGTACTAGTGCCTCCAGAGGAAGGGTGGCATGGAAGCAGAGGGAGGGCAAGGCCACACCACACCGGGCCATAAGACACAGAGGATGGGTATCTGGGGAGTTGTCAGTTTTTACTTACAGTTGCTTATCTATACAATTACCATCTTGCTGTCCTACCGATCTATTTCCCTGAAAGAGCAGCCACAAAGAGAGGTAAGTTTAGCAGCAATTGAAAACTTCAACTGTTTTTTGCAGTTAGCAAAATCAGCAGAATGCAGCGCGCTGTCTCCGACTGTGATTTTCTGTACCTTTCTAGTAAGGGTTTTGTTTCCATATTACTGAACGGCTGGGTACGGTTATGTTACAGGGACGCCTGTATAGACAAAGAATGGTTATGTTTGTTGTGACTCAGTTTGTATTGGTAAGCACACTTATTTGTTACCGTAGGAACTTTTTTCCCCTTAGCAAACCAGTTTGGTTTGGTTAGGGTTTTTTTTTCCCCCCTTTTCTCCAGAAACTGATGTGGCCAGATAATCACACTTTACACATAAATATCGAATGATATGACAAGTCATTTGCTCTAATACCAGTTACTCATTCTGCGGTTTAAAAAGGTAACCTTATTTTGAAGATATCTTAGCAGAATTCCCTATACTGAACACGAAATGAATGAGCTAGCAGTATTTGTCTGATGTAAATCTGTCTCCACCACACGCGTATATAATTTGCTATCAACACCAAATCAGGTCTGAATGGCAGATTTAACTGCAGAGAGTAACACGGGCAGAAGAGGCTGTTTGTAAAACTTAACGCATTTCCTGGGATAGCTGGAGTGAATCTGCATCCCAGACAGCTGAGTGAATCTGCATCCCAGTAGCATTTAGTGGGTAACAACAGACCATCAGCATTTTTCTGTGCTACTTCAAAACAAAACAAAAACCCCATGCAAATCTATCCCTACACACACCTCACTGATTTGTTTATATGAAACTTGGCAGGAGAGTGTAACTAAACCACATCACATTAAATACTTCTTCAGAGACGTTATCTGTGAGAAGGATGAAGAAATATTCAGATTCTCAAAGACAGGAATAAAATTTATCCTAACAGTGCTTGCTGAGGAGCTGGATGTGCCACGTTTCATTGTGCAGAATGAAGGTTAATCTCTCAGCTTTTTCTTCTCTGATTCAGTTTCAGAGCGGTAACGTTACCACGCTCATCCCTCCCAGTACGTGTAACAGATGTGACACCCAGGTCCTTAGAAATGAAACTGCAACTGAACAGAGAAAGGACCCAATCAAAAGTACTTCGAATTTGGCACTATTTTAAAACTTCTAATTTTCAGGTACACGTTTTGCGAGGTCCTTTTTGCCAGCGCTTTAGTAGCCCTGACAAGGCTATTTACTACTTCAAACTTAATTGCAAACCCTTTGTTTTGTAAGAAAGGCCTCAGCATTAGCAAGAGAGTGGATGATCAATCTGCGTAATTACCATTTGGACTGAAAATTTCCTACGTAAAGCAGCCCTTTTAGTCTGGGACTCTCTACAAACACTGTGAGAAACAGCTATAAAAAGATTGAAAATGGAAGAAAATTAATTTTTTAAAGAGACTTTTACCTAAATACAATAGAAATACATTAATTTTTGAGTATGCTTTTAAACACTGCTTGGATTTTCTTTCCTTCTGTCCTTCTGCAGGGGTGTGTATGGGGTGTTGCTTACCGATTGCCAGCTGGACAAGAATGTGAAGTAAAGGCGTACCTGGACTTCAGAGAGAAAGGAGGCTACAGGACCACAACCGTCGCTTTCTACCCAAAAGACCTGTCAGTGAAACCCTTTGATGTACTGTTATACATTGGAACTTGTGACAACCCTAACTACCTGGGTCCAGCACCTCTAGAAGAAATCGCTCAACAGATTTTTAGCGCAGTTGGTCCTAGTGGAAGAAACACAGAATATCTGTTTGAACTCGCTAGTTCTATGAGAAATCTCGTACCAGAAGATGCAGATGAGCATCTCTTCTCCTTAGAGAAACTAGTAAGGGAACTCTTGGAAAAGCATCGAAACCTAAATTGTCTATAAAGTAACTTCATTCTTTTAATGATCTTGCTTCATCTTCAGAGGAAGCGTTTTGTTGCACAGTGGGTTATATGACTTGGAGGCACGTTTCTCTGTACTATGCTGGCTTATTTATTTTAATATTGCATTCAAAATAGTAGTTGGTTATTAAAACACTCTTACAGAAATCATTCTTTCAGGACTCTACAGAAAGGGGAGCAGGGGAAGTGGTTTAGGTTTGAATTTGGTGTATTGGGTTTTTATCCAAAGATTACATCTTTATGAAAATCCCGAGAGAACAACTTTAGCTTTTTTTTTTTTAAATATAAATTATTATTTCAGGTTTAAAATAAATCTTTAGAATATTTTTAAGATGAAAATCTGCATTCAGATACCACTCTCATTGATTTAAGTGATAGTTCTTTCTGATTCAAGACCACAGGCGTGGAGCTCAGTGCAGGCAAAGAGATAAATGTTAAGTAGTTGTTGTAAATTGCATAGTAAGTGCGTAGTAGAACATTTATATCATCAATGTTCAACTTCACTGAAAGTTATTCCACTGAATTAGTCATCTTACCCTTTATATACTAGTTTGTCCTTAAACACAGAGGATAAACGGTTTCATTGTCAAGGAGATAATTCTTTCCCTTTGCTCACTATATCAAGCCCCTGAAAACCAAAGCACAGGGTACTTTGACACAAACAAGCCGTGACATCTCAGTGCCTCCTTTTATTTTTTAAGATTAATATAAAGAATAAAGCCCAAATGTTAACTTTAACTGAGAGTATGACTTGAAGCCACAAAGCGGCAAGAACGTTCAGAAACTCTCATCTCCGTTATTTGCCTTTAGATGATGTTGTAACCCCATCTCTTAAAAAAAATTCACCAATCTCTGAGGACAGATTTTAAGCCGGTAATTTTCAACCCCTGTTTCAGGGGTTCACGGACAAAAGGTTATTAAGAAAGGAACCCTCTTTTCGGTGAGCTTACATGTGTTGTATGGACATCCAAACAAAGAGCATTAGAAAGCGACCAGCTTAGGCTAGCGGGCTTACGTTACGCAAAACGTAAGTGAATGGAGTTTCCGCCCCAACAAGGGGTTTTGTCTTGCTTCTCAAACATTTAAGTTATTTCTGCTAACTTTTAACAAAGTCTATTTTTGTATGTTAATATGCAAAAGGTCCTATCTCAAACACCACATGCTGTCACATTTTCTCATGCAGAGAATGTCTAGGTGTTTAGGAGTAGCTCGGAAGCCTATACTTTGTGTCAGTAACTGCAAAACCCATACGTTTCTGCTGTACGGGTTGTCCACTTCTCTTCTTTACATTTTCCTGGTTTATGTTTGTAACTACTTGAAAATATCAGGGTTATCAAAATAGCAAGCTGCTATTATTTCACTTGGCCACCAACAGGAACATAAACGATTGTTAATAGGAAACCTTTGAGAAAGGCGGCGAGATGAGCAGAAAATAGGATATTAAAATTCAAACCTAAATTTGAGATACTTAGACCACTTAAAATATTTAACCAAGAAAGCTGTATTTTTTTTGTACCAGATTATAATTTTAGTATGCCTCTGGCATCTCTCAAGCACTGATTCATTGAGGAGGTTAAAAAAAAAAAGTGTATAAGTTTTTAGAAGGTACTGTTTACTATTAATAGTTGAATGTCGCTGCTTTAAGAGTACAGGATGGGGTATCAGTTGAAGGACTACTCTAAACTGCAGAAGCAAACCCTCTGGTCATACGAGCAAAATAATCCTTTGTACTGAGGCCCCATTCTTCCATTAGTACACTGGAGTTACGACCGTCCTTCAAAGGTCTTGATTCCCCACTGCACTGTGCTGGTTTAAGATCGCCCTAACTGAGCGAAAAAGCCACTCCAACTAATTCAGCTGCACAGCGGGAAAGAAGTACGGCCAGAACGTCCAGGTGGCTGTACGTACTGACAGTCAGTGAGACTCCAGAAGCTGGAGCTGTTTGAGTGACTTCCCACGCCAAAGATGGACCGTGGTCACCATCACCCACACCACCATTAGAGAGCAGGCTCCGCTACGCATGCGTTGATTCACCTTGACGTAAAGAGTAACTCTTCAGTGTTACTGGACACTTGACTTTTGTTAGAAGTGTTGCGTGTTATTTATTTCAGGAGTATTTAAGTGTTGAAAAGAAGAGTAACCTCAAGAACACCCAACCAACAACAGCACTACTTTTCTTGTGCTTGCTTTAGATTTAAGCAAGCGGTAGTGAAGTTCAAACACGTACAATGGCATGTCCACTCTATACATTTTTAAAAATTCTTTCCTCAAAGACTTAATCTTGTTCCTTAAAACAGGGCAGGGGGATGCTTGCACTCACTAACGATCCAAAACCATCAGTGATGATTCCCTTTTTAAAACTTAAATACAAGCACGGTGTTGGGGTATTGTGATTATATATGGCTCTACATGTTGTGTCTTTAATTACATGCAGGACATTGTTGGTTCATTTGCTGTCCAGATTCATAAAACTTGTGGTACTGTCTGTAATGATACATTCCAGTTTGTGCATTCAACTTCAGTACAATAAAAATGCATCACACTTACTAGTGGTGTTGGACAAAGGAATTTCCAGAAGTGTTACGTTTATTTAGAGTGTATCCATATTAGGATGGACATCCATGTGTGTCTTAATTGCATCTTGTTTTGACATGCTGTTAGATCTAATGACAAAAAACACTATTCAGGAGCTAGCTACTGTTACACAGTCTTAAACTGTGTCGACATTAGGAATTAATTGAAGCACTCGAAATATGTATTGGTTCTTGCTGTATGGGATTTGAGCCACAACTCTGCCTACAGCTTCAGTCACCAACAAAAGCTCAGTGTGCTTTCAGATCTGTTACTCACCACAAAAAAAAACCTAACGTACCCTTTTTATATGCCATATGTTTTGATTTTTTTTTTCCCTACAGGTTAGAACTAAATCTAAATTTGTGACAAATTGTAGAGATTTTAGATATGGCTTCATTATACAACCACACACACAAACAAACACTAAGCTACCTCAACTTGTTTCCAGCCACTGTTTAAGGAGACAATATCCATCCACGTTGTCAGATTTTACTCCCTGGGATCCACAGACTGGCATCACCGAGCGGTTGGCAAGCACCTCTGTCCTTCCACGCGTGAAGGAAGCAGTACATAGCAGTATGCAACCACATGTGACTGCACAGTGAAATGTCTAAAGCCATTAGTAAGAAAAAGGAACTTGCCCAGCAGTTGAAAGGGATTATCTTTGAGGAGTACCTAAGCTGATACAGCTGTAAAATATTTCGGAATCTCCCAAATAAAAGTCCTGTATTAATTTAAGTTATGGGGGAAAAGATGTAAGGTTTGTACTAAGACTGCAATAAGACAGTTTGATTTGTGTGGTATGTGGTCTTTCTAGACTAGACTGCTTTCTAGAAACTAAAATTTGATGAAAATCCTTCACAAAGATAACTAAAGTGCAGTTTAGTTGCACAGAATAATACAATGTTTGGTAATTCTTAAAATCACTTTAACACATTCAGTAAAACAATTTTCACCACAAATGCAAAAATAACATTGTGTCATACTGCAGGTCTTTAAGAACTGACAAAAACCAGGAAAAAATACAGTCTTAACAGAAGCTGTACAAGTCTGAACATTTCAGGCAATTTTGCTAAGAAGCATAAGAAAAAAAATGTACTTGTTTGCTCAAAATATCATGGATAACTTACCCCTTACAAGCAGGAAAAAAAAAAACCATTTTGAACACCACTTACCCTCAAAAGCTAAAGCAACACAGTTACAAAACTGATTGTGGAATCATAGAATCATAGAATCATCCATCAGTATTATATGACTGCTTTACATCATTATTTCCTCAAGTTCGTCACGTCACCAGTTTAACTGTGATTTGTATCCCTTCCCATCCCTTCTTTCTGGTATACAGGCTTTACTCAAACTAAGGACCTGAGGACATTGAAAGAACACAATCCTACAGCTCCCCCATCCGATCTGTTTTTGTATGTCTGTTTCTTGTAACAACAACAACAAAAAAGTCCTTAGGAACTGATTTTGCACTCTGTTCTGCCAAGCTGCTTGACTGGCAGGGGGATGCAGATGGACACCAGGATAGCAAGCCCCAGCAGGGCCCTGTATCTTGACTTTCTACCACGCAAGTACGTAATTGTCACAAGATTAGAAAGAGACTGTTTTTCAAGTAATTATGCTTCTCTAACAGTCTTCTACAAGAGCTGGACATGGACTGCGCGCTCACTTTGATGACCAACTACAACACAGCCCCGATTATTCCAACTTCACACTCCCTCAGTATTCCCACATTAAAGCCATCTCCTTGCTCCTCTGCCTTTTTATTCAAGCAGCTCCCTTTCAGTTGTTCCCCACCTTGATCTCAAACAAACGTCCTGCCTGCGTTCTTCTGGTCTTTTACAACTTGGGTCTCTTCTTTGTGGGGATTCTCCTGGCAAGACAACGATGGCAGCAAAGCGCAAAAGTATTGACTAGACCTGACGCAGCCGTTTAGTAAAGTTTTAAGCCACCTCACACCTGGAAATCATTCTTCTGACCAAAGCAAAAGTCAGCCCAGGGGTTACAAATCATTTACTCAAAACAGTTCGGACTCAAGACGGGTTTTTGCCAAGTGTAAAGGCGAAAGCGCAAACACACACACACGTAGCTGTGGCAAAACAGCGACGAAGCACGGCCTGAATGCAAACACCTTAAACCCAACCACCTGAACTCCCGGCGCGCCATCCCCAGTTACCTCTCTCCACCGGGATTTTTCCTGGTATCATCTGCTCTCTTGGCCTTCACACGCCTCTCTCATTCAACATTTCAGCTCCTGCTCTGCTGGTATTTATTAAGAATCCCTGTATTCTGCTGAAAACCTCACCACCGCCGCAAAACCCTCCAGCACGTTTCCGCGGTGCTGCAACAGGGCCTCTCGTTTTTGGGGTGACTTCCGCGGGATTCGGGCCAGGGGAGCTGCGGCAAGAAGCTCCTCAGCGCCTGACAGGTGGTACTCAGTAAAAAAAAAAAAAAAAAAAAAAAAGGGGGACTAAAACGGGAGAGGCGGTTACTTTTCGGAAAAGCCCACGCCACGGCGGCGCGGGGCCGGTTGCGGAGCCTGCAGCCGGTATCCTCAGGGCCGGCTCCTCCTGTCCCAGCCACGCAATAACACAACACCCCCGGGGGGCGGCCCCTCGGAGCGCTCCCCGGCTCCGCCGCCCCCCCCCCCGCCTTCCCCGCGCAGTTGCGGGTTATCCACACCGCAGCGGCGGCTCCCGCGCCCCCGCCATTTTCCCGCCGCTCGCTCGCTCACCCGCTTCCCGCCGCCGGCGCGCGCGGCTGCCCCGGATGTTGATGCGCGGCGGCCCGCCGGAAGCAGACGTGGCGGCGGCGCCCGCCCGCCCCTCTTCTCCCTCGCTCCTTTTTTTTTTTAATTTTTTTTTATTTTTTCCCCTTTCCCCCCCGCCCCCGTTTTTCCCGGATCGCCGGCCGGCAATGAGGGGCTGCCGGCAGCGGGCGCCGCTCCGCGGTTTGCTGACGGTGTTGGCGGTGATGGCGGCGGTGGCGGCGGGCGGCCGGGCTCTGCCACAGCTCAGCGACGACATCCCCTTCAGGGTGAACTGGCCCGGCAGCGAGTTCAGCCTGGTCGGTACCGGGGCGGGGAGGTGAGGTGGGGGGGGGGGGGGGGGGGTGTGTGCCTCTCGCTCCTTCTTCAGACCCTCCCTCACCGGATCCGCTCGGGTGTGCCCGTTAAGGGGTAACCCAGGCGGCTGAGCGGCGGTTATTTTTGAAACCACCCCCTCCCCAACGCCACAAAATGGGTGTTTCAGTTTGGGGGTGCTCAGCAGAGCTTTGCCAGTACGGGCTTTAACCGTCACCCCGGGGCCTGGCAGGCAGCGGGTACCGACAGACGCGGCGGGCCGTGTTAGGCCGTGGCCTGAGTCTGGCAGCTGGGAAAATCCCAGGGAAATCCGCCCCAAAAAGTCAACGTGGGAACGGCTGGTGGCACAGTGGCACGGTTGGGGTGGTGTTTCATAAAGGTCTTTCGTAAGAACTGGGAATATGTAAGCAGGAGTCAGACAGGCGCGGAGGAGAGCAGGAACGTGGCTGGAGGTAGAAGGATCGAGGCAAAGGGGCAAGCAAGCAAATACTAACGAGCTTAGATGCCAAAGCCCACTCTTGTGATATAATTAAGAGCCAGGAAATACTCTTGATCTACCTGCTCTGTGAATTAACTGTTCCGCTTATAAACTCAGGCATGTTTCTAACCAGTAGCATCAAAAAAACCCACCTGACTAATCCATCGGTTGTTTTCCCAGCCCACAACTGGTGTCCTGTACAAAGAGGATAACTACATTATAATGACCACAGTGGATAAAGAAAAATACAAATGTATACTTCCGCTGATAGCAAGTGGCAATGAGGTAAGTTCACTCAAGTCTCTTTTGTAATTATAAACTGTAGACAAGTCTCTACAGTTACTTTTTTTTTTTTTTTTAATAAAGCCTTTTTTTTTTCCTGTAAAAGGAAAATAATCTGTAGGATGCGTCACAGTTTCCCAGTTCATAGGAGGTGCCTGCGCTTTGTACTGCACGCTAGCTCTGTACTAAGTGGGGCCGGTGTGAACAGTCTTGCAGTCCGTATTTGGCAACAAACGGCTGCTGAAGTGTTCTGTGTATTGCTAGGTCTGTCGCTGATTGGGAAAATCTTGTATTTTAAGCAGTATTGTCCAATTCTAGGCCAGTAAACAACCATAAAGGCTGTTAACGCTGCTGTCGTAACTGCTGTATCTGAAAATACTATCCCAGTTGTGCTTCTGCCACCATAAAAGCTTCGTTCTCTGTCGTCTGTTCCCTAATTGAAAATCTGAATGTGCAATGTGGGGTTTAAATTAAAAAAAAGAAAAAAAAGTATATAAATACATTTGAGAAGGTGGATTGAGGAGTCCTTTGGTGAGGTCTATCATTTGTTCTTCCAACCGTTGGTTTTTTCACACCGCGAGAGCTTGCGCAGACGAGCCGTGCGCCTGTGTTAGAGACCTGCAGTTTGGCTCAGCCCTCGTCCTTTCAGTGGTGCACAGCACGGCGTGCTTCAGTGTAGGTGAGAAATCCTTAGTACTGGAGAACTGTGCATGGAAATCTCAGCAGCAAAACAGAGCAAAAATTACGCAGACGTAAACTTCTGTGGTGTCATGTATGCTTTTTTGATTCATTTTTTTTTTAATTTCGTCAAAGCTGGGTGGTGTTCCGGTTACGCCGCATCAGTACGGCATCAGCGTTGACTAACAAGCGTAAAGATTGTTGGTGCTGTTCTCCTGATCACACCCCAAGCTGCCGCTCTGCACACGAGCAAGTTGAGAGCTCCTGCTCTTTTGCCACGTGTGTATTTTTGAAACCACAAAACTTTTCTGTTTTGACTGCTTTATTTTTGACTTTCGTTTGTCTCTTCTAACGAAACTAAATTATCTTTTTCTTCTAATCGCCACACAGTTCCTTCAGAGCAAGAATTAATGAGGGTTTGTATCTTTTAATTTCCAATGAGATTTTTTTTTTTTAACTGTTGCAAATGGATATTAACTAACCAAACTAGTTTTTATTTTAATGTAATGAAATATCCTTCTATTCTAGGAAGAAGAAAAGGACTATAAAGGTCCTACTCCAGGAGAATTGCTGGAACCTCTTTTTAAGCAAAGCAGCTGTTCATATAGAGTATGTTCCTTCTGTGCTGATAATTTAAATGCTAATCAGAATTTTATGATCCCGTCCATTTCAAGGTTTACCGTAGAAAACTATCTGGATAAATAAACTTTGTGACTATATCTTAATATTGCAGATAAAATCCTGTATAATTGAACATCTCGGGATTCAAATAAATTAAGTTGCTAGAGTAGCAATTTAAAAAATGTGGATTTAAAATATTTGCACGCTTTGCCCGGTGTGTTTATTTGGAATGTCATAAAAAATGCTTGGGGAACATGGAGACCGTTCACTGGGCTATTGTTTTTGAGGATGCCCAAGCCCGCTTGCTCGGGCTGCGTTTTATTGCTGCAAAAGCCAAAATTTTGGGGCAGGGTGGGTAATGGTTCTAAACAGGATTTTTTTTAAAATTATTTTTTATATATGTATGTTTTTTAAGATTGAATCTTACTGGACTTACGAGGTCTGCCATGGAAAACACATCCGCCAGTATCACGAGGAGAAGGAAACGGGACAGGTAGGCTTCTTAAAATTTGATAGTCCCAGCCCTCTTTTCCACTGGCACGTACATGCGTAACTCCTCCAGAAGACTTGAATTCCTGTGCACTTGAAAAAAGTATGAAAAATGGTAACTGAAATTTGTTTTACCTTCTTTTGATTGTAGAAAATTAACATCCAAGAGTACTATCTGGGGAATATGATGCTAAAGGACCCATTATCAGAACCAGGTTTGTCTTGGATTATTGTTATTTTGCTGATGCTAATTTAATTCTTTAGGTTTTAATTACTAATGTCTGAGAAAAGTGCAGTAGAAAACCGATTCCCAGTGCAATAGGACAGAATTTCATATATTTATCTTTGGTTTTCAATGAATTCCTTTACATTGCATCCATCATGTCAGTTTTGCCATGCCGTCTAATTGAGTAAAGTAACTGATCTGCCATAATTAATTAGTGTCAGGGCATAGTATAAGAAATAGAACCAATATATGCCAGACCAGACTTTGATAACGTAGCTCGTGGCCACTCTCTTTCTGCGTGGGGAGAGGTGTCTTTCAAACTGTGAGCAGAGGGCAGAGCTCTGCTATTCTGTAATAAAACGTAGCCTGCAAACCCAAACACTTCCAGCCTTTGCAGGTAGACTTGATCCTTGGAACTGTTCGAGGGTCTTTTTTAGGGATCCTGCTGCAGACCTTCAGAAATACTGAAGTGCCTAAAGTGGGGCTGTGGTGGAAATTAGGTAGCTGGGCCCCAAACTCAAATCGCAATTTAGAATAACTAATTTTCTGAGCACCACCGTTTTTCTCTTCCTAGAAGTGATTAACTCAAACGCCTCAGTCTTGAGGGGGATGTAGCGCTGTAATCCCGTTCCTTTGGATTCCTGCCTGCAGCCTTCAGTTAGGTATCTTAGTCCTGAAAAGCAGCATGGCTTCAGAAACCGCACTGGTTGGCATTTCTTTATTAGTGAGTCACAGTGCTTGTTCCTGCTGTCGTCAATCCCGTGCAGAGATGCCTAATTCTCCCTAGATGCTGCTGCAACAGAAAACAAAATGTTTACCTTGAGTTACCACTGCTTTTGTGGGGCTAGATGCTGAAGCTACATGGGACGATACTTCAAGTTGTCGTATCTGAGGCTGTTAGGATGTTGACCCTCTGTCCTCTCTGGACCCCAGATCACTGTTTGTTTCCTTTCTTTCCTCTTTTGCACCTGCAAGTTCATGAAATTGACTCTTGACAGTGCATACACAAAGTCCTGGCTCATACACAAAACATACAAACTTCTCTGCCTGTAATTTCATTTCATTTCAAGTTCACAGACTTTATGCTTACCTCATTCTTAATTATTCCCTAGATGAAGAAGAGAAGGAAAATCCAAAAGAGAGTGCAAAAGAGGCAAGTGAAAAATATCTATTTTAACTTTTGCCGTCAGTAGTGGAGGCAATTTATACATGATGAGATTATGTATCAAAATGGGTATCAAAAAAATGAAACTCGGCTCCTGAGCTGCACTCTTCTCGCTTTTGATTATCAGGACCAGCTCAGAAAGCTTAGTCAGTCTAGTTAGTCACATTTCTTGCCCTTCCCCTTATTTACATTAAAGTTAAGCTAATCTTAAATGAGATGAATTGTGTAGTCTTCCTCTGTGAAGACAATACGTCACAGTATGGTCTAGCGACAGTTATTTTTCCAGCTACATCCGAGATCCCACATCCTATAATGACACTTCCGTGCATTTTGGGTAAGAAGAAATGCTTAACAAAATCCTAGAGCACAGAATTCCTCAGGGATTTCTCAGCTGGCTTGATGACCCATCCCACAGCACTCTGTGCTTCCCTTTTCCATTAGAGAACTTTTCCATTCGTTTAGGCCCCAAAACTGATTTCTGAGTTGCTAACTTTCCAGCAAAGCAGTGGAAGTACCCGAAGCATGCTGGAGTTTGGAATTAGCAATAGCAGGTTCGGCCTGTGGACAGACACGCCCCCTCCGTATTTCTAGTTATCCTTCGTTTTAATTCTGAGATGAAATTCTGGTCTGCGTGTTCTTTGTAACGCCAGTTTACTTAGCGCAGAGTGGTTCTTCTGCAGCGGAGCTCAGAAAATAGCCATGCCTGACGAGCGTTTCGGAGGTGGTTGAGAGAGCAGAGCCAAGTCAGAACGTATTTCAGAGGAAGTTAAGTCTTTTACTGACTTTTTTTTTGACAGTATTTGTGATGTATGTACACTGTCTTGGTTTCAGGCATAACGAAATTAGATTTGCAGTTTGTGTGGAATCTCTAGGAAGGAAAGGGAAAGGATACCTAACACAGCTAGGTGGTGCTTAAAGTCACCCCAAACTTCTGCGACTGGAGATTTATCTTAAATTCTGCTGGGGTGCCTTTCACTTATGCGCAAACAACAGCTATCTCCATACTGAAGCAGAGAGCGGATAAGTGACTGGAAGCCGAGGAGCACCCGAGCAATTAAGCTGCCGGCGTGTTCCCTCTTTAACCTCAGGCGTGTCTCATCGCTTCATTCACAATGGACCAGTTTTCAGGAGAAGTCAGTGGCCTGTGACAGGGTAGCAGGGTTTGAAAACCAAAGGAGGCGAGATAGAGAAGGATCCCAGCTCCAGGTTAGTGTCCTGACACAGAGGGCACCGCCGCCTTTTAGCACAGCGCCTGATTTGTTGTGCGCTGGAAACCTTTACTAGCTCAAGCTGCACAGGCAGAAAAAGGTCTAGTTTGTGGGTTCCAGCATTTGGCTTTTGCACAAACAGAATTTTTGGTACCCAGGAACTTTAGCTGCTTCCGATGTAGGAGGCAGGAGAGGGGTTTTTACCAGTTTGGGGAATTCTTAAAAGTGGAAGCTGGATGAAACACATGAAGGAATGAGTCTGAAGAAAGCTTACTTAAAATGTGTACAGAAGTGGGATTTACTTTGTATGTATCATTAATATTGTTAGCCAGAATAACAGCTGCCAGTGGATACTCAGGATAAGGAACAACCCGGGCTGGGAATGCTGAGGGGCGTCCTGCAGGTATCAGGATGACTTTGCAGGGGTGTTTTTAGGTTCTCCGTGGTGAAGGTAACGTGCCTGGCCAGCCCTGAGCTGAGTCTGGCAGGGCTACTCGCATCTCCCTGTCTCCCAGACTACAGGCTGACCACAGCTGGCTTGGTGCTCTTCCAAAACATGGCGCCCGGCTGGCAAGCTTTCTTGGAACTGAAACAGCAGGCAGCCTGTGCAGAGAAACCAGCTGCTTTTGCAGTCAGAGCTCGCGTGGCTTGGTGCATTTGTGCAGCGCTGTGCTGGGGGTAATACACCAGAACATGTCTGGATGTTGCAGAAACACCAAGTGACTACACAGGGGCTGATTTCAATCCAGTAATGCTGGCTCTGCGCAGTGTAATAATATTTTTTGTTTCAGAAGAGTCGAAGGAGCTTTACCGTGATTCTTAACTTTTACTTTCTTTCACCTAGATCCCTACAAAAAATATAGAAGGGCAGATGACCCCATACTACCCTGTAGAAATGGGAAACGGCACACCTTGTAGCTTGAGACAAAACCTACCCAGGTCAAGTACAGTCATGTACATCTGCCATCCAGAAGCTAAACATGAGATTCTTTCAGTAGCAGAAGTTACAACCTGTGAATATGAAGTGGTTATACTGACACCTCTGTTATGCAACCATCCTAAATATAGGTACGGTACTCAAATTTTGGCTAACGTTCTCACCTCACGTTGTCGCCCATTTCCAAGCACGTATGTGTTTCTGTAAGCCGTATATCCGGCTGTGGTTTCTGGTAGAGGGCTGTGACACTTGGATGTGCTCACTTTGGCAAGTGCGCTTTGGCCAAAAGCTTAAGCTTTCATGTGAAGTTGCAGAATATTTGCGTTTGGTAAGTCTCTAGTCATTGATCCCATATGAGAAGCAGATGGGAAGTACAGCTTTATTTTCAGCAGGTAAGTTTCTAGCCTTGTCATTCTGGAGAAACACAAACTAGAGCACTAAGGCTGCAGGCAGACTGAGAACACCCTATCTATCTCCTCTTTGTTTCCGATTTCAAGGTCTTGGGGGGTCGTCTTTGTGGTATTTAGAGACTGCAGATTGCGTATGTGCATTATACGGGTGCGTAGGCTTCAACTTCTCTCAGAAAACAAAAGTATGGTCTGCAGCCATAACCTTAACATCTGTTTTAGCAGTACTCCCAACTTAAGGAGCTCCCATCCTGCTTTATTGCCTTACCTTCAGCTGTAGAACTCATTTTCCTATGGAGACTTCACAATATCAGTGCTACTTTCCAAAAATCAAGTTTAGGATTTTTTTTTTTTTTTTCCCCCTCCCTGAATCATACCATGCATCTAACAGATACTCTTAGCCTCAACAGTCCAGATTTTTGACCTTTCAAGGGGTGTAAACAGAACTGCAAAGCGAGTATGACATACAAATGAAGAGGGAAATCATGGACAGGAGTTCTGAATTTCCTGTGTACGCAGACGTCAGATGTAATCGCTGTTCTGAAACGGGCAACAAAGCCTAACAAACAGAATCCTCAATTGTGAGTTTTATAAACACTTGCCAGTTGGAGTAAATAAGCTGTGCCATTGTTAAGTATTCAGTATCAATTAGAAATTCTCTCATGCAGATGGCTTGGGCAATGCTACGTTATCTGTTGCACTGTTATCTGTTTGCTGTGTGAGTCTTTTAAGCCTCTGTATCAGCAGGGGAACAGGAACTGCACAGGCAAATTGTTCTGTCGTTTGATAAGGATAAAATCTTGAGCTGCTGCCTCCTTCCAGAGGGAGGGCACAGAAGGCTTCCTGGCCGCTAGCAGGAAATACTTAAACATACAGGATCCCCATTCTCCCACTTACGTCATCTTAGTAAATAAAAAGAGGTGGAGGTAACGACAAACAAACCTCATTTTAAGTTAAGGGCACTTCTCCTGTCGTGGGTTCTCTGAAACAGCACTCCGCCGCACTTCAGCCACCAGCGCTTGTCCTCTGCACCCATTCTCTGATCCAACAGCGCACTTGCGTTAGCTTAGCAAAAGAATATCCGTTAGTTCTAGTTGTCGTTCTTACTTGGGTACAGCCTGACTTTTTTTTAAATTGGTGGGAACTGGGGACAGGGAGGAAGGCAGTGAAAAATAGTATTTGTCTACTGTAACTATTAGTCTGAATGTTGTTGAAGTAAAATGAAGATAAAACGAGGCTTCTGTGGTACCAGACTTATTTAATCGGGAGTGTAATTACTATTTAGGAAACGTTTTAAGTGGCGAGTGTTATGCATCTATATTATAAATTATTAGAAGTATAATAATATATATTACATCTATTATAATATCTATAATACTGCTGTGTATTACAGACTCTTCCTAGGAGGACATCACAAAAAGCCACCTCGCCTGTGACGCACTGTCTGCGTATCTGTTTTGTGAAGAAGCTCTCTCTAAAGAGGGTCTCATTGAAAAATGAGACACGCAGAGAGAGCTGAGCAAATGCCTCATTTGTCAGTATGATTTCCGTTTTGATGTTCACTTTCCTCTACTGTTTTCTGTGGAGGCTTCTCTGGTGTTTTAATGAGGCCTGCATTTGTGTAAACTAAGAAGAGAGCTGTGTTACTCTGCTTCATCTTTTTGCTTTTTCTTTCCTGAAATAAGCTGCTTTTTGCAGACACGGCTGGTGAAGAGAGCGCTAAAGGAATAGCGGTATACGTGCAGTATGAAAAGCTGTACACAATATAAGAACGTATTATTTTAATTACATAGGAGCTGCATCGATCGAGCTTTGCCTTTTCCTAGCTTCTGAGAGGGTTTTGTGGAGCCTCGTCACTACATTCACGGTACACGTGCAGTGCCATTCGCCTTTTAACACGCAGCTTTTGATGAAGAGTGCTTAGAGTGCACTGCCAGTTGTCTGGCAGCGTTAGGAACGAGACTGTGCTGGGCAAAAAGCGTGTTTACATCAATTGTAACAACAGCGTAGCTGCGACTGAGATTGTGAAATTCAAGAAAAAAAAACCACATACCGCAGCACAGCTCAGTCAGAAACTTGCAGCAATTAAAAAAAAAAAAAAAGAGTCTTGATTTCAAGGCGTGATAAGAGATGTGTTCCTGGCTTGTTTGGACAGGTTCAGGGCTTCCCCTGTGAATGACATCTTTTGCCAGTCTCTGCCAGGATCCCCGCTGAAGCCCCGTAATCTGGAACAGCTGGAGAAGCAGCAAGAGATGATGAAGATGCCTTTTAGAAGGGTTAAGGAGGTAGGAGTTCTTTAATTTTAAATAGAAACATACTTATTTTCTATGTTGTAACACACACAGCTTTCAGTTCTGTGGAATAAGTTCCCTTACCCAACTTTGTAAGACTGTGTCGGTCTTCCAGACGGTCTTTAAGCTTGTTGAAATCATCTATAACTTCCCTCATTTGGAGGAAAACAAAGCAAGTTTGGGCTGCTAATTTAAACCTTTGCAAGCTTCATAGCCTACGGTTTACAAATGTGTTACGTTTTTGCCTTTCAAGCTTTTTTTTTTCAGCCGTGCTGACGACAGTGAAAATAATGACAAGATGCTTTCATACTTTTTCCCACAGCCTACTTCACTTAGTATTAAGTAACTTCATATAGTTTACGAGACTTTGCAAGGGACATATAAAATCTAAATGTGTGTTTGGGTACACTTGAATTTCAGGAAGAAATGCATTCGATGAAAGAAGAGAAATTTTCCTCCATTCACAAGCCTCTTGCCGTTGGAAGCCATCAGCTGTTAACTGTGGGAACAACCCACATCTCCAAACTGACCGATGACCAGCTTATAAAGGAATTTCTTAGCGGTTCCTACTGCTTCCATGGGGTGAGAAATAAAGCTATGCGTAATAAAATTAATTGCACGTACTGGTTTATGTATTTGTTTAGTTTTCCCTGAACTCTGATAGCAGCATTCGTACACACCTAATAATTGCCTTTCCCTGCATTGATACCGGGAAGGCTTACATACCAAAGTCTGTGCCAGAAAGGTATTTTTAACCTTTCTGATGAAATTCAGTTTATCTGTCTGATCAGACAGTGAAATGAAAGCAGATAATGAGAATTGTTCGGCAGTAATTTTGTTAATGAGAGCAACAAAAAAACCTGATAAAACTTACTGGGAGAACAGCCAGCAGAAAAAAGGCATCTGAAGTTTTCCCTGTCTTTGAACGAGGAAGGTATTTCTGTAAAAGTTGAATAGTTTAAGGAATTTAGTCCCACGTGGATCCTTTTCGCTTAAACTCATCTTGGAATAGGTGGAGTTCCAAGACGTATGTCAGTTAGTCTAGTAAGCGATTCTCCCATAATGCAAACCTTGAATTAACGCAGGTAGGGAGTTTTCCAGCTAAAATAGCCAGTGGTTTCGGGTCTGGAGGGAAATGGATAAGGTTGTTTTGGAGTGTTTTGTTTTAACGTGGAGATTATCTCTCTCCCTAGGGCGTTGGTTGGTGGAAGTACGAGTTCTGCTACGGCAAGTACGTTCATCAGTATCATGAGGTATGTTTAAATGGTCAAATGCTCTGCCACTAGATGGCTGGCGGGGGGAAGGGTTTGAGAAGCTGCCTACAATTTCAGAACAGAGGCATCCCTTTCTTCTACAAGTCGTTACAATGTCCTCACTGTGAATCGTGTAATACAAGGTGTAATTACCAGCTTTTCCTTTTCTTAGGATAAGGAAAGTGGCAAGACATCGGTGGTTGTGGGTACCTGGAACAAGGAGGAACACGTGGAGTGGTCCAGGAAGAACGCTGCAAGAACCTACTCTCTCAGAGAAGACGGCACCCAGACAGTGAGGTACGCTTACAGTCAGCGCGCTGGCTGCTCTGGCGCTCTGTTCCTGAACTGGTCCCATACTGGGCGATAGGGAAGAATAAACACCAGGGCCCACTTCCACAGGGCGTGACTATTCCGTTTGCAACTAGATAGAATAAACTGCCAAGAGCAGTGCGTATAGATTTATCCCACCCCCAACCCCAATCAACGTGCCGCATCAGAAAAGGTAATTCAACATTTTGGATACGATGCAGAGAAAAATCCCCCAAGAGAACAACTGCTTGCTTCTGCAGTCACTGAAATACAGCCGTTACTACTTTGGTTTCTATATTAGAGTTAAATATTTGAAGACTGAGGAGATACTGTATCGCACAAATTAGCTGTGTGCTTAAGAATTGTGTTTACTATTTCCAAACTTTCTCATTCCAATCTTTTGGGGCAGGATGGTGTCGCACTTCTATGGAAATGGAGATGTTTGCGACTTAACAGACAAGCCAAGGCAGGTGACTGTGAAATTGAAGTAAGTTAACTTTTCTAGTAAATGGATGTTTTGTGTCTCTGCTTCCTGTGTCAGAGGGGAAGGCCTCGGTTGTCTTCATACATCTCGGAAACAAAGACTGTTAGCTGAGTAGAAATGCCGTAGATACTAGGGAAATACGTATCTTCAGTTTGGGCTTCTTACCTGCTGAACTCTGCAGAGTTTCTCCTCTGTTTTCAGATGTAAAGAATCGGATTCCCCTCACGCGGTGACCATATACATGTTGGAGCCTCATTCGTGCCAGTACATCCTTGGGGTACGTAAAGGCGTACGTGAGTTCCCTACGGTCAGGTGCACGTTTAATATAGCCCCTTCCTTCCAGTGACTCTTCACAACAGATTCCTGTAGCGCGCTTTAGCCCGAACACGCAGCTGCTCAGCACGTACTGCTTTGTGCGCAGTTGCGTTTGCTCAGAGAAGGGCGGGTCGTTATTAATTACGTTATTAATGTGCTATAGCGGTCATACCCAAAAGTAAAAAGCACTTGCTCAATGTCACAGTCTAATGTTTTGATCTCTTACGTTCAAGGTGGAGTCTCCCGTCATCTGCAAGATTCTGGATACGGCGGACGAGTACGGGCTGCTCTCGGTGCCCAGCTGAAGCCCCTGAAGCAGGCCACAGCTCTTGGCGGCCCACCTGCCTTTTCCACGTTAACGCCCCGGCTGTGGGACGCCGTTTCAGCCAGCAGCCTCACCAGCGGAGCTCTGTGAGATGAGGGACTCCCGAACCACTTTGTGTATAACTATCTGTATATAAGAGGTTATCGATGAACTTTTAATGATTAAAATCTTGTCTTGCACTTCCTGTTTGACTTGTTCTACGCTCCTCATCATCATCGTCAAGCTATAAATGACTACAGAAGGTCCGGCTTCACGTGTTCAGCTGCCAACAGAATGAAAAGGGAAACACCACATCTTGCTCAGGAGCCTTCAGCAGCCACTACCACACTAACAATCCTTCTGCTGCCCTGGCTTACTCGGTGCAAACACAAACGTTACCTCACTTTGCCTGGAACTGTATTAATATCATAGTCCTCCCTCCTCTTACCTTACCGTAACCCCTGCAGCTGTTATTTCTTCCCCCAGCCTGGGCTGCTTTCCAGGATTCGTGTTTATATATATATATATATAAAAAAAAATGCTGTAGGGTCCATCTTAATGATGAACGTTCTTACCGGCAGCAGTCAGATTTGCTGTTTTGTTTTAAGGCTGCAGAGGTATGGTACTAGCGATCTGCACCCAGCATTTTTGGTGGCAGAGAAGCCAGTATTAGCTGGCCCTCTCGACTCCCCCTTGTCTGTACTCAGCCCTGTGTGCCGCGCGTGCGGCTGAGCCATTTCCTTTTCGGTGACGGAGCCTGGGTGCACCCACCTGCCTCCGAATGGACAAGACCAGGCTGGAGGTCCATTTTCCGGTATCACGCCTACCTTGCAAGTAAGACTTTTGCTGCAGGCACATGAAGTTTCAGTCAGCTGGCAATATCCATCCCTAGAAGAGAACTGAAGTTATCTGAAGTTCTAACTGAACCGGTGTATGTTCAGCGTGTCGGCCACATATGTGAGCACGCTACGTTTCCTCTTTGCTAAAGCTGTTGTGCAAGGCATAGGAATTTCATAACCCATGTCAGACGAAAATCTGCCAGCCGCTTGGCATATGACTGGTAGAGCAGCACCCAAAATACCAACTTCAACTGCTGGGCTGTCGCAATAGAGCCCACTTTATTGCCTCACATAGTGGAAGACCAAAAGAGCAGCAGCAGGATGACACGGCATTTCAATTCAAAGTCATTGTTCCCGATGACGTCCTTATTCCTGATGGCTTAGCGGTGCGACAGAGGGAACGGAAAAGGGGGGAAGAGAGTCTTCTACTCAGATATTCCCTCCCACCCCCAATCTTCTTGTGAAGCATTAGATAAATAAGTTTTAATCCTTTATTTAGCCAGTAGCTTTTAGAAAATACATTTTAAAAGACATGAAATGCTGTGCTCTCCTGACTTTAGATCTTCAGCTTAGTTTCCCTAAGTTCTTTTACCTGCCGGAACAGTCAAGCGGACCAGTCTTCTCACTACGCATCTGATATGGATCCGGGTCCCATAGCGACCAAAGTTCGTCTGGCCACGCACAACCAACTTGCTGCAGACTCTGCAAAGTTTTAGGAAGGGCTCCCCAGCGTGGGACGAGCGTTTCGGCAGCAGCCCCCTCCGCTGCCTTAAACCCAGGCCACAGCCGTCACTCGCTCAGGCCCACAGCAGCAAAGACGCATCCCGAGTCAACACACAGCAAGAAAAAAAAAAAAAACACGTTTTGCCTTAGCGTCCCTAAGCTGCCTTTGCACCAGGCTGGATGAATTTTCTCATTAAGGCTCTGCAGCAGGTGGAGGTGTTAGATGCGTGCAAACCCTCACAGCAGTTTTATTTTGAGTGGCGCCTGCCCCACGTCTACTTGGCCGCTCTTAGGGAAAGGCAGCAGAGACGCAACCTTAGCGCCGGGCGGAGCGCTCAAGCCCCAGGTCTGAGGTGGACGTAGGTACACTGCCCCGCTGCAGAACGCGCACACGCGGCGCTGGTGGGGACGGCGTAGGGCTCCCTCAGCGGCTACCGGGTTGGGCCGTAGCAAAGGGCAGAGAAACCGCAATACGCCAAACCTTCCTGCGCGCCCCTCCACTGTGGGAATTACATCAGAGGAAAAGATAAGAATAGTTATTTTGCAGGATGTAAAGAATTCCACTTCCCCAGCGTGATGGAGAAGCACTGCTTTTTGACTAAGCAGCCTCAGCACCTCTGTGCGCTGCTAACGCCAACTTCTGCTGGTTTATGAGCAAACCACCCTTGCCAAACCCAGGAAATCCATACCCGGTTCTCCGTATTCCTCAGCGTCTGCTTCCCCTTGCACAGGAAGCAACATGCTCACAGATGTTCCTACCCTGTGTCCGAACTACCTGCTGGTGCACAAATCCCCAAAGACAACCAACGCGCTTTTCTCTTCCGGCCTTTCCCACCTCTCCCCAGCCAAGAGCTGATTTGGGAGAGAACCACTGAGGTGACGCAGGCAAAAAACCCGAAGGGTGTGACAGACTGTGAGTTCATACTGCTAGAAATAATTAATTTCCACAGAAGTTTATGCTCTAACACATCTCAATCTAAAAGAAATTGCAACTGAGAGTAATCTGCTGCTTCAGCCCTCTCCCAGACAAGCCCTGAGGTGCTGGAACCTGTCAGCACCAAAAATGGGGAAAAACGAGCCTCTTCCGGTATGTGGAAAGCACAAAGCAGAACTGAGGGGCGCAGGTTTCCTGCTGCTCTGCTCAGATTTATGCCTGAGATGTGGAGCAAGTTTGCTTCTTGGCCTGAGAGGTGGAGTTGTTGCCGTGCTCAGTTAAGAACTGGCAATGTGGAAACCGGTGTGAATGGCAGACAGTGAACTGGCAGCAATGGCACTGCTGTCATCTGCAATTAGCCAAAGGCAATTACATCAAAGGAAAGTAGATTTGGGAAAGTGAAACGTGCCACTCATCTGAGATACTCACCTCTACGGGAAGAACGAGCAGGTTTAGGTGCCAGAGCCGAGGATTTGTCCACACGGGAAGAACAAACATCAGCAACAAGCACTTAACAAACCTCCCAGCTTACCTGCACGGGAACGCTGAAAACTCCCTCGCGGGCTCCTCCTGCGCAACCCGAACCAGCGCAAGAACGGCAGCGCTCGCTCCTTGCCAGGACCTGCCGACGGAATATCAGAAAATTAAATCAGAACCGTCTCCGGAAGATGAGAGTCGTGTCATTATTGCTGAGTCGTTATTTGCGCTTCCACTCAAAGACACTGCCCAAATATTGCAGCCGTTAGTCTTCAGGCAATGGAGATCCGTCCCAGAGCTCATTTTTAATTGTCATTTAAACTCGGAAATTATTAATTAGCTGCAAGACTGGATCAAAAAGCAGAGAGAATATTTCTGTACGACATCTGCAGAGCTGACAGAGAGGAGCCAGTGGCTCAGTGCGCGGGGTGAGACGGTCCCTGGGAAGTTTCACTTAGCTGAAGGGTGAAATGAGATGATCCATCTCAGAAGGATTTTCTCCGGTGGTAAAGAAATGGAGGGGGGACTGTTCCCTTTTCCTGGTCATCAATATCTTACTTGTATAGCTACACAGACGACTTACAGTTTTCACCCTGCACCCAAATCTAAGCCTCCCAAAGGCTGGTGCTCATCCTCTCTGGGTTTGAGCAGGTCTTGCACAGGTTCACCTCTCCTCCCTCCAGTTACATTTCCAGCATAAAAAAATAAATAACCCCTGCAGAGGGAGAATGCACAAGTGGAAGAAAACCGGCTTCAGGGCTGACATCTCTCTGTTGAGTCTTTCTGGCGAACCACAACCCTGCCGTGGTTCTGCTCTCGGCCGCGCTGCGCGTACGTTCCCTGCTTGTGCACACTGACCCCTCTCTTCCTTCACAGCCCCCAAAATAAGAGTCTACAGGGGGCTGAGGGCAAGAGGAAGAATCTCTCCTAAAATGTCCAAAATGCTCTTAATTTCCTGTCTTTTCTACTCAAACAAGCTAGGATCTGTCTGGAGAATGGATGACTTCAGGGCAATTCTCAGAACCTGCCGGGACAGGAAGGCGCCTGGTCAGGCCGGAAAGGGAGCGCAAACAATCCTGGGGTTTTCCCGTCCCCCAGCACTGGACAGGGAGGCCTCTGGGCTGCCGCAAGAGTTTCCAGTCACTGGCAGTTACAAAACAGTGAAAAAAAAATATAATTAAAAATCAAGAGCAGATGACAGAGCTCTACACCTTCTGCAATCTGCTGACTCCCCGTCCGTTGGCACCCCGAGTCGGACTAGCTGTAAAGAGCGCACCTTTCAAGGCAGCACCACAAACACTGAAAAAAAAAAATCTCTGTTATTTCTTTCCTCCAGTTAAAGTGCGCAAAAGGTACAACCGCTCACTTTGCAGGAGCACTTCTGGCACGCCAGACCTCGTATTCACACCTACGAGAGCCCAAAACAAAAACCTCCCCATCTTAGGAAACGCACCCCACAGCACGTCACGCTTTTACGAGCAAACCGCTTTTATCGGCCTGCGGTCACGCTGGGTGCTTCCAAACCTCCCCTGCGCCGCGCAGGTAGGAGCGAAGCCAACAGACACCTTGGCACGACACCTTTTGTTAAAACAAGCAGCTTCCACCCTCGGCTTTCCCCTCAGCAACGGGCTGAGCAGCTGCTGGCGGCGGCGCGATGTGGAAAACCCTGCAGATTTCACCGGGGAGAAGCTTCTCTGGCGCAATCCAGCAGTTCCTGGGGGTGTCCCATCCTGTCCCGCCCCGTCCCGCTCCCGGCGCTACAAAAGGCAGCCGCGGCACCAGGTACCAGCGAGGGAGCAGCGCCAAGGAGAGCGGTACAAGAGGGGTAAGAGGGACGGGAAGGGTCGCTGAAGTACGCGAAAGCTGTTAGCTGCCTTCCAGCCTTAAATCTGCAACGCTTTCAACGCCCCGTGGGCTCGCTTACCCCTCGCTGCGGCTCCCGGCTGCAGGTTATCGCTGCTCGGTGCGAAGTAGTGATGCGGGGTGCGGACAGAGCTGGGAAGTCGCTGGGTCCCTTCTCTTGGGTTAAACCCGATGGTCCGAGGCTGGGGGTGGCCCAGGGGACTATGGTAACACCGGGTTGCTCACCTGAAGGTCTGCACCAGCGTTTTCAGGTAATAGATACAAGACGTGGACCGGAGGTCTCTGGAAACCAGTGCCAGGCAGAGCTGGGGAGGAAGAGGAGCTGGGCAGCGACGCTAGCAGGCAATGGGAAGTCTCCAAAGATGAACGATGCACAGGCAGTGACCTCTCCTGGTGCAGGCTGCTCCTACACGGCTCCGAAGTTGTGCTTCAAAGCAAACTCACTCTTCTCCTTGCTGTGACAGGTAAGGCTAAATAAACGGTCACCGGTGAATTCTTGGCGGAGGGGACGGGATCACAAGAGGACGGGGGATCACACAGTCACAGGGAGCCTCCTGCCACGTTACTCTTGACCGCGTCACTGAAGTGGCTGAACAGGTTTTGGATGGGTCAGACTTATGCCGCTGCTGTGCGCCAGGGCGCCAGACGTAAAACCTGAGTCACGAGCAGCGGTTAGGGAAGTGCGTTTCAGATTATGCAGCGGAAAGATGCTGCTGCAAGGGCTGCTCGCTGCCCGCCTGGGCTCAGGGGGAAGGAATTAAAAAAAAAAACCACATTCAGATTTTATCTATAATGATCTGAAATGAATAACACTCTCCTTCAAATTGTTCTCCAACACCATCTTTTAGTGTTGCCTCTTGAAAATAATAATAACGAAGCAAGATGTATTTTTGACGTAGATAAAAAGGAATTCATAGGTACAGTTAATGAAACAATTTCTGCACTTGAAAGTAAACCAGGATTTTTTTAAGGGTACTCATTAACACAGAGTGTGTTATAATGATGGATGTTACATTTCTTTTCTCCAGGATGAGGATCCTTATTGGAAGTCTTCATTTCTACTTAATTTCATTCTTACTCAGTAGAGGAAATGGATTCCTAACTCCGAGAACACCTGCAGCCCACGCCGTCCCGTTTTATAACTACTCCTATTTAAACCTCTCTTCTGTATCAGAAGCACAAGCCCCAAAAATGGCAAGAACTCTCGATTTCTCACATAACAACATCGAAAAAATAACCAAGAGAGACTTGGAAGGTTTTGACGTGCTGGAAGTTTTAGACCTTTCCCACAATCAGATTCAGGACATTGAGCCTGGCGCGCTTGCGAGCCTGCTCAGCCTCGTTTTTGTGAATTTGTCATTTAACGATAAGAAACTTCTCGTGTCGGATCTCCCACCCCACCTGAAGCTCTTGCCCACCAGCGAAGCCTCGGGGACTTTGCAGCTTTACAGGTATTTAGTCAAATCACCAGAGGCTGCTCTGGAGCCTTCTGCGTCCGCCGAGGAGCTGCCACGTCAGGGAGGTCCACCTGTGCTGCAAAGCGTTCATCCGAGGCACAGACGAGGTACGGAGAACCTTCTTCGAAGAGGAGAGAAAAACACAACGGTCTCTCCCACAGTCACATTAAAGCCCGATCTCTGCGGAGAGCCAGTAAACGGGACGCTCGATCTGTCCAACAGCAAACTCTCCGAGGAAGAGCTGATGTTAAAACTGGATCCGGATCTCTGCCAGGCTCAGCTGGACGGTATTTTGGAGCTCAACATTAGTCACAGTGACCTGGAGATGGACCTTCTGTCGCTGTTCATGCTGTTCTTGCCAATGACAAACGTGCGGTCCATTGACGCCAGTTACAACAGGTTAACAATCAACATTCTAGACGTCGAGGCCATCTGCAAGTTCCCATCCAGCAAGCTGTTGTTTTTAAACATTAGCAACAACCCCATCAACAGCTTGGATACGCTGTGCCTCCCTTCAACCATCAAGGTAATCGATTTGTCCTTCACCAACATAAGCCAAATACCCCAAAATTTTGCTAACAAAATGATGAACTTGGAAAACATGTACGTTCAAGGAAATCACTTCATATACACCGTACATCCCCAAATCACTAACGCAGCTCCAAAACCTCCCCCTGGATCCGTACATATAAGTGCCATCTCATTTGTCAGAAACCAGGCCGGTACACCCGTCGAAAGCCTTCCCACGAAAGTGAAACACCTGAAAATGTCCAACTGCTCCATCGTAGAACTGCCAGAATGGTTCGCTGACAGGATGGAAGAATTACTGGTTTTGGATCTCAGCAGCAACCGGATTTCTGTGCTTCCTGACTTACCCACCTCTCTGCAGCACCTCGACATAAGCAACAGCGATATCAAAGTAATACCCCCTAGTTTTAAATCTGTCTCCAACTTAACAATATTTAATATTCAAAATAATAAAATTACGGATATGCATCCGGAGTACTTCCCGTTGACCTTAACAAAATGCGATATTAGTAAAAATAAGCTGAACAGGTTGTCGTTAACGGACGCCCTGGAGAAACTGGAATCTCTTAATGTTTCTGGAAACCTCATCACCAGACTGGAACCCGCCAGCCACCTTTCTGCGCTCACTAATCTGGACAGCAGTCACAACTTAATTTCAGAACTCCCTGATCACTTTGGGAAATCTCTTCCAATGCTGAAATATTTTAATTTATCGGGGAATAAGATCTCCTTTCTGCAGCGCGGCTCCCTCCCAGCTTCTCTGATCGAGTTGGACATTAGCGACAACGCCATCACTACCATCGTGGAGGACACTTTCGGCCTGTTAACCAGCCTGAGTGTTTTGACTGTGCAAGGTAAACATTTCTTTTGTAACTGTGACTTGTACTGGTTCGTGAACGTCTACATCCACCAGCCCCATTTGCAGATAAACGGCAAAGGGAATCTGAGGTGCAGCTTCCCGCCGGAGAGAAGGGGCTTGTTGGTGGACAGCAGTAACCTCACGCTCCTGCATTGCTCCCTGGGCATCCAGATGGCCATCACAGCTTGCGTCGCCGTCCTGGTGGTTTTGGTGCTAACGGGCTTGTGCTGGCGGTTCGACGGGCTGTGGTACGTGAGAATGGGCTGGTACTGGTGTATGGCCAAGAGGAAGCAGTACGAGAAGAGGCCAGAAAACAAACCCTTCGACGCCTTCATTTCATACAGCGAACAAGATGCGAACTGGACGAAAGAGAATCTACTGAAAAAACTGGAAAAGGACGGGTTCAAGATATGTTACCACGAGAGGGATTTCAAACCAGGGCATCCGGTACTCGGTAACATCTTCTACTGCATAGAGAACAGCCACAAAGTCCTTTTTGTTCTCTCCCCCAGCTTTGTAAACAGCTGCTGGTGTCAGTATGAACTGTATTTTGCGGAACACCGGGTCCTGAATGAAAACCAGGATTCTCTCATCATGATCGTGCTGGAAGATCTCCCACCCAACAGCGTGCCACAGAAGTTCAGCAAACTCAGGAAACTGCTGAAAAGGAAAACCTACTTAAAGTGGAGCCCCGAGGAGCACAAACAGAAAATGTTCTGGCATCAGCTAGCTGCTGTCTTAAAAACAACCAACGAACCACTCGTGAGAGCAGAAAATGGATCTGCTCAGGAGATGTACGAGTTGGAATGAGATACAAGAACGTGTAAAGGTTGTGCTGCAGTCAAATAAAAGTGTTTTCAGTGTTTACCTGCTGCCAAGGCTGCTGTGTTGCAATGGGGGTTTGTCTCTGATCAGTCCCAGGTCAGGTCGCTAGTGGGTTTGTAGCACGCACGTTATTCCGTCCCATAAAAGAATCCGTTATCTGAAGGGCTGAGACCCGAGCCTTTTCTTCCTGGGGGCTCGATCTTCTTCAGCCATTTCCAGCATTTCTTAAAATGCTGTTGATGTCACCTGAAAGGAAGAACAGCTGGAGTCACGCTGCATGTCTTTTTGAGATTACTGCAGTGAAAAGCAGTGTCACTCCAAGGTACAGTTGTAGTTCAGACTCTCGGTTCTAGTACAGCTCAAGGTGGGCACACGGAGTGCGTCCGGGTAAGAAGAACACAAATCATGACACGACATGGGTGTCACCTTCCTTCCGCGGTTTAGCGAGAACAGATTACAGACTGACTCAATGCAGCCATCCCAGAGCTGCAATTGTAAATCCACGCTGCTGCGTCGCTTGGTTTAAGTAACTGGTGGAAGAGATCTGACCTCAAAATCTTTTAGAATTACAGATTAGCACACACAGCCAGACAATCAAAAACGAGCCAGCGGAGCGTGCCAGTCTCTGCTGTTA
This sequence comes from Chlamydotis macqueenii, assembly GCF_036417535.1. Lineage (NCBI taxonomy): Eukaryota > Metazoa > Chordata > Aves > Otidiformes > Otididae > Chlamydotis > Chlamydotis macqueenii. The sequence goes on along the minus strand of NC_141558.1, from coordinate 126,036,013 downwards.
CATAAATTGTGTGAGCTTTATTTAAATGCTGTTACCTCCGAAGAAGAAGCAAGGAAGTTTTGTATGACAGCATTTAGACTTGGCACAATCAGCCTGACCCATTTCAAATGAAGTCAGTGCTCCCTCACCTGGTGCTACTTAATAATTTCATTTATTGTATTCGAAAAAAATGGATTAACAAAACCCCAGCTAACGTGCACTTTCAAGAAAAATCAGACGGTGACACGACATAAATACCAAGTGAGAACAAATCACTTTGCGTAGGGCAATCCGGACTCACGTTAAGATGCGCAAACCCGAATGACTCACCAGCAGTGAGGTGCCCAACTCCTGAACACTCTTTAGCAACTTTCTGAGGTTGTGTAGATACTGTTTAAAGCTATTTGGCATTACCAGCATTTACGCTTTATATATAAAGGCAAAAAAATACAACGCTGCAGGCCACCAGCTGAAAAAGTGAGGTCTGAAACCATTCGCTGGATAACCCACGTGAAGTACCCGTCAGACCTTCCTAGTTTTTTCCAAACAGTTCTGCAGCGATGAGGTCCACAGCGCACATACGAGCAGTAAGAAAAGGACTTTCTAAGTCTTGAATTTGCCACCTTTCATATTCATGAGATGCTTTTTTTGTTTTTCTGTTACGGACTGTGCTAACGACAGGCCTGCTTTTTCTAAACCATTCAGCGTTCACATACTTTTCCTGCTTGCTCTCTTACCCATCTCCTCTCTTCACGTACATTTTCCATCTCCTTCGTCCAGCGCTCTGTTACTTCTGCCGCTTCCCCTCTCAATTAGGTGGTTGTTCAGGGGGCTAAAGGAAAAAAAAGAAAATATACACCACAGAAGAGTCTAAAACACGTAACTTTTTGTCATATGATAGCTGATACTATAAACATATACTGGCACCCAGAGTTTTCCCCTCCAAGTTAGTACGCTTTGTACCAAAGACAAATGCAAAGATGGAAAAAAACAAACAAGACAGATCTTTTACTTACCTTTTATAATCACTTTAAAAAGAACCACGTTATTCGTTTACAGAGAAAAATGCCTGAGCAGAGAGAAAAGACTTACGGAAATAATTTCAACTTCACATTTGTATTAGAAAGTTGTTCACATCCATTTTATTGCAAGAAAGCGGTCTTGAATTATTCAAAATTAATTAAAATTCAGAGTGTTAAACAAAGAGCAGTGTTCATAACGTAAAGGTCTTCCAGGAAAATCTTGGAAATAGTTTAGTTAACAAACAGCCTACACAAACGACAACTCACACATGGCAGTGATGTGAATGTTTTTTCTTTCTAAAATAACAAATCATCTTTCTGTCACAGTAATTTTGCTAAAGATGTGGCATTTTCCTATCACGAGGCACCAAAAGTTTGCGGCACGATTCTTTTGGAGATACTAAGGCTCTGCTGAAGTCCACAGAAGTTGAAAGGCGATTGCTTTGTTCTGAAAAGACCTGGTCGCTTAAAGCAGTAATGGTCAGGAATTTAAATGCCTCCAGATCACTCCGTTCCATGAGGAATTCCCACATCTGTCGCAACACAAGCGGTCGGATTTGTAAAAAAATATTGAACTTCTGTTGTTTACTCGCTGTGTCGACCAACGGATAAAGTTTGTAAGTAGACAGATGATTAATCTTTAAATCAAATTGACATTAGACTTCCTAAGAAAACCTCAAAAACTTGTAGTCATCTTGTTATGTGGTCACTCTGTTTGTAAAAATGTTAACAGCTGTCAGTTCTGCCAGGAATATCGCAGCCGAATCCCCGCAGTTCCCACTTTTATACATGGTCAGAGACAAAAACGCAACCGGCAACACCGCTCTGTGTGTGACAGCTTGCAAATCAGAGAATTCCAGACTGCGTTACTGTATCAGTACTGTAATATTGCAATATCCATCTTTATCCTCAAGTTAAACCTACCATTAGGTATTGCACAGTTATCTCTATCATCTAAAATACTGCTCCCAATATATTATTTTGGGATACGTAACGCCATCGATCCTTAAAGTACAGGGGAAATTAATAGATATACACTTCAGAGGTTGATTCCAGTGCCACAGCACTTCCCAGAAGTCCTTCCCCAGCGGCACCGTAACACTGTTTGTAAAACCTTGTCCTGCCTCAGGAAGCTGAGGCTGAAACCCTGAACTTCCGTTGAAGTTCACATAAATTTTGCCATTTACCTCAACGGAACCAGGATTTCACGCTGTGAACAGAAAGAACTTTTGTTAATCACTGACGCTTGCTCCAACAAAATACCACCCATTCTTTCAACCTTCTGCACTGGGAAGAGTTGAAACTTAAGTATCGTAATACCAGGTGTCCTCCCAATTCCTCCTGCTTGAAAATACGGCAAGTATGCCATTCAGTAGGTGATACTTCTGGCGCAGCATCAGATTGTTCTCCGATGAACTCTGCCCCGTGACGTCACGAGTCACACAGTTACGGCGCTTACTTTTCTAAACTTGCCCAGCAGAAAGATTTAGTAACAAAAACGCCCTCACGTACCAATTCCAAACACAAATCTAAAATACCGCCCTTTCTGATGTGCCGCAGAAATTCAAGAAAGCGTCACGGAAGTAATACCCTAGCACTCACTTCAAACGCAAATAGCTGGATGTTAAGGTCAGTGGCATTTTTCTGAACTGGCAGCAGTACCGGATCGATAATCGTTAACAGAAGCAAAGAAGGGGGACCCACCGGATCGGCGAGATCCGAACCCTCTCCTAAGTTACACGGAGGGCACGGGTATCTGCTTAGCAGAAGCACTGTCGCAGTCTCGCGCCAGGTCGGCGGTGGTGTGGTAGTGCATGGCAACGTAGGATTTGGCGAACCCGAAAGTCGAGTTCACCGGCTGCAAGCTGTTTGGGGTGCTCACTTCCTGGGAAGGGCTGCTGTTATAGATACTGTAATAGGGCTCGATTCGGGTGTTCATGGGGGTGGAGCTGCTCTGGGCGTAGTGCTGATGCCCGACGGAAGCCTTGGGGCTCAGCACGCTCTCCTTGGAGTGGCTAGGGCCGCAGGCTTGGTCCACAAACTTTTTCTGAGGTTTTGGAGACAACATGTACGCTGAATTGGTCTCGTGGTGGGAGGACTTGTTCCTGTTGACTTCCAGGCTGCCTTTGCCCACGGCCCGAAGCCTCGTCTTCTGCTTGCAGCAGAAAAACACGAGGGCTACGTACTGCAGGCACCAGAGCACTCGTCTCCGAAGTCCGGCGCTGTTGCGGGAATATATAAAAGGATTTAATCCAGATTTGAAAAAAATGAGGGTAAATCCACACAGCTCAAACTGGTAGAGAACAAAGCCGCCGCTGCTGGACAGCACGTCCTGCACCAAAGAGATGCCCAGCGGCAGGCAGCAAACCAAGACGGAGAGCACGATGACGACGCACGTCACCACCGCCCTGGAGTCTTTGGCGGTGGACAGGTTGACCGTTGACACCAGCTGGAGCTGGCCGGCGGCGGTGGCCGGTGTCTGGCCGAGGTGCTTGGCGTAGCCGTGCTGCGGCTTGCCGTGGCTCTGGTTCCTGTACAAGGCGGGCACGGCGCTCTGCGCGGCCGGGGGCCCCACGAAGGGCTGCGGTCTGGAGGCGTCCACGGCCACCACGGGCGGGCACTTCCTCACCTGGGCGTTCCTCCGCAGGGCTTGGGCAATCATGACGTAGGAGACTGACACCACGGCCACGCAGCAGATGAAGTCGGTGACGTAGAGGTAGAGGATGATCTTCCCCTCGTCGCTGGCGAAGCTGGACATGGGCAGGCAGAGGCGGGAGCCGTGGGTTTTCAGGGTGGCCAAAGTGGCCAGGGTGAAGCTGGTGGCCCACAGGAGCAGGGTGAGGAGGAGGGTGCAGGGGAAGGAGGCGGCGCGGTGCGGCTGCTTCCCCAGCACCATGCGCAGCCGGTGCAGGGCGATGACCGCCACCGTCTTGAGCGACATGATGATGAAGCCGGAGCTGGTGAGATGGAAGGTGAAGCAGAAGGCGGCTGGGACGCCTCGGGCCGAGTCGAAGAAGAGGACGAAGGCGAACATGGGGGCGGCCACCCCACAGATGAAGAGGTCACAGAAGGAGAGGTTGAGGATCATGAAGTCGAAGTTGGTCCTGAATTTCCTGAGGGCCGGGTCGAAGAAGGACAGGAGGACGATGAGGTTGCCGTAGGAGCCCAGGCAGAAGACGAGGGCCAGCAGGGAGGCGCAGGCCGCCAAGGTGGCGGCGTGGGTCCCCTCCCGCAGCTCCCCGGGGCCGCCGCCCGCGCTGCCGTTCCCGCCCAGCGGCAGCAGCGGCTCCAGCGAGGCCGCGGGGGGCTCCTCCTCGCCCCCCGCCGCCAACCGCCCCGACGCGTTCATCTCCGCCCGCCGCCTCGCCGCGCCCGCGGCCCAGGCGGGCCCAGCGCCGGGGGCTTCCCGCCCGCCGCCCGCCACCCGCACGGGGCCGCGCCGCCGCCGCCGTTCCCTCAGGGCTGCCCCCGACATGGCGCCGCCCGCCCCGCCATGGCGCCCGCCCGCCGCGCCCGGGCCCGGCCCCTTCTCCGCCGCCGCGCTGGCGGGCGGCGGCAGGGAGAGGGCTAGCTGCGGCCGCAGCCCCGCACAGCCCTGCGGGGTTCTCCCTGCGACGAGGGGTTTGCCAAGGCACGCAGACCACAGCCAGCCTCCCGCGCTGCCGAAATGGCCTCTGCGGTGCCTCCGCGTCGCCAGCCTGGGCAGGAGCGGTGGCACAAAGCCCTGACTTCCAGTTGCACCCATTGGCGCTCTGCGTGCGGAGTCCCGCGCCCCGCCGGCCTCACCCCAAAGCGCTGTCAGGGCCCCTTCCTCCGCCATCGGGCACCCGTGAAGCAGAAAAATGGGTTAAGATAATGCAGCCGGAGGTTTTGCTACAAGCCATGTCGTCTCCATGCCCCTACCAGGATACCAAGTCAAGAGCTGAGCACTCAAGGCTTTGAGGTGCTTCTGTCTCAACACCAGCAAAACGCCTGCCCCAAACCCATTAATCATCAAAATTTAAGGCACAGTTTTGCACGCTGCGTCTTCCCTTGCTTGCGCTTTTGCATTGCTTTCTGTGCAAACTCAGGAGGGCAGGGATTCCCTGTTTGTTTGCTTGTCTGCGCCCAGAAGCACAGGAGCTAAGGCAAAGGATGTTCTGTATTCCCATAAGAGGAAAAATAAATAAAAAAATATCAGTATTATTTCTTTATCTGTTTACTGACAGCTACTCCTGTCACAAATACAGCAGTTGCCATTTAAAGTGATGGAGAGTGTTGGATGCCTGAGCACTTAAAGGGATCGTTTTGAAATACCTACACGGGCTTGACGAAGAAGAGACGCTCAGCGCGCGGTCTCTGAGGCAGCACAGGCTGTCACAGGCAGACACAGCCGAGGGACCTCAACGTCAGGCACTGAAAATGCAGTTGGGAGAGATGAAAGTCCAGCCGGGCACGGCCCAGAAAGTACAGCAGACCCCGTACACCTGACTGAGGCATGAGCACTTGCCTTATACTGTACATTTCTACATATAATTATTGTGTATACACACACATTAACCCGTGTAGCGTCTTAATAACCTGCCCCTACCCCCAGCAATCACGCAGAAGCACGTGGTGCTTTGTAGAAGCATCATGACAGCAACAAAAGTGCTCGGTTGACAGTCAGTGCTACTTGCTGCTTTATTTTTCAACACATTTTGTTCTAAAACTAAGAGCAATTTTTTTTTTCCTCAGTAAACCTCTGACTCACAACAGCAGTCCAGCCTATGCGCCTTGCATGTTAAACACACTTCCAGCTGGCAATCCGTCCGGATCCGTTGTCACGGTCTGCGGCAGGGGAAGGGCAGCAGCCATCTGAGCAGGCTGCCACACCGTCTGGCAACCTGGGCGCCTGGGTCAGGTGCCTTTGGCCTTGTTGTTGTTCTTAAACTACTTGCATAGAGGAGGGAGAAGGGGCAAAAACCCAAACATCATGTCCCTGGTTTCCTGTGGCTTCCAGCTATGTGCTCTCTCAGCTTGGCTATCACCGTTATTTTCACTCTTCCTTGTATTTTTGTTCTTCAGTCATGGTTAATTTGAATTCTGTGGGTTGTTTTTTTTCACTGACAGGTTACGATCTCCTGCCTTGATTTTATTTTATTTATAAACATCAGAGAGCACTGAGCTGCAGGATTAAACGCAGGACTGGTTTGAGCAAGCCCACGGGGTTTAAAGGAGTTAGCAGGACTGAGACTCTGATCTCTCCTGTGCTTTTGAAATCACTATTGGACATGCTGAGAAATGGATTTAGGAGTCAAAACTGTAATACTTGGCCCTTACAGAAAGTTAGCTATTTTAGAACTAGTTATGTGCAAAGTAGCAAAAGGAAAATAGCATTTTGCTATTAGTCATACATCTAGTTTGTCACTCGTTTAATTAATGCAGTATTTAATAGGCCTGTGAGGAGCAAGAGTAGGTTTTTTTTTTTTTGTTTTAAGCTATTTTACCCCTCTATAGTTGCTAACTGTAGTTTGAAATGAAGGAAAAGGTGTTCCTCCTTATAGCCCGAGAGCTCAAACATTTCAGAATGCCAAAAAGTGCAAGGCGGGTAGCATTTTGGTGATGCACGCTGAGAAACGCTGCGGATGGCCGCAGGCATTCAGCAGAGAGTCCGCGAGCCAAGAGGAGGTCATCGAACGCAGGGCCTGAACTCGAGGAGCGAGGGGATGAGCTGAGGCAAAACGAATCTCCATGGGAACACCAAACACTTCACGGCCTTTCTGGCACAGCAAAGCAGCTCGTGGGCCTGCCGCTTTTTAGAAGAGCTGCCAAAGTTTGGGCAGCCTTGGAGTTCCTACTGCATAAGAAGAAATCCCAAGACGTTTCTTACCACAGTGTCAAGTTGTGCAGGCATTTACCACAAGAGACTGGAAATTACTTTTAATTGTGGAAACCTGCCCCCATCTCAGCCTAAGAGCAGTACCTTAGGATTTTAACAGAACAGCTGTAGGGGAAAGATGCTGAAATAAAAGGGGGAAATTAAGCCAGAAAAATAGAAACGATAGCCAGGAGAGAGGAGTAGCAGTTAAAACTTTTATTTCTTAAAATAATCCTTTCTTGGTGAACTCACCCAGACTTATACCTACATTTATTGCTCACCTCACTACATTTATTGCTAACACACATTTATCGGGTTTATCGCTGTTTTTGCCAAGTGTGCTAATCGCAAACAATAACTTAAACAAAATACCTGCAGCAGTGAGGCTGCTACGAGCCGAAGCAAGGAAAGTAGGCTGAACTTCCACAAGCCTTTTGTGGGAAAAGACATCTAATCTAGAATTAGGAAGGATCGTGGCCAGCAAGGCTCTGTCTCCTTTTCACCTTTTGAAAAAGTCTGCCTTGTTAGTATGCAGCTAATTCCTGTAAGCACCGCACTCTGACTCATCAGAAATCAAAGATAACTTTTCTAATAAACTTTGTAGGCAATAGTTGAAGTTAAAATCTTGGAAGGACAATGGCCAACAAAACTTTCTACTGCTAAGTTGGTTTTGTTTCCCCTTTTACATCTTACCAGATTATTGTGTTTTCCACAGCACAGGGAAAAAGGAAGCTGGAGTCTCCGCTGCAGATTCCAGGAAGTCTGAAGGTGTGGAAGAAAGTGCAAGACTGAGCACAGTGTGGGATGCTGGGGATGCCCAACTGTGAAAAGCTGACAGTTTTTCATCTGTTGTGTTCCAAGCACAGGACTCCCAGCAGCCTGGTAAAGAAGTAAAAAGGGTGAGAGGGCATATACGTGGACATAAAAGGAATAAAGTCATAATATACCATATCAGAAATAACGACCTGCATACCTCTTCCTCTTTCACTTAAAAAAAAAAAAATCCATATATAGATTAGCTCAACTTGTTAATAATACAATCCACCAATGTGGAGTCTGTAGTGCCACCCAAAAGCACAAATTAAAGTCTTATTCACCTAATTGATAATTTTCTTATACATTTTTATTAAAATGAGCATCATGTCTCTGCTGTGATTTCAGCAGGTTTTCACATGCACAAATACACCCACTTGGTTATGGAAACATGGGAGATCACTCCACTTAATACTCTAGCAAGACAGTTGCTAAAAACCCCTAAACAACAAATGAATTCAGCCTTACATCACCGCCATTCTTTGGTGCTTCAAACAGTGGTGGTCACTGAGATTATTTCTGCAGACTGACACGTGGTCACTGAGGCTATCAGGGCTACCAGATCATCTCCAAGATCTTTTTTTTCCCCATCTCCATTACTGTTCAAGTGGAAAAATTCTCTCTTCTCAACACTAGAAATGTCTCCCTCTCCAGACTGAGGTATCGCAGTTGTTTCATCTCTAAGGCTTTAGGGGAGAGACAGCATAAGACATCCAAGTGACGGAAAGCTCCGAACTCATTACAGGTGTATACTGCTTGGGGAAAGTTAGGGAATAAAGTAGCAACGGAGATGCGGTATTTGATGAAGACCTCAAAATTGTTCCTACATTCTCAGAATTGTTAGGAGACTAACCATCTTTCACCCACAAAAAGTCAACCAGTACAAGTTTGTTCACACTACCCTAGTGGTATTTTATCCTACAGAACTCTGCTTTGGATAGGCACTCTGTTTTCTGTGAACCCATTTGGATCAAGTAATTTATTGCTTATTTATAAACAGCTGCTGTGAATTAATACCGCCTACGTATTTGCCATCATAGCTCTGCCTACAGAATGATTCTCTGCAGAGCACTACAGCAAAACCTCCTCCACTTCAAACTGGTTTCTCCAGTTTTAAGTGTACTTCTCAGAAGTCAGTAAGTTTTTTGGCAAGCCTCACCAGGTACAAGACATCTTTACATAAATATAAAAGCCAATTTCCCAACCATTACAACCAGCTCTTTAATTAATCCTTAGTGTTGCCATAACTCACTGCCAAATCCCACAATACACACATGCTTCATAGGAAAAGTGCGAAAGCACAGTAAACAACCTGAAATTATAGTCTCAAAATAAGAAGTTTCCGCTTCAGAAGTACAAAAGAATGCAGATGTTACAAACAGTCCATTTATTGGGTCTTAAGCTACGTACACAATTGAAATAATAGTTTTGGCACTACGCTATACAGTGGTTACATCTGTGTGCTGACACTCATTACGTACTGCACCAGGAGCACCGCTGTGCTTTGGAGTCTGGAATGAGTCACACGCTCGGCGGACAGATCACACGAAACGTATCAGTGCTCTTGGAGGGTTGCACGGAAGTAGAAACACACGTCAGTTGATGAATTATTTCAGTGTACCTCACATTCTATGAGCTCATCGCACCAGAATATGTGATGCCAGCAGTTAGAGATGGCCACGAGTGGTGCATTAAAATCCGACTGAGACGTAGTAATAATGAGATACAAGAAAACCAAAACAAAACCTCTGCCTTTCAGACGTGAAGAGATATTCTGTTAAAGAAAATAATTTAAAAAACTAATAATGGCATTTGATTTGATACAAAAGCCAGAACCACTACCGTATTAACATCTAGGTATGAATCTTTACAAATTAATCTCACAATGGTGTTATGTAAAAGGTTGCAAACTGTACAATGCTTTGTCAATGCAATGCCTCTACAATTTATACAGTCTTTTACAACTATGTAACACATATTAAACATGTTGTTAAATAGCCAATAGATACCAGTCTCTGAACAAAGCTGCAGGCAAAGAAACAGAGCTTCCACAATCTCCAAACAAGATATGCTTGCTCGTACAGCGACAATCTTTTTGAAAATACGCTTTTAAAAATAGTCAGCCATTCAGTGCTTTTTCACACCGTGCACACATTTCATTCTGTGAATTCAACCACCACTTGATAGTCCGTAATTTCGCATCTGTGGGCTCTAATTATGTGGAAACACCCATAGTCTTTCACCCTTAAAAATACGCGGACAACCATAGATTTTTATTCCACACGTGGTCAAGCTATCTATGAAGACCTGGCCAGGCAGTAAGAGCTTTCACCCCCCACGTTCTGTCCTGCCACCACCTGTACTGCACAGAGAAGATCAGCTATTTACATTTCGACAAGGAAGGTACAAAAAGGCAATCCTGCCCTGAGGTGGACTGAATGATACAGAGCCCAGCACCTGATGGGCACTCAAATCCAAGTAGTGAAAAATAAACTCTGAGAAAGACAGGCTCCTGGCATTGTATGCGGACTAGGTAAGAAGTTGCATCAACAGAACTGGAGAGTTTCACTGAGAATATTCTGGTTTGCAGCACTCTGGTTCTGCATATCTTTGATGTCAGAAACAGCTGGGAAGAAGGGTCAGAAAAAGAGGGTAAGTAGTGTGCAGTGTAAGTCACTGTGTGCCAGAAAGCAGGAACAGGACTGATGTGTAATGCAGGCCAACGATAAGGGTCTTGCGATAAACTCACGATCGGGCTCTGTGAGCGCAGTTACGAGGAGGCTGTGGGGGTCCCACAGCTGCTCCCTGGGGAGGTGAAATTCTTTTTGAATAGAACCAGGTCTTTATGTTTGTATTTAAAAGTGGTTTTGATTAGGCATCAAGATTTCCAGCACAAAGTTTTCTACATGATAAATTTCTTTGAGTTTCCTTTATTTCGCAGAAATGTTCCTACATCCTCATTTTTCCAGGAGAAACCTGAAAAAAATAAAGAAAATTCAGATTATGTCTCATGCTATTACCACAGCACAAAATGAAAACATAAATAAAAACTTCTCTTGCAATACTGTCACAAAACATCACAATACAATAGAGATCAGAATCTTGCAGTGTAACAAAGAGAAACTCCAGGAATGGATTCGCTCTTTGGGGACATGCCTGTTTGAAGAGACCTGGTAGCAAAGCCATAAAGCGGAAGAGGAAACAGTTTGGTAGCAGTCACTCCCCATCGTGAGACGTAGATGAAATACCGGCCTGCGTGGTAGGCTAAAGTCCTCAGAGGCATCGGAAGTACAAAGCAGCAAGTACCTTGCCTTTAGTGGAACTGCCAGGCATTTAAAAGGCAGCCAACTGGCAGAAAATGGAGAAAAGGAACATCAATATTCAGGAAAACAAGTGTGAGTGTCTTAGCAAAAGACTAGTGTAATACAGGGACACACAAAAAGATGGACAATATTTAACCCAAATACACCTGATCCTGAGCAGACCACGGGAGGTGTGAGGGATGTAATTCTCCCTGTGGTTTAGGAGTCCTCCCTACTGCAGGCTAGAGTAGATTTCATAAGACTGATGTTTCTGTGGATTTATATCAAACATGATCTTACCGATCTACGCGTAATAGCACGGTGAAACCAAGAGGTCAGTAAGCACGAGTAGCTGGTCATCTGTGAACTGCTGTTTATGCTCCTGCCAGTTGTCATGATGGGTCCTCCGGAAGTTTGACAGCGTTTTTTTCACAGTCATCTGCAGAGCAGACAATCAGCATTAATCTGTATCAGTTACGGATTTAAGCTCCGTGACAAAACAAATGTTGAATACGACAAAAAACCTGCTGAGTAGAGTGCAGTGTTTGAGCAGTTACAAAGGCTAGAAGGGCTCTGGAGAGTTCAGCCCAGTTCCTCAGTATTTTAATTTTTACAGCTCTGGTTAAAGTCTTCTGACCGGAGTCACAACTCCGACATTCTTATAAAAAGGACTTTGACCTACAATTTTGAGTCTGCAAAAATTAATAGATTATTGTAAAGTTTAAGTGCACATAAGGTACACAGACGAAACAAAACAGAGGAAAACTATCTTCTGTTATTAAAAGAATTAAGAATATTATTAAATTAACCAAAGTCCAATCAGGTCAGTTTCTTGATTCAGTAAAGGACACAATAGTAAAGTTTCTTAAACCTAAGGACTTCTTCAGCCATAAGCTCACTACTCTGGTTAACACAGCAAAAGGTCGACAAAACTGAACAGACAGAGAGAAAAAAAAAGTGTTAAAGGCAACTATTTTCATTAAAAACTTGTTTCTACGGCTGCTTATAAAACCTTGCTTTGAAAGTTTGAGTGATTTTTTTGGTTCAGGTTGATATTTTCTAGAATGGCATGCACAAAAGTGATATTTTAAATTAAAAAAATACTGTTTCCTCATTGTAGATATAGTTCCTGCAGCTTTCAGTTTATGCTTTAAATTTGAAAGCAAGAACAGAACTATCACAAAAATGACTTACAAGCAGTCCATGACTTAAGCCATATTTGGAAGCATTTAATAAAAAGCAGCAGAAACTAAGTTTAATAGCTTCCTATTTATTTCTAGGAAAGGGGAACTAAGAATGGGTCAAGCATATTTTACATGTGTTACATTAAACAGAAAAATGATACACGCATTTTTACCTCTATAGGCTGCGGATCATTGAGATGGGCACTAAGATCCATCAAGAGCTGCGGCATCCAGGTGGGTACATCGTACGGACTTGACAAAATACAGGCGCTGAGTCCTAGCACCCCAGCGTGGCGTTTAACCAAGTCTGCAATTGCAGAATATTCATTTACATCTGGCAAGGTGCAACTACCTTATCTAAGACATTCCCCAATGACACAGCCCAACTTAAAAGTGGTTATCAGTGAAAATCTGGCTATTTTTAACTGATGGCAATAACTGAAGAGAGCCTGTGCATTAACAGCAGTGATCTAATTAGAGTAATGTACTGACACTAATACTGAGTGAGTTTTGATCCCGAATTTAAAACAAAACCAAAAAACCCTGCTACAGCAGAAAGATCTCTAGCTTCCTCAGAAAACCAGGTAGTTCTACTGACCATACAGTCAAATAAATTCATCTAAGCGTATGGATCTCCAGATTGCTTCTGCTTTCTTATACAGAATCATAGATTCATTCTGTGATTCCAGCTTCTCATAAACAGCTCATGGACTACATCTCCACTGTTCCCTATTTCTGCATTCAGAATGTTTTCTCAAACACCAGAACTCTTTGACAATGAGGAAACCCCGTCCCTCTGGGTCAAATTAATGTGACTCAGATGCACTCAACATTTGGTCAGAAGCCAAAACCCCTGACTAAGGTTAACTAAGGGGGTTTTTGTTCTGGTTTTGGTGTGTGCATGTGTTGGGGTTTTTTTAGAATTAGAAACCACACTGCTAACAGAAAGTGAAGTGGGTAAGGAATGAAATTATGTTGTGGCAGCTAAGGAAGTTTATTTACTGAGGAAATGGGTACTCCTCATCATCTGCATTTTCAATTCTGAACAGTGCATGCTGTAAATGGGAAAATATGTTTTGTGTTAATTCTGGAAAAGTAATAAACGAGTTTAATGTAGGAATACATAATAAACAAAGTTATTTGCTTTTTTTTTGGTAGTGGTGTATACTTATTCATCATTTATGTTGTAAATACAATTCTTGAAGCACTTAACAAGGATTAGGATCTGCACTACATTCACAGAAACAGTAAGATACAAAAGGACAAGTAATTTGCCATTATGGTTTATGGATGCTTAGGAAGGAAAAAAAAAATTTGCATGGGCAACAGGTCTTACGTTTATCTGGACAAATCCTATTCCATCTGGAGCACTTGTAGATTAAGCATTTAAGTGTAGCACTAAATATTTATTTCTTCCTAACGTGCTATCAACACGCATAGTTTTAGTTTCGGAAGCCATTTTCTTACCACCAGAAGGAATCATATCCACCGCTGCACCCAGGTCCCGCTTTCGTTTTTTTGGTAGCCTCATCTTGCACAGCTGTTCGAAGTGGGTCTGCATGGGCCCGTCCATAGTGAGAAAATTGCACTGTAGCAGGCCGCTTAGGGTGGTGGCAGCCATTTCTCTCACCTGTGAGCAGAGACAGAACATACCACAGCGACTAAGCACGCGTGCACAGCAAGAAGCAGGTATTTATGCTGTTACTGTCCTTTTAGCACATCCAGCTAGGGCACGTTACCAAACTCTGCCCAGGAAGTCTTTAAAATACTATCCTGTTTTCTGACTTTTGAATGAGAACAAGGTGTGCCACCCCAAATATAATCATTCTGCTTTACAAAATTTGTAATAGTCTCTGTACTAACATTAGTTTTAGCAAGGAAAAAACAAGTATACTTTATTCAAAAGGCATTTCGTTTTCCCCCTCAAATGTACATGGAGACGTTAAAATTGACAAAAGCAGAAGAGGTTTTCCAAGAGAAGGTAGAAGGTATGTTCATGAGACAAAGCTGATTCTGTTCTACCTGTAGCCCAAGAATTCCTTGAGAGATACAACAAATGCTGGATTAATAAGCAACGACAACTAACTTCAGTGGTTTATGACCGACAATTCAGTTCTGTAACACGCCAGCTTTATTTGCTTTGTTGTCCTGAGTACCAATTCTTTTTGCTACATGAATAAAAACAAATTCCAGGTTGGAAGAAATATTCTTCTCTTCAGTAATGCTGAAACCCGAAAGAACAAGACTAAACTAAGTTTTAGTTAGTTTAGTTTAATCTAATTTCCAAACCATTCAAAATACAGATCTCCTTTTCCATTCCCTTTAAAACAGCCACATCGCGTTGTCAGTGGATTACAAGTAGAGACAATTCAACCACTTGCTTTTAAAAGCAAGTATAGCCAATCAGTTTTACTAATTTATCTCATCTCCTTCAATTTTCCCAAACCACAAAGTTAGTAAGACCATATTTAAATTGGAGTCCTTCCAAAACTCACTGCCACCTTCAATTGCTGCAGGCTGACAAAAACCTCCCAACATTTACAAACTCGAAAGCCAAATCAACTTGTGGAAAGGCTGGCAGCAGTGGCCAGGCTGTTTGGCAAGTACATGCTGTTACACGTAACTGTAAACAGGACATTTGTCTACCTGCAGTACAAACACCTACCAACGCTCTGAATCCAGTGCGGCGGATTAGAATCAATTACATCCTTGAACATAATGTTCTGAACCTCCACAAAGCAGTAAGTATAGCTGCAAGTGCTGCGGTAATTAAACGTAGTAAGTTAACAACAAGCTCCGGAGACTTCACTTCATTCCATCTGAATTTCTACAACTTATTATTCAAACGTGATCTACTTTGTTAGCAGCATAAAGAAGTCCGAAGCGAAAGTCTGCCAGTATTGTTTATCAGCAATTTGTGAGTCTCTAAAGGACCAAGCTATTAAATGAAACATCATGTGCTAACGCAAGACCCAGAATAGAACAAAGCTTGGCTGTAAAGTGAGCAAGCTCCCGAGTGAACTGTACTCATTTACATCACTATTTGCTGCATTAAAGTCACTTTCATTTCTAAATTAATAATCTAACTAAAAGGAACAGTTTGCTGCAAAGCCTTTAAACTCATACATTCACAAGCTGATCATTCACCACAACATCTGACACTAATTTACAGATCATCATACTCACATGACGACTTACAGAATATAAAAATTACTTATAGAATATAAAGACTGCAGACGAGTAGCAGAGGAATACTCTTCCAGTCAAGCATGGCTTGGGTTGGATTTTTTTTGGTTTTTTCCCCTGTCAGAATTGACTAACCAAGGTCTACAAAACTGTTCAATCCTAGAGACCTGTCCTTAAAGTTGGACGCATGAAATCTGCGTTAGAAGACAGACTGTCCTAGGACCCTGTTCATTCTGTACGGCAGTCACACTGCTATTTACCGTTCAGTGTGGTCATATGACATTGTCATTTGCCAAGGTATTTGCAATGATTTTACAAAAAAAAATATGAAACCACCAGGAAGTTTGGGAATTCTAACAATATTAGAAATGTAAACTGTATATTAAAAGCAAAGAGCAAGATGAGCAGCATCATTCGGTCTGGCACCTTTGTGCCAAAATAAGCAACAAAAGTATCTTTAAATCCAAGATCCAAAGTGTCAGTTCCACAGGAAAGACACCAAATACGAGTTAAAGCTACGGATTCCATTGAAAGCACACTCCTCTTAAAAATCCAGCATTAAAAAAACACATAGGAATTACTGTGCAAGATACTGCTTCTTGCCAATTATTATCAAGAAAGAACAAGATTACTTCTCAAGCACAAGTGGAAGCTTCCATGGTAACAACACGATCATAAGCGGTTGTGAACACAGATAAGCTTTTTTGATTTGCATCTCTGTAGTGCAGAATAGGAACTTTTGTACATTTAAAATAACCAGATAAATTGTATTAAAGTGAATAAAAAGGTATTTTTCAAAATGACACGAGATGATGAGGTAAGTGCTCTGACTGGCGTGGGAAACAACTTCTCCTGGACTGCCAGCTTTTGCTTTCCAGCTTGCTACAGCAAATAGTGACGTGAAAGACGTGAGAGCTCATCTGAAGACGGGAATTGGCATGGATGCACGAGTAGTCCAAGCGCTGCTTTAAGTATCACATGCACTTACAGAGATTGAAATGTCAAACCTTTTAAGTCAGAAATTTTAATTTGTATATTCAAATTATTTCCAATTCACCGTTCACAAAAGCAAGCTTCACATCTCAGGTCTAACTATGGTTTCAAATGTAGCTTCAGGAAGACCTAAACCAGGATCTTTGTTTTGGCAGAACGGTATCACACCTGAGAACACTCTCTTTCTTCTTGAAAGAAAAGAAGTACCCAAAAGAAGGATTTCATTGATATATGCCAGCAGCACAAAAAAACAGTGAAAACCATGATGCAGGGTAAATGGAACAGCCTGGAGGTCAACACTGAATATTCTTCACTGGGCTTGAATACTATCAAACAAATTCACCTTATTTAATACAAGCCTTCAGTTCTGTAAATTAGCTATACAGAACATAATACTTTTGTGATTTGTTTTTTCTTTTTTCTTCCCCCTGAAAACAAGCTTATGATGCTGACAGCACTTCTAAGAGCATCCTGTGCACTCATACATGGATCTTCAGCAGTCTGCATGTACCACAGCCAAGAGTTTGGTATATACAAGGGAGATAAAATCCAAAGCTCAAAAGACGTACAAAAACTTGTCAGACTGACAAGTGAGCTTACAAAGTATTATCTTTTTGAGTCATGCAACATGATCAGTAACAGCACCTCCTAGACAAATTCTGTCCTGTTATGCATGCATCCTTCACAAAACTAAGGAAAATCTACTTTTAACTAAAGAAATACTTCCTTAGTGAACTGGATGTATTAAAAAGTATTTGTGTCATTAATAAGCTGATATGATTAAATGGGAAACAGACCTATGGAGTTGAATTTTCTACCAACATGCATGCTAATATTTATAGTTAAATGACAATATCCCTATTTCAGCTGTACTTAAACCAAGAATGAAACAAAGCAATGTTGCATTCTGTAGAAAAAGTAGGAACAATGGAACTTGTAAAAATCACTAATGAAGTATTTTCTGAACAGCTGTTTTCCTGGAATGGAATATTAAAAAAAAAAAAAGAATATGAAAGAAAGTCTATAAAGATAGTTCTATTTTCAAAATAGGAAGATTACTAAGCTAGAAATACTTGCTGTATTAATTTACAATTGGTAGTTTTTTCAAAAACACTTGACAAGGGCAAGAAACCAGTCATGTGGAACAAAGCATTTCAGAAAAGGCGTTACTTGCCTCAAGCTGTTCATCTTCCAGGAGTTTTATAACCAGCCATCTAATGTCATTGACTGCTTCTTTATTGTTGAGAAAGATAAAGAGATTGTAGAAGACCATGGTCTGGAGGTAGGTTAATATGGTATACCTAGCGTGCCAAGAATTGCTTCTCGCTGTCTAAAAGTAAAAATAAATAGTACGTATGAGAAAGGCAAAACGTGAAGGAAAGCAGCTACTCGATCTAAAGCTAACAACATTGAAGAAAAAGCTTTTGCGGACAGTTGCAAATAACTTCCCTTATTCAGATAGTTTTGCTTCCTATACACTTCCAAAGCACACAATTATTGTTTAAATAATAATTTATTAAGGTTTATCTTCCAAAGCAAACTGTTATTTAACATATACCTAATTATTTAACAGACACCTAATACTGTAAAAGACAAAGTAGGCAAGTTTCGCCCTTTGATTAATTTTTGACACCAGTCATAAGGCAGATATAAATCAGAAATTCCTCTCTGCTTGCGTGTATACACACACACACACACTAAATAGCGGATCTGGAAAGCAAAGTGTTTTCAAGTTCCTTTACTTTACTCTCCATGTGCTTACGGAAGTCCAGATCACTGAAAGCATGAGGCACGGATGGAGCCAGGCTTACAACAGTGCAGTTGCTATTTTGGCTGTGTGCACAGCTTACACCAACACTTTGCTAATTTTACTGCTGTAGATCAGTCTTGAATGACTACAGAAAAAAAATGCATTTCTTGCATAACAAACTGTGTACAGAACGAACCATTCAGGAGTGCATTTCCATTTCTGTGGTTTTTCAGAAAGCTGCAGCAGCTGATAAATATTCTGTAAAACTATGAACAGGCAGAGATTCAAGGGCAGTTCTTTATATGACAGCTCATTTTGAAAAGGAATTTTGAATCATGCTCATGAGGAGCCATGTTTGGCTTAAACTGACCTACTACTGAACAAGATTTGAATTTATTAATATACTGCTCAATTCCTTATCCAGATACAAGTTGTTTATATGTTTGGTAGTAGGAAAACAAACCAAAATACATTTACTGTTTCTAAGAATTTTTTAAAACTCTTCTAATAAACTCTTTCCTTTCACCTCTGAGGAAATGAGTATTTAATTCTCTTCAAATCACAACTATTGTACAGTCTTAAAAAACAAACCAGCACAGAGTGCATCAGGTAACAAGATGCTTTAAGCTCTTTAGACCATACTCACTTGTTTTAGCACCTGAAGTACCAAAGGCACTTGCTGAGGATACAGCAAACCCTGAGACATTAATGACAAGCACATCTTAGCGTCTCTTTTGAGCTCATCATAGCTATTGTCATTTTCTACTGGTGCAATCTAGAGAACAAAATCAGAGATGGGGAAAGAAAAAAAAAAAAAAACCAAAAGGCTAGTGTTAGTAAATAAGCATTGCTAACAGTGAAATATTGAAACTTGCTAGTTTAATCTCACAAAAGGAAAGTTATCTAGGAAAATACAGTCAATAGAATGCTGAAAGATTAAGTTAACTAGGAAACAGAATCAATATAATGTTAAAATATTGTCAGCAATAAGCTGTGGAAGAAAGTGAATAGAATCATGAGATTGTTGTTCCTTGCACCTTCTATTACTTATCTAACCAGTATGGCTAGTCTGAAGCTCTTGGGGAGGATTAAATGGGTGCCATTAAGACTTTGGGTCCCCACTGCAATTCTTTTGGTATCAAATACAACTGATCTAATATTGCAGATGTAGGTTCAAAACTGAGAGAAAGTTTTATCAGTATTCCAAGTTCACTTTCACATGAGTAAACCTTTATTTTGTGGTCACATACATTACTGTTGGATAACTTACTGATGTTTATATGAAGTAAGACCTATGCTTGGAGCATGCAAATACGTATTATTTCAGATACGTAGCACTGAATGACCCAGCTTCATTAAAAAAATACAGGGATCAGAGGTGCCAGGTAAAACAAGAGAAGTACCACCCTTTTCGAAACAATCATGGAACAAAAGAAAACAACTGAACTATCAGAACAGAAACAACATACACTATTCATCAACTAAACATTTTTTTCCCCCATGATTTAAACACTTCTGTCCCCCCACATTACCCATGTACAGGGCATTCACCTACAAGTCATTACTGCCAGGAAACCATTTAACAAGCGACATTACCAGCTGTAAACATAAATAAGCATAAAAAAAAAATCCATCTGGGCCTCCTCGGTATATTTTTATTACCATTTTTATGCATATTTTTATTACCGTTATTGGTTTTCTTTTTATTTAATAAGTCTCTTACAACTTTGCTTCATATATAGAAGCCATTTTTAATCAAACATGATTAATAAAGCAGCAGTTAAAGAATATACCTTGAAAAACAAGGGTAAAAGCTGGAGTTGCTCTGTGACAGCTGTGGAGAAGGACCGTCCTGCGCTTGTCATCAACCACTTCAGAACTGTTTTTTTATAAAGAGAAATGAGCACTGATTAAGAAGATAAAAAATAGTAATAATCCTCAAACAAATTATAGACCAAATTTACTGCAAGACTCATCTGGGAGACTTTCACATGTTAGACTGGACCTACACTAGGAGACTGACCCTGTAAGGGTGACTTTGTAAGCCTCAACCCTGAAACAACAGACACCTTGTCGCAGCACAGATTTAAGAAGTGAAATTGTGTACTGCAACTGTACGATTTGCAGACCTCAATCATCACGTCCTAAAACACCCCTCGTTTCTTAACTTCATTAAGTAACTCACTAGTTTTCAAGAGTTTAATGCCCTGAGTTCGCTCGTCTTGTTCACCAACTCCATTCTCTTCCATAACGTGATTCTGAATTTCTTCATCTGCTTCCATGAGCGGTTTAAGATTTTCAAGTATCCGGGTAGTAAATTCATGGACACGAGGAGATTTCGTTGCAGCAGTATTTGGCAAGGAAACATCTATCATGAATATGTACGTCAAAACACTAAAAAAAAGCAATAACATACAGTCAGTGTGGCTACTGTCTAGAGAACGTGGCTAAAAGTGATCCAAGATCAATTTGTTGAACTTTGAAGTGTAATACTTACAGAAAATTTCCTCTTATCGTCAAAGTTATTTAAAACTAAATGTTTTTCAAATACTCTTTGTAGATATTTGAATCAAGCAGGGTTAGATAATCACTAAGCTACAACAACTCCCCTTCTCCTCTGAACAGATCTACAACTAGTTTTTAAGTCACTAAAATGCTCTCTAAAGGATTCCCTGTATATTTATGGTTTATTAGGGCTGAGGTACAATAAGCTTGGGTTGTGGTATTGTAGTTTTGGATGGGTTGTTTTTTTTTTAATTTTTTTTTTTTGAGGGGGTTGTTTGTTGAGGGTTTTTTTTTTTTGGGAGCTTTAGAGATATCATCCATAAACAGGCCATATATAATAAAAGACAAAAATAGAGAAGTCATCTGAAGCTTTGAAGCAAGTCAGAACAATTAAAAAAATTGTTAACAATAATCTGCCTTATTTCTTTTACCAGTATTAACACAGAGATAAGCAGTCACCACTTCAGTGTAATTACTTGGATATTCAATTATCCAAATAAATTGAAGAGAAAAAAACCCCAGGAAGCGCAGACTAGAACACTGACCTTCCTATTCTCTCTCGGACGTTTTTGTAAACCTGCGTGAGTTTGGGTTCCAAGTACTTCAGCAGCCTGTGCAATAGCTCCGGTACTCTCCATTCCTGCTGGGCAAGGCCACCTTGCAGCACATACAGTCGGCTGGAAATCAGAACAGCGTGTCTTTAGTCTCACAAAGTTGTTCCTCCATTCCCCAGGCCCCTCCAAGCCTTGTTTTGGAATGTTCTGTGTGTGCCCATGCAGTAAAGTGTCTGTGTGAATTGCATGCAAAGATGGGTAAAAAGTACAGAATGAAAGAGCAGTGCTGCTGCTATGCCAGTTCCAAACCTTCACGTTCTGTTAACTAGATTACATTAAAAAAAAATAATTATGAAGAAACTGCCATTGTGTGGGGAAAACTAATTGGAAAGCCGTGCTTTTGTACCCCGCTTCTACAAGCCAGTTGGCACAATACGCTCTCAATGCGTTTTATCCATGCTTTATTTCCTTCTTTGTTCAGCCACAATAAAACAGTTAAAATTAATTTTACCATGCATCTACAAACGATCCTCCTTCACCACTCAATGGAGATTCCAACAGCAATTCAAATAACCAGTGCAGCTTCCTAGGATCTCTGCTCTCCTGAAAATAAATGGGAATCAGAGATGTAAGCAAGTTGGGGATTTTTTTTTTTTATATTTTGATAAGTAATGTATAAACAAGGAAAGTTTTGACAGAGATTTTCTTTGCATCCCTTGGGTTTATTCTATTAAGCAAGTGCAGTATCTTCTCGCAATGAATCTCAAAAGGAGGAAAACACAATGAAACCACACAGCTTTAATTATTTGGTAAATACAATGATAAGAATAGAAGGAATTTAAGATTAATTTTTGACATCTATGAATAATCATATAAAAAATTTCGCTAAGTAATTGCCAGGGTTCTGTTTGACAAACTATGCTGAATTTTGCTGAGTGATTTCAGAGAATCACGGGTCCAAGATATTTGTGGTCTATTATTTACCCTGCTTCTCAGACATCACAACTCAGTTCACCACAGTGTACAGAAGTCTTACTGTATGTTAGAAAAGAACTTGAGACTTAGTCTTCACAGCATAATGCTAAGCTGCACACTTTTAAAGCAAGAATGTGTAATTTGAGTTCAAAACTCCCACAAAAATTGAACACCTAGCAAGCACACACATTAACATTACCCACTAACCGTATACAGCTCTTCTAAAATACTTCAAAGGAAAACTGAGGCTTTATTTCCACTCAAAAATGCTATATTTAACTGTCTGCAAATGGCAGAAGAAAACAAAATTTCTAAAAAAAGCTGTAAGATTTTAAACGGATATTATTTTTATACTGCATTTACAGTTGTCCCTTTTCAGCTGATAAAATACACCCAAATACCTCTGTTCATACAGCTCTTATTTACCCATCATCTGTAAAGCTTGACCACCTGGCTACAGCTTCACCAGGCTAAAAAAGGGGTACTTACACAGGAGGTGGCTATGCACGTGCCCCAGTCGTTATACGTCTCCACCGTAATGTTGGATAAAGCTGTTCGGAGCAGCGGACAGAGCAGCTTCCAAAGTTTCTCCACCTGCTCAGCAAAAAGGCAAAAGACAAGATTTGTGTATTTAAGGAGAAAATGGCCATCTAACCTCTGTGAACCCAAATCCTTCCATCTTTTCAAATAATGGAAAGCCAGTACTGATTCTGGAAGCAGCTACAGTATATTTATAAAAGAAAATAAATATTATCAGAAGTAAGATTTCAAGAATCATTTTAGTTCTGTTTACAAGGTGCTTAGAAATACTGTGGACTACATATGCACCATTTTCATGGTGACTCAAGGACAATTGTATCAGAGACTGCATACTTTTGGTAGGACAGCAGTCCTTTACATCCCAGGGACTTTATCCCACCCCCAAATTTTAAGATTTCTTTTCTATTTTTCATTAAGGAATGGATTATTACAGAATTACTTTTCAGCATAGAAATTCATTTAAAGATAACCTAGACAGCTAGGTCTAGACGAAAATAAAGTTGTAGCAGTCAGAGGTGAACACAAGCACTTATTCCAATTGGAAATCACAAACCACGTCAGCTTTGCTGTCTCCTTACCAGCAAACTGTTCTTAGTTTTAATCCTGATGCATTTTACTGACACCATAGTATTATACAGGCATCAAACCAAGCTATGAATTGTGCTCAAAGTTTGGCAACAAAGCACCAAGTGTTGCAGCATTTTCCAGTCCTTCCTTGATCACAGGTGACACATTAAAAGACCTCAACTTCATATGTTTAATTTAATAATTCAAATTTATTCCTTAACTTCCATGAATCACTCAAAAATACTACTTCAGCACCTTCTCAAACGTCCAGTGTTTAGAACCCCTTATTAAGCCAGCTATAATTTCAGCTACACATCTCTGGGTGCTTTCATGGGAATCTGCCACAAGTTTTTCTAAATGGGGCTGAAGAACTGGCAGGAAGGCATCATCAAAGTTTCTGAAAAGGCCCTGGAAGAGAGAGAGAAAAAAAAAAAAAAAAAAAGATGTGAAAGTGTCTTCAGTAAGTATCTGTCTAAACCATTGTCTTCGTAAGAAGAACACAAGATCGTGATGTGCTTGAGATCTGAATATGCAGAAAGTGAAATGACTTTGCTTTTATATACAGAAGTGTCCTACGTACTTCTATATTACTCTAAATATGCCCCCCTATGGAGTTCATCGGAAGAGAGGATTAACAGGACTAATCATAGCAGCATACGTTTAAAAATAAACGTTTTGCCACAGTGGGGTATAAGCCAAGTAGTGTGTGGCTTTTCCATGCTCTAATAATTATCTACAAAATGGAAGCAATTTCATTGTTGAACTCTAGTTACCTTGAAGAGGCAAAATCTGCGAGGATTAAATTTGTCTTTTCCTTTTCTGTCTTCTAAAGACAAAAATTTTATTAACTGCTCAACGAACTTGGGATCAGAAAAGTGATCATATATAATTTGTTCTGCCTGTAACAGGAAAAAAAAAAAAAAAAAAGAAAGGATTAGCTTTGAGGTGCTTGATTGTCACAGTGATATCCCAATCTTTCTAAGTCCCATTTTTCACTTTAATTCTAATTTTTGCAAAAATCATTCCCCTCTAATTTTAGGGGGAATATTGGGTATTGTTTTGCAAGACTCCTGATTTTTACTTTCATTAATGACTTTGGATTGTCTTTTCTTTCACAAGCACAACCCCTACAAAGCAGTCATTCCCACCGGTATTAATTACCTTGTTCTAAACTCTGATAAAGATTTGAAAGGGAACAAGAAAGTGCTCGTTAATACAATTATTTCAT
Source organism: Chlamydotis macqueenii (assembly GCF_036417535.1). Classification (NCBI taxonomy): domain Eukaryota; kingdom Metazoa; phylum Chordata; class Aves; order Otidiformes; family Otididae; genus Chlamydotis; species Chlamydotis macqueenii. Next base: position 126,011,576 of record NC_141558.1, on the reverse strand, counting down.
GATCGCTGACAGAGAAGCTGCAATACATTAAAATAATAATTTATCCTTGTATGCTAACACAGTAAGTATGAAAATGAAGTAGAAAAATAGGATTAGAAATGTCTTGTGGGGATCTAGGTTTCAGAAGAGTTATCACTTATTGCTTGTAAAAACGTGATTATAAACACATAGCCATGAAACTGCGGAGTTGAGTTCAATCTCCTATCTCTGTTTGTGATCAAGCAAAACAAATCTGTTTCCACACATTTTGTGTAAGCGCTCTCTAAATGGCAATTAATATTTATGTTAAAAGAGAGAAGGGAATTTGATCTCTGCATTATCTCTGCAGTAATCTGTGGACAATATTAAAAAAGGAGGAGCACTAGTACTAAAAAAACCCCACAAAACTGACACATACTGAAACCCTTACCTCTGTCAGCTCATCTCTCCTTCGCCCAAGCTTTGGTTGATGCTCAACTGGAGCATAAACTGTCATAGTTCTGAAGATTAAAAAAAATAAATAAATTACAGTAACACACGTTTCAAAGTAAAATAAAGCTTATGATAATTTTCTATATTCTCTATATTAAACAGGATTTGTCATCAACTCCAAAAGAGCAAAATTTAAGACAAAAAATCAAGTCTGTTATTATAAAGGTTTTGCTTCAGCAAGCAATTCAGAATTATTAGTGATAGAACATTCTGCATATTTTGCAACTATAGAATTTTCAAACATGCATACTTCATTTTAAAACCAGCACTTAAGTAGCCATATATGCCTATAACACCCACAAAACAAACAAAAAACCCCCAAAAAACGAAACAAGAATAAACACCAAAGTGGTAAACGCAGCAACGGCCATAAAGGAAGAAATAAATTGTACTTTTTTTTTGTTTCAATTTAAAAGACTAAACCCAACAAACATTATTTAATTTCCCACAGATTTTTTTTCCTGCCGACTCTCACAGTTATATGTTAATGCTCAAAGACGCTCACCGAGGCCAGGTATAATACCCCCAGTGTGTCTTCTCCACAAAACAACAGGACTCCCAGGCTTCCTTAGTCTTTGGTAAATTCTGACTGTCGTAGTGCAGCCACTCATTATCCGGTCTGTCACCAGCCTGAATGCTGGAAGGCTTTGGGTTTCCACCTGGTTGAAGAGGAATTTATACTCTATCCAACTGGTTCATTAACAGTCCCAGCAGATGTTACGACTTACTTTTATTAAAAGATTCTCAAGAGCCTTTGTGTGTCCCTCCCCACAATCAAATCTGTACAGAGATTTGCCCCAGGAGATTAAACGTCACACTAACAGTAATAGAAGAGATTCCTTTAGTAGTTTATATAAATGTGCCATATAAAATTATTTAAAGAATAATAAAAAGGAGATATACAAATTATTCTCACAAATTACAAGGCTTTCTGAAAGGACTATGACCGTATCTCAAATTTTAACTCACTTCAGGTAAGCGAACAGCTTAATGCACACTTGCAAGTATAACACTGCTTTAAAAAAAACACCTGAAACATGACTGATTATATTACCTATTTTGTTTGCTTATGACATTAGCAACTAGAGAGAAATGAAAAGTTTGAGTTTATGTTTAATTTAACCAGAAAAATGTGCTTTAAAAAAAAATTAGAATAAATGTTAGGAAGACGTTTCTTACGTTAAATAAAACCTACTTATTTCATAAGGGCAGATGGGCACTTTCTTGTGTGTTCTCTTAAGCTGCTTCAGAATACCAGCCACAGCTGAGATGGCCACCTAAGAGAAAGAAACCAGCGTTAACGTATCCATTCCACACACTCGTCTCCAGGAAGAAGTGTCTAATCAGCTCATCACAGACACATTTTAAGCCAGCTACTCAGTGCCCTAAAAAGCCAGTGACCATTACGGTGAACTTAGCGCAGTGGCTGATCCCTCCCATAAAGTAGTAATCTCAGTCAGTCATGGCGATACAGGACATGACTCAAGCGTGAGCTTTACAGCCCACAAAAACCTCCTCACTAATCATTTTCAGGAAAAAAGGTGGTGGTCTTTAGTTCCAAGCCTCACTGAGGCAAGAAGCAGAATGAAAGGTACAAACGTAAGACACAGATGGCTCCCTTTAAGTAATAAGCTGCAGATGGCAAAACTAGACATCTGCAGAAGAAATTCTGCAGAAGAATTCTGAAGTAAATAAGAATGACTAGGTACATTCCACATTTCCACAGTTTATAGGCTTTACACCGTATGTCATGGCTGCAGCGCTGCCAAGACTGTCATCTTCTTGGACTAGGAACTTCTGTGCACATACATGGCTGGCAGGGATGCACACCTCAGTTTTTGTGCTTTATCACAGCCAAACACCACAAACATTTGATCTAAACCCCAGTGAGCTGCAAAACAAAAAGGCGGAGTTATGTTCTTTTTACCTTACGAACTACGATTGCATCGTGGTTGAGACACTGCACGAAAAACTTTATGGCACGGACAGGCAGTATCCTATCATCCCTCAGGAGCAGAGACAGAAAACCAATGCTTATGTGCTCAAACTTCCAGGGACTAAAAAAAAAAAAAAAAAAAAAAAAAATTCAAACCAGACAATAAGTAGCATAGTCGCATGTGCTGCTTTTGCACAGAAATCATTATATGTATTAAGATTACGTAAATACGTTTGGACTAACGTAAGTAATGTTCTATGCCACCACTATAGTTAACGAGCTTCAGGGCCATTTAGGGAAACCTCCAGCGTTCTGGGAACACACAAGTGCCATCAAACACTCTGTTAATGGTGCCTTTTGATCTTGGCATTTCAAAGTGAAATACAGACCTATAGCAGTATTTTTTTAAACACAAATATTATGCTACCAATGAGAAATCTATTTGGATGCCAGTATTATACAAACAGAGCCAGAGCTTTTTTTTCCCCAGAGAAAAAAAAATTATTAAAAAAATAACAATTCAGACTAATTAATGACAAAGCTTAACTCCAAGATGTGATGACACCTTATACTAACAAATCAAGCTCCCGATGAAAATGAATTCAAGACTCATTCACTTCTTTACCTAGGAGACAGTAATGCAAGACTCCCCTACACTGACCTTTCTCTCCCTGTTTGGGCAAGTAGAACCCACATGCAAAAGCACGAGGACTTCCAGAAATTCAATTTCTGCAGATACCTTTGCAAAAGCTCTCCAAGAATACCATCCATTTTATGCAAGACTACTACTAGCATACAGCTTTTGGACAATTATCTTGAGGTTGAAAAAATATTATTCTGTTCTGATCATGATAACCGCACTTCTTGATGCAACTGATATTTATTCATGTAGCCACCTCCAATCCACCGCCCAAAAAACTCTCTTGCACACAAAGGGAGACTTACAGATTTCTTTGTTCCACACAGTCCAGCAGCATGTTGACCAAATTTTCATAGTTTCTGAGGGAAAAAAGGGAATCATGAAACAGATGCTACTGAGAAAATAATTTAAAAATAGAATAAAAGTTCCTCAACAAAAGGTGGATGAAAGCAATACAGTAAATGCAGCACAAACTGGGAGGACAGGGAAGAGGAGGAGGAGGAAGGAAGGAAATATGAGCATACAGGAAAGAGGCTGCCAAGTCAGGAGAGAAGATCCACCACAACAGTCCTTGGACAGTCTAAATTTGTTGAGCTTAAGATTTAGTTTAGGACTTCTGGATTATTACATTTGATGTAGAGTTAATATTAGGCAGTGCAAGCTGGCGTTAAGGGAAGTTTAACTTACCGCAAAGCCTCAGCGTTCTTTTCTTTCTGTCGCTGAACTCCTAACTGAATTTCTTCTGAATGAAGACCTGTGAAGTTTGAACCTGGATGTTCTGATTTTTGCAGCAAAACAGCTATCTCAATGCATTTCTCTGGAACCTATTGGCAGGGAAAGCAAAGATTTGGGACTGAGCAGCAACTTCCAAGTTTCATGTATGTTTGTTTCTGTTTTGAAATAAGGAGAGTTCAGAATCATATGAAGAGTGTGGAATTTCCTGTCCGCACAGACAAATCCGCGAAAAACTACTGAAGACAACTTTTGTGTTCACACAGCAGAATTGTTTCACCAAGTACATGTTTTATTCTATTTTAAAATAAAGGTAAAAACAATCATTGATATTTCATTAAAGCATAAAAATGCTTTATTAAATAATTTGATTAATTGGCACTCATTCTTAAAAAATAAATACCCCATTGATGGGGCAATAGGCAGCTGTGTAACGAGTGCAGTGTGTTAGCACAGTAGGACAACGCTACAAATACTGGCAGTGTTAATTTGATGACACTGTCCTACCGACACATATCTCCATACCTGGTCAGCACGACCCATACTAACACTGAAAGGCAACTTAAACCTCCTTTCTGTAACAGGCTTCCTTAGAGGTTAACAAAAAGTTACAAATTCCAGTAGTATTACAGGAAGCTCTGTAACTTCAGTCTCAAAAATACACATCTACGTTCCACAGAAATCGGAATGCGATCAACACCAGAACCCTAACTCGAATAATATACAGGAGTCTTAAGCAGTTACATCATCAAATGCTTTCAAAATCCAAGACATTCTCCCCAAGTAATCCATCACTTACAGCAAAATCCAGTCCAATTGTTTCATACTGCCTATGGATTTTTTCTGCTAGGTCGTCAAAGAGTCTGACTATGGATGGTTTTTCCAAGGACATAGCTTTGCTGAGCCCAGAAGAAACAATTGCTGGCCACGTCTGCGCAATGCAGTCCCAGTCATGAAGATTTGCCAAACACACTCCACTGTGATTTCCAAGGAGACAATATAAGGCACCCTGTAAAATGAAAGAGAGAATTTCAGAAACTTAAAGCATTGTATCTATCTACATAAGCATGAACCCACACAGAATAAAAATTCATCTTCACATTACTGAATCATTAAGATGTACCACAAACATTCAGCTACGTGGCCTCATTGTCAAAACACTGAAGATTTTTCACAGAATTCTCTTCCTACTAAAAAAACATTTAATGAGATCGGAAGGCCTGCCAATTAATTTATCCACAGAATGGCAGACTGATTTCAGAATTACTTTATAAAGGAGATTATTAAATGATCAAGTACCACACCTGGCCTTTCTGTGAACTTATTCATGCTTAGGCTGCAGGCAAATCATTAGGCTGTTAACTAGGCACAGAGTCATGCTGATAAACAGGCAAATCCCACTTTCACCATTAAAAATTCCCCTATAAAAACACTTTCAAAAGACACAGACATGAAACAAAGTTAACGAGACTGTACTTTAAATTGCTTTTGAGTGACATCTTGCCGGTCTGGACGCAAGAACTCCAAAACCAAGGGAATTATATCTCTGCAGCAAAAATTGTACGTTCCCAGAGCTGTGAAAAATGCTTGCTGAGCTTTACTTCTGACCTGTGGGAAGACAGACATTACTAGAAAGTCTTTGGAACCAAAAATACACTATATAAAAATATTCTTATCCATTTCAGTTACTTATGCACAGAGTTTACATGATGTATTTGTGCACAGGAACAAAATTATTTGTAGAAAGTTGTAAATAGCATGCTTCCTCTCACCCTTGCTCACAGTTGTTTATAAAAACTTACTTCTCGTTTCTAGCATTTACTTGAGAACAGCTGCAAAGTTAAAGAAAATTCTTTACCGTGCCAAAAACATAATGTGTTTTTAAGATCATTTGAAAAGCAAACAGCTAGAATAACAGATGCAGTTAGCAGAGCTCTAAAGAGAACATAGACATTGTGGATGGATCTGAATTTATATACACACAGAGGTCCCACCGGGCAGAGTTCAGAATCCATCTATCAGTACACTGGTGTATTTTTAGGAACTAGAATGCCATCAGAGGCACTTCCTAAATGTAGACTTGGCATTCCAAACAGTGTCATGAATCACACCGTCACATCTGAAAACCTCGACTTGGTACATTTTTATTAAAATCTTACATTGAATTATTGTGTTTTAGAAGCCTAGAGTTAATTCCCTCAAAAAAATTCAAAACATGTAACCTAAATTGGCAGTCTCTCCACCCAGCTAAGTTCTTTATCTGACAAAGAAGGGGCTTAAAGCAAGAACTATGCCAAAACTAGCAACTAATGCAAGTGAAATAAGTAAGTAAATATGTCACGTTGCCATCAAAATAAATTAAAAAAGTGAAGATCCTGAAAGCATAACTTGAAGAGATCATCAAAAACTCCATCTGTTTCAGTTTAAAGGGTGTTGTTCCTTACCTGACCATATGAACTTGTGGACAAACACAAAAGATCTCTGATCATCTCCTGGTGGGAAGTTTTATATTCACAGCCTTCCATCGTCAGTGTTCTGAGCTGAAGTGCATAGAAAAGAAAGGACAGATTGTTTTTACATCTCACGCATGTAAGAGAACCACTAGTGCGGGGTTATTGCATCTTTTGCTAAATGACAACACAACAAATCAGCTTTTCAAGTAAAGTAGTTAGTGAAGGTTGTAAGTGAAAGTGTTACCTCATGCTGCAACATAACTCTGTCTATCAGCAAAGCTCTGATATGCTGTTTCTTTCCTTGAAGCTGTAACAAATAAATAATTATGCTTAGATTTCAGAATTCATAGTAGCAATTTGCACTGACTAAATTCCCCATGTACTCTTTTTCTTCTAGAAACAGGCAAATTTCATGCACAAATTCTTCTTGGCAGACAAACTTGATTTTTTTTTGCCCTGGTTAAGTTTTCCATTTGCCTACTACTCTGTAAGGAAAAGGAAGCTCTGCTCGCAGAAATTTCTCAGTTAACAAGGACCAGAATTGGAGCATCCTGCCAAATCTCACACTTTGCTCCAAGGATATATGCAAACTGGGGGTTACTGCAATTCAGAAATGCTAAGCAACTTACTTGTAACATTTCCAAATAAAGGTACAAAAGCACTGCAGACCAATACTCTTATCAAGGAATTAGATTTCAAAATTATTAAAACTGATAAGGACAGTAATGAAAAGATTAAAAAAGTCTTTCTGAACATTAGGAACTATTTCCATCCCTCACCTAAGCTTTACAAAGAAAAATCACTGACCCTGTTTTCCATGGATTTTTTCACTAGATTAAAGCTTTTCCACCGTGAATCAAACTCATGCTTGTGGGATCCTTGGAACTGTAAAACATCACTAATAATCTGCAGAAAGAAAAAGATGACCAGGAGTCATTATTTTGGAAAACAAGTAATGTCGTCTTAAGTATGACAATTATAAGTATACCTTTATTATTAGAAATAAAGACTTGGTATCATCTTCTGAATTGTCAAGTATGTAGCCTGCAATTGGAAGAAAAATAGTTTATTACCAGACAGGAAAAAAGCTTTAAAAATTAACAATCATTTCATTTCTACAAAGCTTAAATTTAAGAGTTATTGGCAAGGTAAACAAGTTTCTCATCTACAAAATTATACTTAACAGTACAACACAGTACTTTTTAAATAGAGGAGTGGTTAAACTTACGCAGCAATTTCCTTGTAACCCTTGCAATTGTTTCTCGATAATTCTCTCTTGATAAATCTACAAAAAAATTAAACGTTTTCTCTTTATTGTACCATAGCATAAAAAGCAATTTATAGATAAGTAAACCAGTGGAAAGCCAGAGCAGATTATTCAGAAGTGGCAGTATGGACTATTATAGAAATAACTCTCTCTTTATATTTAAGGACACCAATTCCATAGGGCCTTCTTTTATTTATAAAGTCACCAATATGTTTTTCACAGGCACATAACCTTCTTTAACTGCCTTAACAGTTGGCTTCATTTCTAACCACAGACTGAGGCAGATTACTTCGCATATGAAAACTGAGTAACACATTAAGCAGGGTAAAAAAGAAAGGCAATAGAATACAGATTTTACGTATTCAGGTGATCAAGCCAGGAAAAGACTGGGGACTTACTCCCCCTTCAATATATGGAGGGGAACAGACATTCCCACTCTAAACAACAAAAAAATGCAGAAGAAAGAAGGATCAATGATATGAGCAGTCTCCTTGGAAAGTTTTAAACCAGAAAAATCTTAATTGCTGCAAAAGACCACTAAGCAGATGCCTATTCTCTATTACATGTTACATGGCTACAGACTCACCACTTGCAAACTCATGGACTAGATTTTAGATGATGTATTAAAGCACCTAAAACCATTTAATAGTCTGGCAAGCAGTTACCATGTGCCTCAGTTGCTTATTTAAATAGCCCATCTTCACTTAGAAGAAGGTGAAGAACGCACTCAAAGCCTGAAAAAATAACCTACTGTTTTTACAGCAGGGGGAAAAAAGAAAAGAATGAAAACAACACTTACAACCCATCTGAACAGAATTAGGATCTGCTTACCATATTCAACACCAGTGTAGAGTTTTGTCTCTTCCAAAGACACCAGGCTTGGGACCCTGCATGAAAACAAACCAAGTATTAATACACACTACGGAAAACATTCTCTATGTGAATTTAATTGATATTGGATTCATTTTAACAAGTTCAATTTCCTGCCAGTAGCACCAAAGATGTTTGGATTTACTAACAGTATGCCTCCGTTCTAACATTTATAAATTAACCAAAAATATGGCTCAGACTGTCCAGAGCCAAGTACACCATAAGGACACCACCCTGGCCCTAGAGCCTTGATTTCTCCTTTAACAGAACTTCATCAGTTCATTATTAATAACTATACCAAAAAGTAAAGCCATGCCTCTTTCACGATTTGGGTTAAACTTAGCTGTCCAAAATATTTTTTTGAAAGTGAATTTTTAGTCTTTGTGGATTTGCTTTTATGTAACCACACACACACAAAAACCAAACAAAAAACAACCAAAAAAACTCAACAAACCAGACTCAGATATCACATGCCAATAAATTTAAAAGACCTGCATACACTTGGGTTTTTTGGTGAGGGTTTTTCTGTTTTGGTTGTATGTTTTTGTTGTTTTTTTTTTTAAAAAAACCTTACCACTTACTTACATAATATTAAACAAATAGTATCAGCAAGTAATCCCTATAAAAATAATCTTCACATAAAATTGCACTGACAGCATAATCAGAACAAAGAGGGCTAAGTGAAACAATGTGAATCTACTCCTGTTACAAATGCTAAATGACACATCAGAAAAGACTACAGATTCTCCATCTGACCATGTGCTACCATACTAGAATACACGTTCAGATTTTGGGTAATGGCAAACTTCTGTCTCTCAGAAACAGAAAATAAGGGTCATGTTTCTCCTGTAAAAGTGAACACATTAAAATATGAGCGCTACAATTATTGTGCTGATTAGATGAAGGAAAAAATTTTCCTACTGTAGAGGTAACTTCAAAAGAATTACAGCAACAAATCACCAAGCAGCAAATAGTTACCACGCTAGCGGAAAGCAGTCTCTCACATTCATCTCTGCAGTTTATTTTAAAGCAGCAAGGTTTAGAACTTCAATCCAGATTCACTCATTTTCTTCTCCCAAAGCAGGTCATAACTTTCGTTACATTCTCATCCCTCTAGAAGACTACCACGTTTATCTAATACTGGGATTTAAAATCCATCCACCCAAAACCCCACAAATCTCACACCTAATGCATGGGAATTTTATGCAACACCACAGGTCAATTATGACAACCAATAATGAAATAAGCATTTGGCCAGCTTGTGACATCTGTGACATACAGTCAATATAAAATTTTCATAATTAGTTTTCCCTGTTACTTGAGCAAAAAACCCTACTTCCTCCCTCAGTCATCTTGCTTCATACTAGTCACTGTTACAACTGAGTCACTTCAATTAATGACCAAACCAAGAACAGCGGTCTCCTGCTGTTACAGCCTGCTCCTAACGAAGACAGCAGCATTTCTCCTCCATTCCTGCCTGTGCCTTCCCCTGCCTGTCACCCAAGTAAGAATGCAAACAGACCCCTGAAATAAGGTCTGCAAATCTTGAGTAGCTTTCAGTTGTCACACAGAAAAATAAACCCCATATGTTTGGGGGAAAAAAACATCTCTGGAGCAGCCTGCAGGCAGGCAGAGTTCACAGCACAAACTAAACCGTCACATCTAGTTCATCAGCCTGCTGCACATAGAGTTTTAAAGTTCATTCTACCCACATATTTCTTCTGCTCAGGTTCAAATTACAGAGCTCCAAGCTCTCCTCCAACTGTGTGACTTTCATTCAGCGAGCAGGCTAGATGATTATAAAGGAACAAATACTTATCATCTGTCTTTCTTGGCAAGAATCTTCAGATACCCTGAACCATCAAGATGAGAGAAAATCTAGCAGTTACACCTACTCAGCTCTACTTCACAGCCAGCACAAATAACAGCGCCGTACTACACGGTGTGTAGCTGTGGTTCATTGGAGTGAAGTGGCGTAGGAGGTATTTGACAAGGAATCTCACGTGCCAGTTTGTTTTAGAAGTATATACGTAGAACTTCTTAAACTTAAATGTATCAAGCTATTTACCAATACCTGTATTCAAAAAATATTCCTGTACTGCCATTTCAGGACAGGGAGTAGCATCACTGCTAGTGGTAAGTACTAACTGTGAATACACAGTACTTAAAATCAGGGTTTTCTGTGTAACTGAGTTGCTTCCAATAAAAGCCCTTCCGTTTCAAATCCGAGTGCTTTATGCACGTTCCCCCTACACATAATGAGAACAGCCTTGGGAATGTAAATTGCTATCTTACAAAAAAAGATAGAAAACGCACAACCCAGAAACTCACAATACAACAACAATTAAAATCAAACTTTTTTCTGTTTTAATAGTGAGTTTATCAAAAGACACCTCCTACATTCAAACTGGATGTAATTTTATGGACATATGGGATAGAAAACAGTAGTTACACGAAGCTGTTTCATACTGCTTTTTAAATCACAAGATATCTCCCTCATTACAAATATTCCAGTTACTTCTTGGGGAAGGAAAAGCAGTAGGGAAGGGCAGTAAGGCAGTAAGGAAGGGAGTAAGGCAGTGGAGAGGACATTATTTAGTCCACTTTACTAAGCCAAAGTATAATCCACTGTGCACAAACGCACTCTGCTTCCCTCAGATTGTCTCCTTCACTAAAAAGTTTGTGATTTGAATTATCATACGAAGAATAAGAACTTAAACAAAATTCATTCAACTTCGGCAGGCAAATTCCACAGTCCCGTGCAAAGTCACCGAAAAGATAAATTGCCTTAACTATGTTTCTAACAAACATTCATGGAAACATAAAGCTTGGATGCAACAGTATCCAAACAGAAAGTTTGGGCAGCAGATGTTTCATCAATATGTGTAAAGTCTGTCCAAAACCAGATAACGGTGGATTCTGAAGCTCTGCAGATATCTAGTAGAATGAACTACTAAGTTCCAAAACTCAGATTATATGAGAAAAGTCTGATTTTAATGTCTTTAACAACAAATTGACTTTGGCACGTTCTCATGTAAATTGCCTATATTTAACGAGACAGCACAGATAACTAACAGAATGAAGCAAATCTTCCATGAAGTACACAAGTAATTTAGAAGTTGATGATAGGTTCATGCCCTAATCTGTACATTTACAGACCTTTTCCAACAACAGAAAAAGATGATGCTAAACACCCCACACCAAAACAAAACCAGAGATAGCCTACATGAACACAGTCTAACAACAGCTGTAATTCACTTCTTCACAGATGGTGAGGTTCTTTCTCCTGCCAAAGGAAGCTTCAGTTGTTGACAGAGAGCCTAGACAAGGGTGCAGAACCACTTAGTCTTGCAGAGGTGCTTCATCCTTGGTTAACAGATTACTAGAGCTACAACAGATTTTTTAAATTTTTTTTTTTTTGTGGTGTTAAAGACTTTTTTGGGGCCAACATAACCAAGTATTTTGAAGAACCAAAGATCCTTTCCTTTGAAGGACCAACACCAGGAACTCTGTCCTTAAATCTGCGAGCCATATGAATTGCTGCCTAAGCAGGATTCAGACTGAATCAAGAAGCAACGCTAACACTCCCACATTTTCCCAACGCAGCCCAGCAGCACATTGCTGGTACAGGAATAGTCTGTCTCCTCGAAAAGTGCTGGAGTCCTTATTTTAGAAGACAGTCATCATCAGTCTGAATATCCTGCACTGCCTCTTTCACTAAAAGATTACTTCCCTGAACTTCTTACATAGTCAACAGCAAAAGATGGTCTCTCTACAAAGCTCTTCAGCTTAACAAATGCTCTAACGCACGCTCAACAGAAGCCTCTCCCACTGTACAAGAAGCTCACAGCACTTGAAGTAACGGCATTTGAGACTGTATGAATGCTCCCTGGCACTTTTAGTAGCTGGCACTTGGGCAAAACAATCTCAGCAACAACTTCATAGTCACCAAATACAGACTGTGGCCACAAGCTTAACTGAAACCCTCTGTATTTTAAACAACATATATGACAGGAATACCGAGATCAAACTCGTAGTTGCCTCTAACGTTAACACGTCAACATACTTTCTCAAAGAAGCCAAAATCAAAGCAACAATCCTATCTATTAAAAACCAGTCTGTTTTAAATCCTGAACTACTGTAATGCAACAGAAAGTTCCTATCACTTCCAAAACGAAAGTTTACTCCAGCGTTTTTGCCAGAGTTCTACTGTATACTGGCACCAGCAGCAAGGTTCTGCTGTGACATTATTCACAGGGGTCTGAGCACACAAACGGGACTTATTTCCTATTTTAGGATGAGAAGATAGCCGGCAAGAAGTTAAGTTCAGAATGTTCATGATTTTACTCGTTCAGGGTGACAGGAACATTAGTGAGATGGAAGTGCACCATGGTTTGAAGGCTTCTTGTAGAGGAGGGGAAACGCATGAGTAAATGTCTAGCTTCCATTTCCTTTACATAAAGTAACATCAACAGTGCAGTGCCATCACCTACCTTTTTAGAATGCTTTCAAAGTCTTGCACGAAAAAAAGCACTTAACATTCCTTCATGTTTTAAGTATTCAAGTGTTTCTCTAAGTCACAAATTTCTGTATCTTTACACTACTATAGGAATTCCTCAAAAATAGCCACTAGAAGCAGGTGTGTGAAAATAGCAATTTAAAAAAGCACTAAAAACCAGTAGGAAGTAATATAATTGCTAAGAAAGTGTGATAAAAAGATAAATTTTACTTACAGATGAGCCACCCTTTCTCCTTTTAGAGGAGGCAGAAGGTTTCCAGAACCAATCAAGCAGTTATGCACTATAGCAAGGCACTGCTGCACATCATCTCTTAAACAAAGAAGAAAATCTGATTAGTTATCTGTTAAATGCTTGAAAATATACAGATGATAAACCATATCTTTTTGGTGAAGTTTTGTAAAAGCTTTTTTATTCAGTCATATCGCTTCTAAACACAAGGGGGAGCACCAGAGAGATCAAGCTGTGCTTTTTTTGATCCAACCTAATTCTGTTCCAGAAGTCCAACATTCAGTTTCGTTTTCTGAAAAACTTGCTTTGGAGATTTTATATTCTGGAACTGTGAAGGTAACTTCAGTACATTGGGATAAACTAATGTCAAAACAGACAGCTTCAGCCCAAAGAAATGTTTTGAAGAATTTTAACTAAATCTCAGATAAAACCCATGAAATAACTCCTCACTCCAAGGCCAAGAAACGTCCTTCCCACCATGAGCAGGAGGAGGGAATACTTTCTTTATGAGTGAGTATTTTACAGTCTGAAGATAAATTATAATGCAACAATATGAACAACATTTTTCTGAGTTACTTTAGAGAATTAAGGAATTCTCTCTAAAGCTATCTCATCTAAAGTAGTAGCCTGTACTATAGTTACAAATTTTGCCCTTAGTTCTCGCCTTTGTGCTAAGCAGCTCTGATTTGTAAAATAACTCCTTTCAAGCCTCTTAAGAGGCTCCTTGACTGAACAGCTCTTAGTACTCATGCATCACTTATCAACTCTCTAAGTACATGTGTTCAAAGCCTGTTAGAATTTTTCATTTTATCTTTTGTAATAGAAAATCTTACTCTGGAGCTCCTAAATATATATTAAAAAATGTTTGATTTCCAATTATTACTTAGTGGAATACTGGGAAAAAAAAATTGACAAGAATTCAAGCTCCAGGAATATCCAGGCCCATCTAGCATCCTATTTATTCACATCTGTTACTCCCTCAGCAACTAAGGGTCTTCTCTACTCTTGCAGCTTTGCTATCTTGCCTTCCAATTTAATTTGCAATTCATGCACTCAGCTATATTCTCCCAAATCACCACCATTTATTTCTGTTAGGTAACACAGTGAGGCCTTGATCAAATCAAAGTCCAATTCTATTATAAATTAACAGCTTTGCGTACAAGGTGTCAAAGGGAAAAGGAAAAAACCTAAAAGAAATAAACATACAAAACAAAAACTTCAGTAGGAAGCATATCCTTTCTTCTTGCAGTCTAAGTGTACTTTCTGATTGCAGTTTGGTGGCGTTGACTTGTCAAGCGTATATTGTCTTTTCCAGTTAAAATGTGGGAACTTGGTCAGACAGAAAAATATTTAGGAGTCCGATAGACCATGTCCTGTTTCATGTAGGGCTGCACTTTACAGCATGAGGCACAACGTCACATGCTATAAACACCAACTGAAGTATATATAGCTTCAAGGACATGAAGGTTTAACACGAGAAAGAAAGAATGTTCAAGATTCAATGCTTGTAAACAGCTTCAGCTATTTGATACTTGTGAATGCTCTAGCACATACTAAACTCATCATTATCTTGTGCTTAGGAAACTATCCTTACGAAGCCATGGTTTCGCACTAACAGAGCTTAACAAGGTTGGGCAACGATGCTCTTGCCCCCGTTCCCATTTGTTATGCCACTGACTCTGCTGTCCCTCCTCAGTTTCAACACTGCTGCTTTTTGCAGGGACACGCTATGTACTGAATCCATTTACTCATAGGAAGGAAGCAGAGAGGCAGGTTTCCAAGCCAAATCAGTTCTGTGTTCCACTTCATAGCTTAGGAACACAAATGTTTGTGCCAAAATAACAAGATAAGAGACCAGAGGAAGAGCTTTTTTGTTGTTGACTACAGTTAAATGGAAACATAATTTGCGGTGTGTATTAAAAAAAATATTCTGGAACAGAAAAGTCTTTATAGCAACATAAAGTGTCTTAAGATTATTTTTTTTTAAAGAGTCTTTCTGTTCAAAATGTTATTTGTTTCATGAAATGCACTTCCAAGCTACACGTATCCTCAAGAGTTAAAAATCTTTGAGATCTTAGAATAACAATCAAAGATAGTGTAACATTATAGTTTTTACTCCTCAATTTTTGTAGTGCCAGTATGATTGTCTTTAACTACTTAAACCAGACATGAGTGGATAAATGCACCTTCTCCATACTATGTATCACCACTAACCTGGACATTTCTAGTTTCCCAGTTGCATAGTGCTCTAGTTTGGTGAGCTCAGGCTGAAGAAAAGTATCCAGCAAATAAAAAGCGAAGTTTATTTCCTCAGATGAAGGAACATGCCACTGGATGTCCAAGCTCCACAGGTCACCTGGTTTACCCCAGTCCTATAGTAAATACAGACATGTCTTATTAATCAAACTATGAAGCAAATTGTCTTTTTTAAAAAATTAACAATGAATATTACTAAAAAATCCCCAAACACATGAACTAGCTACTGCTGTAAAGCAGTTATCCTGACAATTCCAGGAAAAAAAGAAACCAAGAACACAACAAAACCAAAGAGAAATCCCAAACCTGCTATAATGTCTACATGTACCTGGAAAATAACACTTATCTGAAAGGACTAACAGGAAAAGGAGAGTACCAGTCTAATTGAAATATAACTACAAATTCAGAAATATTCTCAAATACAACTCAGACTTTTGATACTCCTACAGAGAACATAAAGAAGCTGGTCCATTTAATAATCCTTCTTTTCAGTTTTAAACCACAATCAAGAAACTTAGTACTTTCATTCTAAAAATATAAAAAGGGTAAATTTTAAGTTGGACTTTCCATACAATGCTAGGTCATCCCATAACAAAGACAACTTTTTCTGTTTTGGCTTATAAGGAGCTCAGACTTGCTACAGAACTAACACCACTTCAGTATTTGGAAGAGAAGAGCCATTATTTATTACCAATTCATATTCAAACACCAAGTCCATGCCTAGGACTATAGTAATTAATAGGTAGGTCTTCGTAGTCTTCACTTTCCATTTCCTGTCTTTGTCCAATTTTACATGGTTCTAAGATATTTTAAAATTTCACCATCTGTTCTTAAAACGCCTGACTGATCTGACTGGATAAAACGTACAGAGAGGTACAGTAATACACAATGTAGCCTGCTATTACGTCTCTTCCTTGGAAGAGTGGGCTACTCCTCCATGAAGATCACTTGAGAAAGTGACAGAACTGCACCTTCACACTGGGGCAGGGTAGGAAGCATGTAAGTGACAAACTCAAGTTGTTAATAGCAATTAAGAGTTGATAGAAGATATACTTTCTAAAGTAGCCACTGATGTATGGAACAGCAAAGTAATTGTAAATTTTTTTCAATTTCAGAGGAGGAATTCAATTTTTTTAAAAACCCTATTTTTGTGCTGGGGTTAAATGTGAGCTTAATTAAGATTTTTTTGTTTGTTTGTTTGTTTTCAAATGAGTCTCTGGCCCAAGTGGATGTTCCCACCAGCTTATAAAACTGTACTAGCTGTCAGTAACAAGCATTAGATTATCTGCAGCTGCAAAGCTAAATAAAAGAACACTTTTCAGCAAAATGCAGTTTTATATTCAAATAGGCCAGCTGAAAACTGCTGCACTGTTTGTCTGTAATCACAGTAAATTGACCTCCAAGTATTAACAGCAGACTAGCATATGACTTTTGACAGTTTGAGTTATTTCTAATATTGCCACTTCTACTTTCATTTTATCTCAAGCTCAGCCTAGAATCATTGTCCATTTGTCACTCTGCCTATCTGACCAGATCTCCTGTCTTGCAATTTTTTGCACTGCTGGACTAATTTTTCCATGCCCTCACCACTACTCGTTATATCTGATAACCACATTTATAGGAAGAGGAACAAGGAAAGGTTGCAGCTCTCATCCACAAAAGCAGATGAAAGACTAAGTTTGTCCCTAGTGCAACAATGCTTCCTATGACTGGATATTTAAGTTAAATTCTCCTGCTAAACTCCAAACTTAACTGTTTATACCACTGTACTTCATGAGAGCTGGGTCTCCATTAAATGCATCATATATTACAAGATTAAAAACACGAGCAGGCGCTCTTGCTTTGCGTTATCTTATTGTAGTCATGCAATCATTGTAAAACACCTGTCATAAAACACTAATATGTCATGCCACGAAACTACTCAAAACAACAGTCTGTATTCATTTTTTGCTATCAGAATAATTTTAAGTAACTGTAATGTTATATGTTTCAAAGCCCAAAGCATCTTTCAATTACACTTTCCATTGCTGCTACCTGTGTTCAGAAATCTCCAAATAAAAACAAATAATATAGTGTATGATTTTTTTTTTTAAAAAAAAAAGTCAAATCCTCTAATCCTAAATAAATGAAAATCCTTGCCTTGATAGGAAAGTATTCAGAAAGAGGCTTGTCAAAGCCACCTGGCACACTGCAGTACTCTGTGGGGTAGATAAGTGTAGCAGAACGAAGAAGGTGGTGCAGTAGGTTACAAGACAGAATGTAACCCTGCTTACAGGTTAAATGTAGGGTTCGCTGCAGTATCTCCCCAAGCTGCTCCCTGTACGGTAGCAACTTCTTTCCATCCACTCGAGTGATCTAAATAGGAAAAACAAACATTTCAACGGTAAACATAACTGGTTTTGTTCTAGAGGACTAAAGAGAGGATTACACCGCTCAACCGATCCTGTACCAAGCTTCATTCTGTGCATCGTACTGATTTTTGATTAAAGACTGAACTTGCACATGAACTACCACTTCTACTCCTGTTAGTAAAGTTTAAGGAACACGTAAGAACTGTGATACACACTGCTTCTTGATCTCAGTCAAAATTTTCTAGCAATACTCGTCTACATTTTGAGATTCATTTTAAAAGATTTATCTTTACCAAAAGCATCTTATGATTTCCCCTGCACTAATCCCTCTTCTCTCTACCCCTCAATAATTACATTAAATGCTTTATTTTCTTTCCACATACACATCACATGTTTATTTTCTTCAAACAGCAGCCACTTATGTCCCATTTAAAATTAGATAAGAAAAACAAGTTATGCAATGTCATTCATGCAACATTTACTTTGTTTTAACAGCAGAAATTTATTTTCTTCTTGTTTCAGCGACATTAAACAAGACCCAATGATAAACATGCATGGGGAGAACATTCTTTGCAATACCTCTGACAAAAGCTGAAGATTCCAAAGTAACTCCTTATCTAGTTCTTCGTCATGTAATACATCATCATCTAGAGGAACAAGTGACAAGCACTGCTGTAACTACGCTGCAGTCAACTTCTCCAAACACGCTAAATCATAAACCAGACACTTGCATCCTTAAAGCTAACTCCCAACCCTTCTATCACAATTGTTGGAATGTTGTCCATGGGACATCGCACCCATGTCCAACTGGAAGTTACTTCAGCTAATTTAACATGTTGAAGTTTTTTGAGAAACTGAGGAATGTCTGGAGACATTTTAAACTACCACATTTTTCAAGAAGAATGCTCCTGCAACTTGATAGAGTTCTGTCTTGAAGTTACACATAACTAGTCGTTGATTTTCCTTTTTAGAAGAAATAATGGACAGAATTAATTTCCCATCATTTAAATAAAGTTGTGAAAAACACACAAGTTTTAAATATTATTTTCATGTTTAAAAAAATTCAGCCCAAAACAAAGCAAGTAACACCAGAAATGTTACAAACTTACTGACTGTGAGGTGAGTTATGACATTGCAGCAATGTGGTACAAACAGCTTCAAGGATTCCTCAGGGCGGCACTGGAAATAGCATCATAAACAGCCCATTTTAAAAAAAGATGCCTTATGGAACTCGCAGACACATTGGTAAAAATCTTCTAACAACATTATTGAAAAAGAGAGAAGAATAGATTGTATCTCCAATTCAGTCTAGAGTCAGCCTGACTTCATGATTTTTAAACACTAAAAAACCCCTAAGTGTAACACAAATGGAAAAAAATTCTTCATGAATTAGTCTCTTGAAATATCACTATAAGCAACCATCAAATTTTAGAAGACATAATATTAAGAACCACCTGTATTTACATGAAAAATTAAAGATCTTACGTAAGAAAAAGCAGTAGTATTGGCTTTTTCTTTTTTAAACTAAAGACCAAGTGAAGTCAGAGCATTTTCCTCTCACTTTTACTGCAGCTCGGCACATATCGGCAACCATTCGACCAGCTACTCTTGTCTCAAATATATTTGAAACAGCAAAGTTAAAGACCTTCTCCAAGGCAACCTAGAAACAAATACAAAAAGACAGAGGTTACTTTTTTAAAAAACAGAAAACTATGTATCATAAAACATTTGATGTCACATAGAAGGCAGCATCTGTACATAATACTGTATTCTTTTTTAAATAGAACATGCAACCGTGATTCACTTTAAAAAAATAGGAACAGAGCTAGGGGAAGCAGTTCTGCAGAACACCTAAAGTAGAGTAAAATGTAAGTACCATCGCAATTAAAGCTGGCAGTACTATAGAATAGAAAGATTTAAAACTTACGCAAATAGTAACTACTCAGGAAAAAAATCCTAAATGTTATCAGTACACGTGACTTGCATTCTGTGCAAAACCGATGTCTAATTGTACAGCTACTGCCTTAAGCAGGAGAATAAAGGCTGCTACAAAAGTAGCAATGACAAAAGGTTTCTTAAAATAGTTCCAGTTTGCAGATTTCACTTTTTTTTTCCTTCTTATCTATTGCAATACTCAGTTACAGTAACACACTGGAACAGGAAAATACATGACAGCATCCACTGTCATTAAAATAATTCAGTTACAGTAAGGTCTATATTCCCCTCCTCCCCAAAGAGTTCATAAAAAAAACACACCGAGTGCTTTTAATTCGTGACATAATGGGAAACTGCCCTCAGCTACAGATTGGAGACACTTCTCAAATATTCACTTTGGGAAGAAAGGAGGTCAGATAAATCATCTTGGCTAACTTAAGCTTGAGGTGTTTCTCAGAAACTACACAGAAAAACAGTATTCCCTGAATAGGTCACAATCTGCTGAAAGGAAAACGATGCTATTTCACATGTAAAAGTGAAATAAAGCCAAGACGTCCCTTAGTTAACAAATAAAGAGGGAATTAACTATCGACTATTTAAGTGGCCAGCATGTTTTAAAGCAGCTTATTGCCATCCAATAAGTTGCAAGGCAAGCTGAGCTATATACAGTATAGATCACATATGATTACTTTAATAATGAACAATCAGGAAAAATACAAATTAAATACTGCATGACAATGAAGAATTAACTTACGACTTACATTAACCAAAAAACTCCAGACAAAATAATTCTAAAGTGTCCAACGCAATAGTTCAGAATGTACAAAACCTAGCATCTCCATATATATTCATAATGTAATGTAAATAGATTAAAATGCATTAACCCAGCCTGCAAGGAAAGAATCTGTGTAACAACACGGATTCTCCACCCCCTGCCCTCAGAGTTATTTTAATCCAGATAATTTTTCTGATCCCATTAGCCAAGTGGCTCCTTGAACAGCTTCTTCTGCCCAGCTGAAGAAGCGGTAGGGAAAGGGAGAGAAAAGGAAAGCAGGGGATTGGGTAGGTTAGCATTACCATCAAAAGACATGAAAAATCCCAACCTAAAATGATAAAAGTGATAAAATAAGCTGTTAGAATGATTTCTCCTAATGTTTATCATCAGTGGGCAAGAGAGCATCAAGAACCTAAGAGCTTTGTAGTGATGTACGTAACATCATAAGACAAACGGACATGAAGTCCTAAATTCCCCCCCTAGCCCTTTCCTCAGTTAATCAGGAAAGGTCACAACAGAACAACGAAGGAAGGAAGGATCTGAACACACCAGTCATTCACAACAGACAATTAAGCCTCAAAGTTAGGTGGAAAGCCCATATTCTACATACCTTAAAGATATCCTTTGAACACTGAGTGAGGATTGTACTGAAAGTAGAAGAGAGACCTAATTCCACTAGACTCTCTAGATGAGTCATTTTCTCAGTTTCCGTCTCCTCTCTGGTTTGTTCTAGAGTGCTGCTTTCTATAAGTCCAAAACATCTACACAAATACAGTAATTACAATGTTAGTAAGCAGAACATGAAAGTTTTGTTAAGTTCTTCACGTCAGCTTCTTGGCTTACTTACCTATCCATAAACTGCAGTACAAAATCCTCAAATTCCGCAGTTGCAGAGCACAATTCTCTTTCCACCTACAGTTTTCCGATGCAAAAGAAGCACAAAAGGTTGGCTTTTCTTAAGGAAACAGAACATAAAATTTATTTCCTGTATTAACTACTTCAAAAACACTTCCAATTTTTAAGTGATACAGACCACAACGCATTTCCCGTTACAGTTTGTATAGTCTCACGTACACTACATGAAACAATTATTCCGTTCTCTTTACTCTGTCCTGTCCAGTTTCCTGGCCTTGAAGTCTAGCCAAATAACCTCTCAGGGCGAAATTGGGTCTGCCTCCCTGGATACAACCTCTGGCCTTACTACTGATCCTCCTTTCCAGCGGGAGGTCAGCAAGCGCCAGCTGCGGTGGCAGACTTGGCTCCGCTGACATTTACATTAAACACTCAGCGTACAAACTCCTCTTCATTTTTGAGTGCTGCAGCGCTGGGGCAATGAAATTAACCTCCTTCTAGCAGCTGAGTGTTCAGAATCTGTGCAATCTGTAGCTGACACTGCTGTTATCTCATCTGTAGTACGCCAGATATACTTTCACTATCACTTGAACTGCTGTATCAAAAGCAGGATCAAAAGCCTAGCGAAAAGTAGAAAAACAAAAACTATTTCCCGTTTGTTCCTGTATTTTTTGCTGTGTAAAAAAGGACAAAGTGTTAGAACAATGCTGGAGAAATGGAGTGCGAGGAGCTCTAAACCAGAGGTGTATATGAGCAGCACTCCAAAGCAGCACAGAGGTGGGGGGACCATGTCCGATAACACAGGGACAGCAAAGGATAAAACACAGAAGAGGGAGATGAGGCTCACTGTCTAATGATGATACTATCTCTTGCTTGGAAGAGATTAACAACCATCTGAAGATAAAACAATAGGATCCTAATCAGAAAAGAGAAGCATGACTGCAGGAACACTTTAAAGAGAAGCGAGTGTTTTGATATTATCTCCCATAAGAGGAAAATAGCCCTGAAAAGTTACAGAGCGCATTACTTTTTTGAAAAATAAATACAAACAGGTTTGTGGCTTTTTTTTTTAAACACAAGAGACCAAATTCCTTCTACAGATTCCCAGACAATCAATCTGTTACCTTTTACCTCACTCCAAGTTGGATTAGTTTTAAAATACAAATGATGTATACACATCTTACAGCAACACTGTAGTAATCCCCTTTATTTTGGCTTTTTTTTTTCATTATTACCTTAATGTTTTATGGCAACAAGAAGTTTCAAATATTTTTTTCAAATAAAATTGCTATTTTACTAGATTCAGAAAGATTTAGATGGCAAGGGACCTCTGGAAACCATGTAGTCCAACCTCCTACTCAAAGTACGGCAAGCTCAGAGTCAAATTACACTACACAAGGCCTTTTGCAGTTGAGTTTGCACTTCCTGAACTGTTTGAATTTAACATTACCTCTACAGCAACCTATCACTAAGAAGCAATGCCAGACTACATGGCCAATTTGCATGCTGATGCCAGCTCTGCAACTCTGACCAGAAGCAACCTGATCCACATCTTCATTTTTTTTTTGGTTGCATTTTTGTTTCATGCAGTTTTACACATACAGAGTAGCAAACCTGTTACAGTTCTGAAGAGATTATATTACATTGATAGAAATTAAACTGAAAACCAGGTTACAGTTTTGTTTATATAACTGCAGAGCACTCTTACCTCTGAAAGATCATCTCTTTCTTGCAGTACAGAGGAACAATCTACTAAAGGCACCAAAGTAGAAAATGTTGCAATGAACTGGAATGTAATCTGTTGAGAGTTGCAAACAGCTCTTTAGTAAGTGTTACTGTGTTTTACACATTAAAAAGCTTTTGCAATTAAGGTATGGGAGCTATTGCAAATCACTGCATTAAAAAAAAAAAATTCTAGAGTGTAATTCTTCAACCCCAAAACTTCAACCGATATTTCTGCCTTCATATGAAAACCTACCTATGCAAAACCCGCTTGAATTTCTGAGTAAAGTAACACTTACTTTGTGCTGAACTTTAAAGTTACAAAACCTTATAATGTTTACCTTGTTTCAATAGTCAATTAATGGGATTTCCTGAAGATGTGGGCTTTTAGGACCTAATTTAATGAAAATCTAGTGATAAAGGTCTTTCCATCAATCTTAAAAGATCAGAAATATCAGTAGGAGCTTTGGAACAACTATTTTATCTTATTTTTTTAGAGCTGCCCAAAAAGTCAGTACAATGCTTATCACAATCTGGTGTTAAAGATTCACTCGGCATTGCCTGACAAGCCAACAGCATTATCGTAAGTTAGAGGCTTGTAATACTAACTTTTTACAAATCAAATCGTGCAGGAACAAAATCAGGCTAAGAACTCCCGGAAATATGAGTTACTTGGTTCCATAAAAAAAAAATTAAAAAACAGCTTTCAGAGTGAACTAGCTGGCTAACTCCTAAAAAAAATAAAGATTTATACACTCACCATACACTTGCTGAAGTCATTTGGATCCACCCCAGGCAAGGCTCTCATCAGCAGAGGTAGCATGTGTGTTGGACCTTCAGGAAACCATTTCCCCCCAGACACCAGACTACGAGCTACTCCAATTACACAGCTCAAAGTAGCTGTGAGCTGATGAGGTTCTGTCAATGTCTCAAGTGCAGGATATGTTCTATAAAGGTAAGATCAGTCACATTAGGAACAATAACGTTTCTAAAGTCTTCAAAGAAAATAAAAGCGGATTGTACATGTTATATTCTACAGAAAGGGTACAAAATTTCTCCTAGTAAAATTCAAGCTAATCGTTTGTTATGGTTTTTTTTTTTCCCCCCAATGGACTGAACATTGCTCTGCTAGAAAATGTTCCTTTAATTTGATCAGTCCTATTCACAACTAATTCAGGATTAAATAATTTGTTAGCACTTGCAGCACAGGAATTACTAACCGCATGGGCTCCTAGATTCAAAGCTATGGTGATTTTCTTGAACTTTAAGCTAACACAAACTGTGTACTTAGAAGTGTAAGGTTCTCGTGGCGAGCATGAAAACTTGCCTTGACTACCTCTGAATAGATAAGGGACACCTTACTTAATGTTACATTAAAGTCCGTACCTTTTTTTATAAAAACTTAGGAAGTTACAGTGATTTTTAAGCCTTTTTGACTCTAAGTACTTTTTAGCAAACTGCCTAACACTTCCTAGTGTTATCAACAACCTACAGTTCAAACAAGAGCCACAGTGCTACCCCTGCCCTATGTCATTCAGAGCACAAAGGACCTACATCTACTCCACAAAATGAATTCGGAACTGCTGCCAAGGCAAACATACCACTGACAGTTTGAACTACCGAGCAGACGTTCAGTCTGCTCTCAAACCAGAAAAAGTAGTCATAGCCAATACAGGCATCCATTGCTGTGCTTCTTGGAACTGTTACGCTTGAAATGTTTTCATGTAAGAGCAGATTTATCAAGTTTTTACAAACAGTTGAGTCAGTAAGGTATGGAACTCAGGAAGGGCTCTTGAAACACTCATTTCTCCGCCGTTTTTACAACACAGGTTGTTAAAGTACAGAAGACTGCATAGGAGGAGGAACATGGACAGGGGCTTGGAAGAAAGCTTTTCATCGGGGCAGGAAGGAGTTACATTTTTCTTTCGGAATTTCAGGCACCAAGGCATTAGTAACAGTACGAACTAAGTATTTTACATAGGCACGTACTTTAGTGATTTGCTTATGAAGGGAGAAGCAATGACAGTAATTTTAAACAATCTGTAACTGTAACGTACCCCGACACAAAACAGAAATATAAAACCTATGCTTACTACTACACAAACACGCAATACCATAATTGATATTTGGCCCAATTAGAAGCTAGTGAGAAGGCATAAGGTGGCTCTTGAATAAAAGGTACAAAGTCGCTTTTTAATGGACTGACCCACGATCTGATTGCTCAGCGGTGTGTATTAGCAGCTCCTCTCACTGCAAGCATTCACTCGCAGCAAGGAAATTGCTTCTCATTTACTATGACTGCTTTGCATATTTATGTGTTGGGAAGGGAACAGGGAAGCTGCAATGTTTCTGTAGAACTTACTTCTCAAGTACAGGTGGAATTACTAATTCAGGACGCATCAGTGCAAGGTTCTGCAGGGCTTGGGCAGCCTCCAGGCTTCCAGTTTTACTAAACATAGCCAGAAGGACAGGTTGAATAATGCATTCTACAAAGTCTGTAACATCCCGATCAGTAAGTTTATGACTATCAGGCACAGGAGTTAACCAAGTCATTTTCTTGTAGCGCTCACGATGCAGCCTTCTGACAACACCACTGGGTAACCTTTGAAGTAGTTTCATCAGTTTGTTCTGTTGAATATATAAAAAGTGCTTTGAATATATAAAAAATTACTTGGCAGTAGCAGAATCTGAGCTGCTAAGTGTCTAACAGACAATTAATAAGCTAGTATCTTGAAGTTATACAACTACAATAAAACTCAGAAAAGCTCCAAAATACAATGTTCACAATTTGTCATTAAACTTCAGTTTCAGTTCCCAAAAGATTAACAATGATGCTGCCAGCACTATGCCTTATGATTGAAAAAAAAATCATGAAAAATATATACAAAGTATATAATCAAGAATCAAGATTACTTACCAGTAATTGAGACATTTTTGAGACGATTCTCTGCACGTAAGCAGAGAATAAACAAATATCCTATTCTAGAAAAAGTCAGCGCCTTCGGCACTGCTTTGACTGGTCTTACTATTTTAATCTGTACTTTCCACCAGCCATCACAGGGAGATTCTTACATCTTCTAGCAGGAGACTCCACTAGCTACACCGTCAAAAAAGTTACGCTTCATCAAACTAGATATGCATTCAAATCTTTTTTGCTTTGCTTAATAAAAACTAGACTTTGCTAACTTGGAGCAGTAGGTCAGTAATAAGAAAGCTGGGTCACACAAGTAATACTGATGCTGCATATCACTCTCCTTTAAAGTGCTGACTTCTTTTCCCCAGTTGTACGGGAATTAGGTCTAGTTTTGGGCTTTAAACTACACTGGGGTTAGATGTCTGAAGAATATTCCCATTAGCTGTGGTCCTGACATCAGAGTATGATTTGAATGACAGTGCAATCACATATCTTGAAAATTAAAGCCTCAAAATATTATACAACCAAGAGACAATCTGGCTGTTGGAGCACATAGTGCATCTATCAACATGTTTGATTTCATCGGTTTGACCATTCAAGTTACAGCCAAAGTTATTATCTAGACACGCAGAAAACTCACCAGCCAGCGCCCATTATTTGAAGGATGGTAAAATGAGGCAATGCTATTGAACAATCCTGACAAGTGCTTCTGCACTAGTTTACTTGGTCCACCCTGTGAAAAATAAACCGCAGAACTTTATTACATGGATTAAGTTAAAATGAACAGGTAACACAGCAGTAAGAGGTACAAGTGAGCACTCTCATCTACCACAGTAATCACACCTGCAAATCCCCTCCTTCCCTACCCTCGGCTCAGCACTAAGCAAGCTCTCTCCATTTGATCTGATGAGGTTCACCCTGAGTCATTCAATTGTTCAGCAGAATGCCACCGACAGTGGCTATGAAGTAAACCTTTCCACCCACATTCCAAACTGACAGCAAAACAGTGTACTTTAAAACAAAATTCAGGCAAAAGATAGCCTAAAACACACTTCTGCGGTGAGCTAAACAGAACAGACAATTTTAAATACATATTTGCTTAAAGCTTTGCATTAGCTTTTGTTTCACTTTATGAAAAAGTTACTAACCATCATGGCTGTGATCCACATTACCGCATGTCCCACATCATAAGCATTTGTTAAGAATCTTGGAACAACAACTTGATTGCTTCCCACTGGAAGATTAAAACTCCTCAAAATTCTGGTAAAAATCTAGAAAAAGAAAAAAACATTGGCATAAACTAATAAATTATTTTATTAACAGGCATAAAGTAATTTTCTAATCAAAAGGTGTTTGGTGGTTCCGGGTTTTTTAAACAATGTAACTGCTATGAACATCTTTAAAAGAATTCATAAGCTGGAAGACTCAAAGGTCATATATACTATTTATCAAAAGAATATCACTAAGGGCCATTTCCACAAGAACATGGGATCAGTTACACACTACATTTGTCATTGGTTTGGTTTTGAGTCAGGTGATAACAGTAACAACTGTCTGTTTCAAAAGGATGGCTCAAATTTTCAAAGTTAAACTTAGATCTTCAAATGAATGCACCTAATTTGAAAAACTGGGCCACTGCAGTATAAAACCCATGCAGGGAATATGAATTATTCTTAGCATAGTGACACTGAAGACTTATCTCAAAGTAAATAAAATAATGTAATAAAATGAGAAATACTACCTTTGGTACATACGGATCCCAGTCTATGTACCCGATGTTGTCAGCGGCCAAGCGAGCAAAGAGATTTACTAGATGCTGAAATAACCATAAAAGAAGGAAGTATTCATTAGAATTTATTTATTATAGAAGATGCACAAGCTCCTCAATCTACTTCACAGATGCAAGATACGCCCCTGTACTAAGCTTCAGAGTCCTTTAAATGCTACCAATATTTTACCAGCTGTGCATAGCAGACTATTCATCTCCAGGGTAAAGGTTTGGAACAAACTCCAGGTGACAGTTAGAAGAGAGATTTCCCAGCAAACCTGCAACATTGTTTAAGCAAAGCAAAAATCCCACAACAGACCAGGCTCTACTTTGGCAATTTCATTGACTTCTCTAACAGAAACCTGCTACCTTTACAGTCTTTATATATTTGGGTTTGTTACTAGAAAATGTCCTAAGGAATATTCTGAAGAATGCAATTCTGCCAACACACACACACACAGATTGGGAATCCTCTCGTATGCCAGAATAATAGAGATAGGCTCTGTAGAAGACAGGAGGGTTGGGAGGACTAAACAAAAAAGGAGATGAAGTTTCACTCTCATATCCTGATTGAGAGAAAGCACATAATCCACCAACATCCCTTTAACGAGCTTGTCCAAATCAGGAAATACTTATCAGGTCTCCAAAAGCCTCGATGCTTCTATCAGTATCTTGAAGCTATGGCGAAGCAAAAACGAAGGGCCTTAAATAATCCTGCCTAATTCAGAGACAGATATTCACCGAAGAACAGTTCACTTCAGTCTGAAGGACACAATAGCTTTGGAAAACCCACAAATTCAATTCAGGACAATCCCACCTGACAGAGTCTGAAGACAAGCATTACACTTTCTTAAATGATCTGTCTTTTTTGTCTGATACTAGGAAATATCTACTGAAAAAACCCTTTCCATGCACAAAGGCAATTGATTCTATAGCTCCCCTTCAAACAGCAAGTCTAACTCCAGCCAAAGCAAGCTGAGAAAAAGCTTGCAGCGTACCAAGGCTTAAACTGGATTGCATAGTCAGATCCCGTATGTCTAATTATCCGCATCCAAGCTTGATGAAATGAACAAGTCCACCCTTAAGACAGCAAAAGAAACAAAAAGTGAAAGCTCTGGGGGAAAAAAGAAAATTGTTTGTGCCTTCTGAGCAAACTGTCAGAATGCAGTGGATGAGGGAGAAAATACCAGAGATAACTTATGAAAGAGTGTTGATGGTAATTTGTTAAGACTGTTTGACAGAAACAAACCAAATAGTCATATTAAAGTGCAGGCTGTCAACTTTCTGTCAGAAAGAGTAGACAGAATTGTGATTTTTTTTTTTTTTTTTTTTGGATGGCCATCAGAAAGATGCAAAGGTATCTGCATATAATCTCAAATAAAACTTTGGCAATCACCCCTGTTCAACACTGCCAACTGTGGAAACAAAGACTGCCTTCCTCTTTCTGGTTTGATTCATGTTTCATCGCAAACAGACCCACATACAAGATTTTTCACAGAGAAACTGCCAGAAACGGAATATGCTACAAAGGTAGCATTCAACGGTGTTTTGGAAATCAGGTTTCTCCAAAGATACTGAGAAGCCTTCCTTGTGTACATAGGCAGGAGATCAGTAAAAGGAGCGAGACGGTCAGTGAGCTTGTGTTCATACTGAGTATGGAAAAAATCTGGGAATATGCCAAGTGTCACTGCAGTGAAGGCAAGCCACAGGCCAGCTGACAACAACAGCACCTAAGCTGCTGGTGGTGTTGTCTCCAGAATGAGATCTTGGTTTATTTCCCAAGTTTGTATCTAGTCACATGAGACACACAAAAAAGGCAGACAGGTACACAGTAGACCATTTTCCTTGAAAGATACAACCCAATGGTATTTTTTGCCAAGGGGAGTACAGGTTCTTTACTGTATCTAAAACAAAGATGAGAACAACTCATTGCAGTCAAGGCAAAGCACTGCTACTCAAAATTAGGGATCATGAAACACGTATTAAGATATAAAAGATGGGACTTAAAATTATAATTTATAGAAATCACAATAGCACTTTGCATCATTATAAGCATTAGCAAGCAGTCTGGAAAGTGGCAGCATTCCCAAGGCTGGAAAGAAAAGCTGCTTGAGCTAGTCATTAAACAATGTTCACCAAGCACAAGCGCAGTCTCATTTATTCAGCCAGTAATTGCCCGCTAACAATCACAAAATTGTCTCTGCTTTCTTGTACTAGTTGAAACAGACATTAAAGCACTTCAATGACTTCCAAGCACATTGCAGGAATATTTAAATGGATTTCTTCTAGCATAAGTGAAAAGTAAATACTTACCCCTTCCCATTGGGGAAGATTTTGAACTGACACCCAAAGGCCTATAAATTCATCAAACCAAAGCCTGCAAGAGAACAGAATCAAGATAATTGTAATGTTGTGAAAGAGGCTCCCTCACTGGGTATTTATCCCTCGCTTTACCAGGTGGTCTCAGGAACTCACCTGCCCCTCAAGTCGTTCAACAAGAGCAGGGATCAACATGGACACCTTTGTATCACTTTGTGTCCCTCACAGCATCCTCACTATCCCCTTCTTTGACCTCTCCTCTCATTCTCTTCTGTTCTCCTCTTTTCACACAAGTGTTTCACCAGAGTTTCCTTATGTACTTCAGCTTCGCTATTTCACTACATATTGCAATCTGAAGCGATTGGGCCTGACTAACAGGTCTGGGCCAGGGCTGACCCACAGATGATCCGTATCGCATTGCTACGGTCAGCAGGATTGTGCTGTTTTAATTGCAACTTCTTCAGTGTACACAGAGTGTGAGAAAGTACACTATAAGAATAATTAACAACTCCTTAGCCTTGTGCACAAAAAACCCAGGAGATACGCAAGAGAGAAATGTTACACCACAGCAGCTCCCTTGTTTCCTCTTTTGAGCATTTAATTCAATTTAGTCTGCTTTGTTGTATATTGTGTGCTTTACTCTGGAGTAGAAAACTCATTAGAGAATAGGTGCTAAGATTCTCCCAGGTTACTTTTACAAAAGAAGAACTCTGACAGAATGTCTGTCTTGAACTCCTTCCAAAAA
The DNA here is from genome assembly GCF_036417535.1 of Chlamydotis macqueenii. Lineage (NCBI taxonomy): Eukaryota > Metazoa > Chordata > Aves > Otidiformes > Otididae > Chlamydotis > Chlamydotis macqueenii. The sequence continues at coordinate 125,980,822 of NC_141558.1, read as the reverse complement.
TGCTGTTAAAAGGCACCATTCATTTTCCTAGTTGACTTCAAGTCATCCTGTAAAAGATGATGGCTTGCATTTCAACGGAACACTGTACCAACAAGCATTCAATTACACTTACTTGAAACCTTTCTGGTGAAGTTCAGGAGGAAGGGTAGTAGGTAGAAATAGTTCAAAATAGGTAATAGCCTTTTGCATGGTAACATCAAATGGACACATTAAAGGCCTCCACTCATCTAGCATCTCTGCAGTGGCATCTTCTGGAAAATACCTGAAAACAAGGAAGCCATGCAACATATGTAGATTTGGCTTTAAAGTTTGCGGCTTTTAAAAAACATATTTAAAACTACCTATTCATTTGTCAGAAATCTGAGTTCTACAGTAAGATCATGTACCCAGGGGAAATAGGCAGTCCTCAACTCCATCTAACCTTCACAAAACACAAGGATCTAGGACACTGTGGTGCATCATTTTAAGACCACGAATGTAACAAGATTCTGTCTTGTTGAATGAGAAAAGATTCTGTATAACGCAAAACCATTTCAGTGTGAAGACAGGTCAAAACAGAACAACTACTATTCGCATTTGATGCAATATAACAAAAGATTACTTAAGGCACAAGGAACATTTATCGGAACACTACAAGAATCTTGAAGTGGTTATTTAATTTCTTTCAAAAGAAATGAAATATCCACGCAATGCAGTATTTAAAATGCATACCACAAACAGCTGTTTATACAACATAACTATTGCAGTCGATTTCGGGCCAATTGGAACGCAATGTTATCAGTGTCCCAACCTTAAGTCAGAATTTGCAAGAGAAAAATACCACATTTTCATTTTTAAAACAATCTGCTTCAGTGACTTTCATATTCATAACAGATACCAGGAAAATCAACACTAAAAACGGGTTTTATTTAGCTACAAACCCACATATATATGGGAAAAATGTAAGGCTGCTTTATCTTTTTGTTCCTCATATTACCAGTATGGGTTTAGAACAGCATCTCCTATAAAGGACACTCAGTAACATCAGTGTGTGAAACAACTGCTCCAGGAAAGCAAACAATAACTGCAAATGGACGTATGAATGGTAAATAAAAGAGAACAAGTACCTTCTCTGCATCTTTGCAGTATCTTAAGCTGCTAACAAAGTCAATCACTGCAGAGAGCAAGACAGGTGCACAGCGAATGTAACGCCACAAAAGAGCAAAAGCAATGGTGGCCTTAGCTAGTGATATCCTGGCTTACCTAACTGTTAACAGATTTTCAACCAAGGCTGTTAAAAATAAAAAAAAAAAACAAAACAACCTTACACTTTGTTTAAATATTATAATATGGAACACGCCTGTCATTTTGTTTTAATTTTAAGCAACCTGTGAACCTGACGTATTGATCATTCATAACACAGTAAACCAGAACAGTCTCTACCCTCCACTCCAAACTTCTTATCAGAGTTGGGACCACATCAGCCAAGGAATGACTAGTAGAGTGGGGTTTTGGTTTGGGTTGGTGTTTGTTTTTTCTTTTTTTTTTAAACCACTTTCTTCTTAAAGTAATATTAACTATACAGCGTTTAAAAACCCACAACAAACACTTACGGTCTGCAGCTCTTCACAAGTGTTTTCAGAACACTTTCTACGGAACTGAAACAAGAGAGGAAACATCAGGGAAACATCTGTACTGCCAGATTCCAGTGAGAGCATAAAATAAATAACCATTTGCTGATTTTTCCCTCAAGAGCTTAAGATAAAGTTGATGCAATTAGATGTCTTCTGTGAACATGCAGTAGCCTTCTACACAGACCTGATCATAACAATTAACATTGCTCTGCTAAACTCCTGGTTCTACTTTTCATATTCCACTCCAGTATTTACTGCATTTAACTGAAGAGTGAAGAATTATTATCGTTTCTTATAAGAAATACTCTGCATTTTATCCATGAACAACCAGCAGAGCAAGGTAACCTCTCAGGGGAAGTTGAAACACAAACAGAAAAAATAGGTTTATGGACTTCATAAATATTTGTAAGATAAATAAAGGCAACAGACTTCAGAAACTTGTTATTATTAGACTCCAAATACCATGTCTATCCTTTTCAATCTGGTTTTGGTGTTTGTCCAGTGGTTCTAAGAAAGAGAAATTAACTACTGCAAATCAAGGGTTATTTCATTAGCTTCCCTCACAATTAACAGCTGATTTTAAAAGTGTTTTCATCCATAGCAAGAAAAATTACTTGAGAAATAATTTTAACACAGATTGTCACAGGATGCCATCAAAGGACTTTAACACTAAGTCTCAGAATAAACTTAAAGAATAAAAGGGAAGAGAGAGATTGATCAATGGAACCATAAAGGCAGTAAATTGTCACGCTCTTCTAATCTTCTGTTTATTAGAAGACAAGCTCAAGAGTAAACTGCACTCTTACAAAAAAAACCAAAAACAAACAAACAAACAAAAAAAACAACAAAAAAAAACCCCCATTCCTTGCTTGGAGAAAAAAAAATTCTGGCAGAAGAACTTCCTACATTTTTAAAATGAACTTTCTGTACTCTTAATAGAAAAATGGCATCCTTTAGTTCTTCATAAAATACCTAACAAACAGAAATGCTATTTTGATCAGAAAAAGATGATGCAAATGTATCATCTTTAATATTTTAACGAAGATCAGTTTAGGTCAATTAAGACACACAAATACTGAGCATGCACACACTCTCTCTCTAGTCCTATGCAACATAAACTGATCCCATACAAGCCAGGAGAAATATCAAATGGATAAACCACTATTTCCCTTCAACACCTCAATGTTCACTGCAAGCCAACAAAAGCCCACCCAGCCCTCAGTTCAAGCAGCACTCTAGAAGATGCAAAACTCTGTATTTTATGCAACAGTGACAAAGTAAATCCGTGACCTCTCCCAGAACGAAAATTTTGAGCCGACTGTCAGCTTCTAAAATCTGAAGAGGAATGGCCAACCATTCATTAAACAAAAATAAGACCAAACTCTGCAAGAAGCTTATAAAGATTCTGGGTTAAAGTGAATGCTGTTCTTGAAAGAGTCAGGCAATAGATAACAGTTGTTCCAAGCATAGATAAACAAAGCATGAACCAGCAACATTCCTTAAGAACATTAAAGCTTAACACAAAAAAACATTTGTGTGACAAAACAAATAGAAAAGCTACCCCCATACTATCACACTCCACTGAAGTAAACTATTACTACGGAGAAGCTGAAGTACAGAGGAATTTTAAGAAACACTGATGCCAGAGATCGGTAAGTCTTTCAAATTCACAAGTTTTCGGTCAGATCTCAGCATCTGTTAGTGAAAGAGAGCAAAAGAGGAAAAACTGGAATGGATGTTCCCTCCTGACTTCTGATTACAACTTTAGAATGGAAGCTAGAGGAAAAAAAAAAAACACAACAGCAGACCATTTTGTACATAAGGAAACTTCCATCTAAGACACAGTTAAGCTACAGAAGACATCTTGTAAGATTCCTGTTTGATAACTACTAGTTAGAAAAGGACAGGACGATATAGGTGGGCAGAACAAGAGACTGCTGGTTACTGCTTTCATCATCACTTTGAACCAACCCTCTCAACTGTTTTAGCAGTGGCTTCTGTTCCACTTTTGGTCAGACTTTCTGCATGCCCATTGCTGCAGAATTGCGACTGATAACGAAGTCGCTTACACTGGAAGGTATCTCCTATTAATCACTGAAACAACAGTGTATTTAATTAAGGAAAACTTCTCATCTCATTCAGTTTTCTTTGCTTTTAGTTCCTCCTTACTACCTGAAGTACTACTAGCAAATTATCATTATGTCTTGCCACGTGGATATATTAAAAAACACCCAACAATGCTATTAACCCCTGAGACTAGTCAACATTTTGGCACTACACGATTATTTTCTTCTTTTGGAAAGGACATGACCACATTAATTTGTCAATCTGGAGTTTTTTTTTCCCCTGCATTTTCAAAGAGAAACATATTTCAGTTAAAACAATTAACATATAAATTAACACTGTTGACTTTTCCATTATCAAAAAACAGTAAAAGCACAATTTTCAGTTTTTCAGGACAGATTCAGGCCTCAAGTGAAATTTTAGCCCTGCAGTGGCCACTCCAGTATAAGCGCTTAAATTAAGACAATGAAAAAAGCAACCAGCTACAGTTTCACAAATTATTTTAGTGAATTTCTAACTATGATAAGCCAAATATCAATCTCTCATTGGATTAGTACAACTAATCTCTTCCTAAAAAAAACCCAAACGAAGCAAAAACCACTGCAATTCCACTTCCTCTCATACCAGCTTTCTGAATGTATATATACATCAAAACTCCTGATACGGTTTTCACTGCAAAAACCCACATTAAACTCTTCTGATACAGAAACTTAGTTTCACACTTCGCAAGTACAAAGCTGTTGCTGGGTGTATTTCCCAGAACCTATTACCTCACTGCTAAAGCACTTTCCATGATTTCATCGTTTTTAATAGCAAGGTACGCTTACTGGGTAACATGCACTCCTACCCCAATACTGATTTTGTCCATATTCAGAGACAGCAGTTACTCAAAACGTAAATTCTATCTTTAATTTGACCCTTGAAATACAAATGCTGGTTAAATTAGTTAGCATGTAGCCACTTTATCAGCCACTTCACACACGCTATCTTGTTCCCCAATTAGAAAGGTTTACATACAGTGCGACATTCTCATAAACAGTGGTGTAATGTTAACGTTCGTTTTCCAATACAATTATTTATGCAGAAAATTACACCTGTGTGACAAGTGTTACAGTCTAACAGAACATGCAGAAGATTACACATCGGCCAGAGCTGAACAAAAAAAAATTCATTCTTACCACCTATGCAATACATTAAGCACAAATGTTTTAGGTGAAGACAAGCCTGGTCGATATGAACTGAATGTAAAAAAAAAAAAAAAAAAAAATTAAACCAAGAGTTAAATTAACAGCTACAAATCAAATCAACTCAGCTTTCAAAAATCTCTTGACTTCCACCAAAAAGATACCCCTCAAAACTGACGGTTAAAAAAATAAAAAAACACCGTATGAGAACAAATCGCACTGCATATTAAGATGGAGTGTCTGATATCCAGTACAGTCAATAAAAGCTAAATGTTTCAGACAGACCATCACAACTGATATCTATCTCCCAGCTTAACCTCCTTTTCCCCTCTTGGAAAAGTCCCCTCCCCACTACGCAAGTTTCTCACTCAGTAAAAGAAAAGTGACTAGTCAACATCCCCACAGAGCAAAGTATGCAGTTTCAGCAGCTGCTGGCATACGCAGAAAATAAACCAACCAAAAAAGGCTCTGCTCATTTGGATTTTCACTTTCAAGTAATAACTACAATTAGCAAAATAATGCAATTTAGCAAATTATGTTTCCAGCTACGGATCTATGAGAGAAATTCAGCATGAAACACTCCGTAACAAGTTACAAGGCTACACATGTTTTCTGTTCATGTCACTTAACAGCAATAGGATCCTCCACTCAGTAAAAGGAATCAGTGGTAGCAAGTTCATTTGCTTGGGTTTTTTTAAAGCCAATTAAGTATTTTTACCTGCATTTCTTTACATGAAGTTTCCATTTAAATACAATGCACCATCCGTGTAATATCTTTTATAATTTGTAATCTATACAGCAGGACCTTCTCTAATTGGAACTACTGGAAAACTGTAATTTTGGAAATGTGACAGATGGGGAGGGATTGGCAGCACAAAGAAAGCAAAGAAAACAAATTTTCATTTTTAAATCAGTAGAACATTTCAAAAATCCTTAACGGGAAAAAATCTGATTCGTCCATATAATACGATCACTTTGCCGATATACATATACACACACATGTATTTTCTATAAAAGTTACTTCACTTTTCTTTCTATACATATCAATTTACACTGAGATTACAGATACTGGAAATCATTACAGTACCTATATTTAAGAACAGTACCATTTTTATTTTTTTTTCCCCCAAGTTCTTTCCTTATTGTGTTATAAAACAGAATAGCAGACATTTAACTAGAATATCATTAAAAATTTAACATTAAATCTGTTATACTGTGGGTTATCATCCTAAAATAAGTTGATGAAGACCCCTGTCCCAGCATACTTAGAAATGAACTCAATCACAGTCATAACGAGAGAAACGCCATAACAAACAATTCATTGGCAGAAGGATATACACGATTTAGTACAGCTTTGCATGGAATTACTGCAACGTACTTCATGAAAATATAAGCAAAATATTTACTGTGTATCAAATTCAGGATATTAAAAGCAAATTTCAAAGTACTTTCAAGCATTACAGGTACTTGTAGTCTATTCAAATGTTTTAAAATGCAAACTTACTTGGGAAACCAATTTAGTCCAAGATGTTCTGTTTTAGAGTATAATATCCTTTCCAACATTTCATAAAGCGGTCTCCATGGTAACTCTAAATCATCCCTGGAAAGCAGTTCTTTTTTCCTAATAGAAAAAAAAGACAAAACGATGAGTACTTTAGGATTAAACATTTACATCCACACACTGCACATCAGAATACCCCAGATCTCTGCTCCGAATTATGCTCATCTGCAGCATTTGGCACAAACTGCAGGGAGGTCAGACAAGAAAAAAGTTCGCCACTTGCAGCATTTCTGCATGAACAGAAGCTGTCAAGATCTTAAGGAAAAGTCTGACTAAGTGACATAAACATTATCAAGTTGTGAGACAGTCTTCATCTTTTCCTTATCTGAGATTCAACCTTAACACTTGGCTCTCTGAGATGTTTTCTTTCCCTAACAGGAAAAAACCCTGCCATTCTTTCACTTCCAATACCAATCCTAAAGCTCTGAAAGGAGAAATGTGTTTGCATAATAAAAACTCTTTTTACCCAACATCATCTGTACAGGGAGATTAAGTGAAGTAACCTGTAACAGAACATACTATTATAATAATGTACATAACAACATTAAAGAAGCAAAGTGATCAACTACTTAGAGACATAAGTGTCAGCAGAAACCTGTACTTACTTTAACAGATTTATCAACAGGCGCGCAAATCCTTGCATCATGCTGATCTCCAGTTTTGGAATTGTTACCAACTCATACAGCAATTTGATAAACAGCACGTGATCTTCTCTGCTAAATTTTCTCCCATATAATCGGATGTATCTACAAACAAAATACAAGATGAGTCAGCAACATTTGTAAACATTTCCAGTTTAAGACCTGAGCCAGAAGTCATTTGACTTGCTGTTTAATGAAATAAAACTGAAACCTGGTTCACAAGTTCAACAAATAAGAACCTGAAGATACACAGCAAAGGAAGATTGACAACCATTAACTACAGAAAGAAAAAGAATGATCAAATAAAGTTTACAGTCTTCTAAGATTCTACAAATACCATAGAATCAGGCTCACACCAAATACCACAAAAGCAAGGATCATATTCTTTCACCTCAGTGCAAAATGTACTAACCATTAAATCTAGTATTACCATATCTGCACGTATTTAATTATCTAAAAAAAAAAAACCAACCACCAGCCAATCAATAACTGTCGCAAGCAGCCTTATTATACTCTATCCTTTTCACTTTAAGGAGGAGACAGGACACAATTCCAAAGCTAATAAAAAACCCCAAGTTTCAAGTAAAGTCCAAATCTGACAGGTTCCAGTAAGGCTGAACGACTGACTGAGCCACTGAGTTTTGCTGGTGGTGTGTCCCACTGCTGAAAGTATAGATACACTGGGGCTAACTCTGGTAAAAGTGCTTCCTGTTTTCAAGTTTAGATTGAATAAAGGAATATGCTTCAAGTCTTAAAAGACAATTGGCAACAGCAAAACCCATGTAAGGTTCCAGCGTAGCATTTTATGTGTCACACAACTATAAATTACTGCTCACCTGGGAAGTACACTTTCCTTTTATTACTGCCCCAACTATTATTAAAGGTTCACAAGAAACCTTACTAATACACCCTCCTCCAAGTGGCAGTTAGATAAAGCATACAAGATACAAACTCCTACAGAACAATTTTTTGAGGAGCCCATTCACTGGTTTTCTTTAAGGTTTAGTAGAGGTTGGATTGATTTGTTGCTAAATATACAGCAGCCCAACATCAAAGCTTGTTCCGGTAACGTGAAGAATACCAGATCTCACACTGCTTATTTGGTATGCAGGGCAGCACTCACTGCAGAATCCTACGCTGGAGTCACCACGTGAGAATATTAGGAAGGAAACATCTCTGAAGGACCCCTACTGGAAAATACTACAGGCTAGGTAACTGTAAAGGGGCAAACATCAGCAGTTACTGATCTGACAGCGAAAACACACTATCTTGATTCACAGATTTGGTTTCTGAAATTGACTCTTGCGACATTGAGGAGTATTCTATCTGGTGAAGTTTCGAATGCTTCAGCTTCCTCTGTAGATTTTTGTTCCACGTAGGACTGTCAGTGGGAGAACCGACCACTTGAGAACTGAAGTTCAGATCCCTTAAAACACGAAGCACACTTCACACAGTGACACAAGAACACATGGGACTTGGAGTCACTGCTTGGGTACTTTTTTCCTACTTCCCCACATCCCCATTCCTCAACTTAAAACAAAATTATCTCTGAACTTTCAGGATCACTCACAGCTAGTCATCTTACCAAAAGGAGTTACCTTCCTGAAATATACGCGTACCAAGTCCCCTTGCTCTTTCCTCACAAGATTTATTTTCCCCCCTGTTTCCCTTGAAGACACAGTGGAACAGCTACATGCCTCTGGCAGACCAATAATCACTATTTTTCAGAAAAAAAAAAAAAGAAAAGAAAAGAAAAAAGAAAAAACACTCAACTCAACAGCTCTTCTTTTCACTCCCCTCTTCCTTTTCCCACTGATTTCAAGGAGGGGGATTTTTATATTTGATGGGCAGTATTTTCAGCTAACGCTCATTTCAACATGTTTTACTTATTTCAAATACAGAAGGAAACAAACAAAATAAAGGATAACCTACTCTTCTACCACAGGAACCTAAATTATCTGGATTGTTCAGAAACATTATCTACCTATAGAATTACACAACCAACAGCTGAACACCTACACTTTTCACGTGCATAAAATGGACATAAAAAAAGAATCCTCTGGAGAGGAAAAAAAAAAAAAAAAAAGTGACACTATTTCCTGAGGGCTTACAGAAATACGCAACTTCATCATACTTACTTTAATTGCAGTACTTTACCTTCTAAAAGCACACATTGCTCATACACTGTATGGGAAGAACCCAAAGGAAAAGCGCATGCCTTGAAAACAGTCTGCTAGACTTAACAGGCAAATCAGAGGCACTTTGTGTGAGCAGGAGATGACCAGCCACACAGTCCTGTCACTCCCACTTCAGTCATTTCCCTGGGCCTTCACTTACTACTTAATAAAAGGGTAAGACAGTGTTTGATGCAATGACCACGCTTTACAGGAGTTTGCCTACAAGCGTTTTTACACTTTTCTTGACAGTACACATCTGGGAAGGAAAACAGCAACACCAAAGGCTCATTTCACTGAGGGTTCTGAAATAAAATTTAACCTTTAATAACTTCCATTTCATTATCCTTCAGCCATATGTACTTGCATGTACTTCTTCCACTCTCATAACACTAGGTGTAAGGTAACAAAGGATACTGGTTTCATTTCTTCATGTATGATTAGGGAAAAAAAAAAAAAAAAAAAAAAAAAAGAAACAGCAGAAGCCTGAAAAATAAGTTTTAACTCCAAAGAAACACTACACAAGAGATCAAATTAATCTGTCAGCGTTGCTATATATAACCAAAAATAAAATGTCTGGCTGGTTACCTTCCTTGACATTTGCTAACAGCAGTTCATACAAAATGCTGTTTAATTAAGAAATAAGAGGAGTAAAGTACACAGCAACGTACTGAACACAAAGATGTCACTATGCCCAAGAAGCAGAAGTAAATGCCAAATTGCTCTCGTATTTACAGCTTCTTTATTAAGGTGGGGGAGGCAGATTTTAAAACTGTCAATTATTTGTCTTAATCTAGTTGTGTATTAAGACAATGGCAGAAAATAATTCCTTCTTGAAAGGGGCTAGTCGCCTTTCCCTCAAGATTAAATGAGCAAAATCTAACAGAAGAGAACTGCAATATTTTCAGAATATCCCCTCACAAAGGGTGCAATACTGCCATTACTAAATAAAAGAATATACGCAGAACTTCATGAATCCTGAAGGATTCCTAGGGGCTAATCACACAAATGCATGTTCACCACATAAATAGTGGCTCTTCAGGATAATAATAATAATAATAATTGAGTTATTGGGAAAAAAATAATTCTAGAACTAAATTGCTGCAAAACAAAAAATAAGACTTCTTATATGAAAGCACTGAGATGATTCTTGAAATCTTAATTCCACTGCACTTTTGAGTCCTTCTTTAAGAAAAGCATTAAAGGTTTTATGAGCTCTCAACCTCTACCAGTCAACTGCAAAAAGGATAAATAAATTGACCAATAAATTGTCCTTCTTTGTGCCGGTCCACTGGGTTCTGATTTGGAGTTGAGCCTCACGGAGAGGAAAAAAAAAAACAAACCAACAAAACCCACCCACTCACCAAAACATGATTAGGTAAAAATTCTGCTTGCAGCTTCATTCTCTCTCTACTGAGTATAGGGTCTCTGGAGATCACAACTAAAAAAAAAACCAATCAAAACCAACAAACCACCAACCAAAAAGCCAATTCTCTGTTCTAAAAGTATTAGGTATCCAATCTCTCACTCCACAATTACAATAGGCCTATTTTTAGGAAACATACTGTCGTATCAAGTGGACATCCTGAATTGCCCTAGAAAGTTGGCTGCTCTGCTACAGTTAAAACCTTCACGATGAAGTAGAATAGAGCACTCTCTTCAATTTCCAGCTATCTATTTTCATTTTCTAACGTACAGGACAGGATTATGATCGGGCTAAAAGTCAGTTTTTAACAAACGATATGAAAAACAATGAATCATGCTCAACAAGACTATTTAAACCACATGTACACACACATCCCTTATGCATCCAAAAGGAAAGTTTAGATTCTTCTGATAAAGATGAGAGGGAAATGGATGTAGAACAAGATTTACACACAATAGTGATAAAAATACTTCAGGAAAGTCCCACTGAGATGCTTTCATCCTCACTGTAACTTTGTGCCCTGCCATTCTAATTCAAAACAATTGAGCTGCACTTTTTCCACACCTTGCAGCAGGGCAGTTAAATGTCATTTTGTAACAAGCCCACACCTGACACGCACATAAAATAACATTGTCAGGAATGGAAACGGTGTCCCTCAGCTCCAAAAACTCTACCCTTGCCTACCGAAGTAGAAAGCCCAGAAAGACATTTGTGTGTTTTCCAGGCTGCAGAGTCAGCTCCATGCGCAGTAACTGTTAGATGTTCATATTATACTAATAGCCTGTAAATGAGCGTATGTCCTAAAAAAAAAAAAAAATAAATCTATACACAAAGTTTCCATGTAAAACATGAACAAGGGAAAAATTGAAACAGTGGTCTATTTTTGACCTAGAGACCATAAAAGAGCATGACGCAAGTCCATTTAAGCAAATGATTTCGATACAACCTGCTTTGTCCCCCCCACACACTGTAGCAAGTTATACAACTGAATTCAGTCTCCTGCTTTCACAACCAGATTAGCGTTTCAGAAGATACAGATTTTACTAGCCGAAGTTGGAGGAATTTGGGGGTAATGATCACAGATTTAAACGTCATTCTTCGAGGCAAGCAGTCTTACTTGCATAAGTCATCTCACTAAGTCATAAGTTCCTTAAGTAACTGCACTATTCCTCCTGCACAGGAGAGAAAGTTCTCACCACACTCCGCACATGCACCCCAACCAAAGAACCAGTCTGCATCACTGGAAATTATGCGTAAAAATATTACGCAAACGAGCTGACATACACTATATCTGATACACTCCAATTTTGCCCCCCCCCCCCGCCTACTCAGTTCATGTCATCAGACAACGAAACAGCTGCTCTTAAGATAACTAGGTGCAAGTCATGTTTTCAGCTGTTGGGACTACAAGAAATACAAGATCTCAGGTTCAGTTGTTGTCATGAAATAGTAACTGATACTCAAATTTTTAACTCGAAAAAAGATTTGAGTTTCACTTTCATTTTTTGTACTCTACGGGGTTTATGCAGGCTGTATAAAGTTGCGAGTACCTGAGGAGGTGTACCTGTACATGCTGCATGCAATTTTTTCTTTACTTGCATATATGTACAAATTACAATGCTTGTATTAATATTTGTATTTATACAAGAATCAGATCAAAGACGTGTCAGCCACGGTTCTGACTTAAAAATCATTTCACAGAATATTGTGAGAATATTGGCTTTTATAATTCGGACATTTGCAACAAAGCTAAACGGCGATCATACGACTATGAAGACTCCGGACATTTTTCCCTCATCAAACAAATGTGCTATTTATTATAGCTGTCCAGCAGAGCAAATGGCAGTAAGTTGATTTGCAGATGAATCACCCACTACCAACAGTCAGCAAAACTGTAATTTTATTGTCATTATCTGTAATTTGACTTAAGTATGACACCGGAACACCATGCAGTCGGAAGCATTTCATCTGGGCCTAAACTTTTATTAACGTATTTCATCCGGCAGAAGTATTTTGTCAAGTTACGCTAAGAAGCAAAACACCTCTCACGTTAAGCACGCTAGCTTATTTTTAAACCAAGCCCACTGTTTCCTTCCCTGCCTACATCCAAACATATTCAGACTTTCACTGCATATAACGTGCCACAAAGAAATCCTGGGACTAACAGGCATCAGACAAGCTGCAAACACACCCAACAAATTCAAACTTCAAAGAGAAGGTGGAAAACCTCAAATTAGAGCCTCCTGACCTTTCTGTGATTCATAAAGTAGCATAGCAGCAGTTCTCAACAGGCTAAATTCACTGCCCTGAAGCCTAAACCGGTAACAGTAATTGTAACTTCAGTGAGTAACAGGGCGATTCTAATACCACCCCGCAGGTTTTCAAAGGACTTGTGCGCCACAGTTAGCCTATTTAGCTAACGCCGACGTCTCTCGTAGTAAGAACTGCTACGATTTCTTTCAATGGGATTAGCACACGAAGTTCTGTCACCAAGGCAAAGGCAACAGGTACCACTGAAACCAGTATGAGCTAGCAGATGGCTGGTGTGGGGGGGAGGGAAACAGTATTGAACTGGTTCCAAGCAAGTTCAAACTCTCACATAACGCAAACATGTGAGTCATTTTGCAACCATTGATGTAATTCTATCTAAGAATGTCTCTTGGCAAATACAGACACTTACATTTCAATACATACCTATCAAACAGATTAGACTGCCAAATACGTACTAAATTCTCAATTAATAAAAAAAAAATTACTTAGGTAAGGAGGAAAACTGTAAGCGACGATCTCGAAACTGTACAAAATGCACATATTTCAGCATTTCTCGCACACAGGAAACACCACTTACAAAGGCACACAGAGCATTCCGCAAAAAAAACATTATAAACATCCACAGAAACACGCTTTATTGGTTGAAGCTACAGGAGTCATTGCCATATGATGGCACTTTCAGTGTCCAAAAGAGTGGCTATTAAGAAAAAAGGGTTAAGCACGCCTTGTGAAATTCGCTAAGAGGAGCCTAAGTTCTAGTCGGCGCTATCTATGAAACCACCGTGTTCTCATAGTGGCCGGCACAGGCTGCAGAGCCAACATCAGCATAAACTACACCGCACCACAGTCCAGGCGCAGTATGAAGGGCACCGACAGCGTTTACGCAGCACTAAGCCACAATTTAATCCCGCTAGCAGTGAACTGACAAACAGCCTTCTCTTGAGAAAGACTTCGTGTTCCTACAGCAGAAGTTACACGGAGATGGTTATCTTGCACAACTCGCTTAAAAAGGCAAGAGGTGAAACAGGTGGTCAAGTATGTATTTAAAAAAAAAAAAAAAACAAAAAAACCAAACAAACCCACAAGAGCTCGATTGGTAAAGCTGGGAAAGTTTCAGAGAGGAGAGGCGAGCTCTTGGCCGCGAAGCCATCACCTTTGTCCCCGTTTCCCATCCCGAAGCACTCGCGGGCCTTGTGTAAGGCGGGGGCCGGGCCGGGGAGCTCGGCGGGGCCCCGGGGCCGACCCGCGGTCCCAGCCGCTGCCCGCCGGGCTCTGAGGAAGCGGCGCTGGGAGGAACCGTTATGAAGCTTCCGCCGCTCTCTCCCAACAGCCCCGGGGCGGCCCCGCGGGGGAACGGATGAGCCCGGCGCCCTCTTAACCCGCAGGGACGGAGCCCCAGCGGCCCCGGGGGGACGGGAAAGGACCCGTTTCGGGCACTCACGTCGAGAGCTTCCTGGTCCAGAAGAGCCCCCCGGGCCACAGCTCTTGGAGCTGCACGGCCCGGGCCAAGTTGTCTTTGATCTGAGCGAGGAAGCGGGCGGCCTCGGCCTCCAGGCGCTCCCCGTAGGGCAGCAGCTTGTTATAGACGATCTCCTTCTGCGGCGGCGGCGCAGCCATGGCGAGCGCTCTGCCTCTTTCCCTCCGTCCGTCCGTCCGTCCGTCCGTCCCTTCCCGCCCCGCCGCCGCCACCGCCCCAGCTGCGGGCCCGGCCCCCGGCGCTCCGTCACAGCGCACCGGGGCAACGGCCGGGGAGGGAGGGAAGCGGGCGCCCCGCCTACTTCCGGCGCGGCGGCGGAAGGCGGCCCCCCGCCCCGCGGTACCGGGTGTCCCGTTCCCCGCCCCCCCCCCCCCCCCCCCGCCTCTCCTCCCCGTTTCCGTACAAACGTGGCGTTTTCGCGTGGAGAAACGCGGCGAGGCGAGTGCGTGGGTCACTGCCTGTGTGTCTGCCGCCGCCGGTTCCACGGGTTGGGGGGGGGTCGCCCCTGTGGGCTCGGGGAGCCGAGTGGGGAAAGGGGAGGGGTGCAGCCCCAAAATTGTCCGTGCGGGCACCCAGGTGAGGGAGTGGGTGCGGCGGGAAGGCCCGAACTCCCACGCGAGTTCAGAGTTCACTCGCTGTGGCTTTGCGGTTTATTAAAAAAAAAAAAAAAAGCCCCCCCTTTTTTTTTTTTTTTGCGTACAGCTGCCACGACCCGACCATAAGTCAGAAGAAAAACGTTCACCTTCCAGCTGCTCTCAAGAGCAGAACTCCGGAAAAGAATTGAACATTGGGTCTCCACCCCCCAAAAAAAAAAAAAAAAAAATTTACCTTGGCGTGAAGCAGAGATGGACTTCGTGATGGAGATAATGAGCCAGGGGGCTTGGCAGCAGATTGTGTGGCTGTTTAAGAGGCTTATTTGAAATAATAACGCTACTCCGTACCGCGGCGCTGCCCGGGCCTGCCGTTGGCCTGCGGGTGCAGGATAAAGCCCGTGATGGAGATGCGATAACAGCGATCAGTAGTACTAACGCTGTTATCTCCAGCTGTCTCCTAAATATAATTGTTAATTGAATTTTCCCCACAAGAATTACGTTGCGACCGTGCAACAGCTGCAAACTGATTAGATTTAAAGCTACTGACAAGGGCAAATCCTGTTTTCTGATCTTTATGCTCAAAGTAGCTCTGCTTAAAATTTGGAAAAAAAAAAAAAGATAGCTAACTAAATAAGATAGCTAACTAAATGCTGAAACATATGACAAACAGGGGAAATGCCACAGAAAACCTAAGTGTGATAAGCAAAGGTCATAATGCTCAGATATTGCCATGGCATTTTCCTGAAGAGTGCATTTATACCATCTCGTTACGTGCCTTTTGCACCAGGTATTATTTGTATTTCCAGTCCACTGCAACAGGAAACCATCCTGTGTGTTAGATTCACCTACACCTCTATGAGCAGAGTCACGCTACTTTGATTTACTGAATGAGTTTCTGTCCTTTCTGGCCTGAATCAAAAATAAAATTTGATTAGTGTCAAGTTTCTACAGAGCTAAAGTACATCGTGGTTTAGCGTTTTGTTTTGAAAACAGGAATAAGCAAAATGTGTAGCTAAACACTATGGAATGAATAGTTTTATCATCATTTTGAACAAGGACAAATCAGATAACTGGCCCAGAAGCTGTAATTTAAAAAAAAAATAACAATCCATGTTTAAGGATAAGTGAAAATGTATGTGTCTTGAAACAAATAAAAAAAAAGTCTAAAATTGCTTATTTTCTGTCACAGGCAATTCTTCTTTCCTACTTAACCACAATGGTGGTTTGTCCAAACAGCTGTTTCCAATGTATGAAAGTGTTTATTAAATTTGAAACACACAGACTTTGTTTGGACTTGGAAAAAAAAAATCAAGATTATAGTCCAATTTTCTGAAACTGAAGTTGGCAGATACATAAGGAACTTCAAAGCTGCATTCTGTTGCTTCATAGCTACGTTATCAGGAAAACACACTCTCGCAGTTTCTGCCCTTTCTAACCCGAGTTAAAACTGAAGCTCAATTTTTTTTCATGTTTCCAAGTGCTTATTTCACATTTTGCATCCTCTTACCTCAGGGAGGCTATTTTTATCTGAACCAGCAAGCCTGCTCATCTGTGACCCTTGGACCTCTGACACACCTTCCGCCAGAATTAAACACTTACCTGTGCTAAGTACGCCACCAGCACCGCAGTACTTGTTTGACTTCCTCATTCTCAGAAATCCGACTCCTGTTTTCAGAACCTGAAACAAGGAAAAAGGAGATCCTGAGTCCGTTTGCAATTACAACAGTAAGCATACATATCGTACTTGCATTTTCAAAGTATTTTCTTCATATTGATGAATTTACTAATTACATTTACTAGTTATTAAAAAAAAAATAATCCTTTCCCCCCCAGTATGCTGGCATTCTGTTGTTTAAAAGGAGAAAAAAAAATGATACGTTTTGCCCAATAAGTCAAAAATAAATTTGTTCTTCCAGTTTGCAATATGTTTTGGCTGCAGCAGTGTGTAAAAGCACATTTGGTTCCCGAGTCATATGATGGAGGACTAGCTTTCATAACAAGGAACCCGTCTGTGCTACTTGCATCAACAGCTTTTTCCTCTCTTACTAAGTAGGAGGAATATGAATCGCGAGCAACCCAAATATGGTTGCCACCTGTTGTTTTTGGCATTAAGTCTTGAGAACTGATGAATCCAAGTGTTGTAGTTGTGAAAAAAATACGATCTTTCCATTCATGAGAAATTTCGACTCTGAACAGTGCTTTAAGTCACGTTGCGCATCGTTCACACGTTCCCTTGCTGGACGGCTTGCTGCCTTAGGTCAGCTAACACCAGGACTGTCATCGCTATTTAGGAAACTTGCCACTCAACGTTAACCGTGGTTCCTACTATCTCAGTGCTCCAGCAACTACTTTTCCTATGCAGACGTTTTGTGTAGTGACCCATCTGTCCTTTCTGACCGAAGTTAAAAGTTGAATCATTTGTTTGTGTGACAGACTTCTATAGATTTTAGACATTGCAAAAGAACACCCACTCCAACACGGGCTTCATATTGCCCGTATCATAGCTGTCCTAACCTGGGACTCCCTCATACCTCAAAGATCCCCATTGCAAAAGTAAAGGGGAATAGCTTGCTTTCTGAGGTTGTCAGTGATGAGGATCCTTAGACTTTCTGTCATCCCTGTGTTTCTGAATTGGTCAGTTATCCAAAGCAGGCACTGAAAGACGCCAAAGAGTCAGGAAGTTGCTGCCATCCGGCTCACCAACTTTCAGACAAGATGGCAGTAACTTGCTTTCTCCAAGAAGCAGCATCTGTAACTACTAGGTGCAAGTTTTTAGACTAATAAGGGCATTTTCATTGCAAGGAGCTGCTCCATCCTTCAGGATGGGGACGGGGAAGAGCCTGTAATTACAGCCTGCAAAAGCAGTTACTCCCCTGCCCCTGGGAAACTGAGCTGCTCTGAAGATTTTGGGTAGTAGCAGTTCCTTGTCTGGTATAAACAGTGAAGAGCAGTAATTACAGCTGCTCGCTTCTCTCCCCTCCTGCCCCCAGGAACTCAACAGCAGTTATTTTCTTGAGAAACAATAAGCAAGATGGCAGCAGGATTAGTCAATCTAACCCATCTTCTGAGGTGTGGGAATGTGATTTAAATCACAGACAGAGACACTGATTTTAAAAACGTATCTATGCTGGTTTGTAGCTGGAAAAATCTCGTCTGGAGACATGTGACCTCCTTTCCCTTTTTTTTTTTTTAAAAAAAAAAAAAAAGATACTGCTCTGCCTAAATATAGAGAAAATTTTAATGAGCCAGAAGACAACAACTTCGAAACATACCTATTGCATAAACTTCTATTTTACAGAGAATTTACCTGTTTGGAGGATGGGGGTAAGAGCGATTACAGCATCTGAATGAGGTGCCAAGGAACTTAAGCCTCCCGTATAGCATGGGACAAAAATAGGTTCTTCTAAAGCGTGATTCAGAGTAACTAATTTTAGGTCCCTAAAGTAAGGCTGTCTAAATACTCAGTGACGTGTTTCAAGTTGGATGAGGAGGCGGGTTCAGCATCACCTAAGGCACGTACACTGAACGCTGATATTGCCCTGTTTCTATAATGCCTGTTTAGATACAGATGTTCTACGATAAATGTCTCAGTTTAGCCTATATTGAACAGAAACCAAAGGCGCTTGTCAAGGGGTTACAGTGTTAATACAGGCACCTGTATAATCTGTAAAACTTCACTACATAGACAAGGCAACCAAATATGCGCAACATTGCTGTCCTTCACTTAACGTTCCTGGTGGTTCTGTTTATGAGAGCTCAGGCAGCTGAATTCATCCTCAATTATATCAACTCACAAGATATTATTTGGCCTCCTTCCTTTCCCAGCTGAAGTTAGTGGGTTACTGTTCTTACAAGGATGGACAGTCACTGTTTGTACAAAAACAGGGTCAAAATCCTCCTGGGGAAACAAATTAGCAACATTGGCTTTCCCTCTCCACTCCCTGGATTTGTTCTCTTTAGGTGTCTTATTGCCTAAGACTTGGAAAGCAAAATTGTCTCAAACCCACACAAGAGCATCTGGCTTTGACAGTCTGTTTCCTCTCCATATCTGGAACTCCTGAAGGTAACCCTGAAAACTATTGTGCCTGCAGGGAGAAAAAGTAATAGACTTGAGCCTCACTATAGGAGCTTACTGTTGATTTCTTTCCAAATTATTCATAGCTATTTGAAATAAATAATAATTCCTTGGATATGAAATGAAACTTTCCCTGAAGTTGGCTGCATTTTTTTTTTCTCCTTTTCTTCCCCCTCTTAAGGCACTGCAGTGGATTTTTCTGTTTCACTGTCTTGCCAAACAGAAACCAGCTGCAGAGGAGCATGTGATGACAGTGAACTCTCAAAGGTCAATTCCAGGGATTCTGCTGTTCTAGGAAATCAAGGAAACAGTCCCTTGGCAGCCTGTAGTCACGTGCATAGAAACTGCTCATTATGAACTTCGCAGTTTCATACAGCTACTCTGTGTTTGCCAAAGCAGAATTGTGGCAGCCTTTACCCTAAGTGCTTAAGCATCTGATGGTTTGGGGTTTTTTTTGGGTAATAAATGCATCTGCTGCATCTTCATCTGCAATCCTCAGTTCTCTGGTTTGTCTATTCATTTCTCTCATTTCAGTCTCCTTCTAATTCTTAGGTAAGCAAAATGGCAACTATATATAACTTTTCTGGGCAGGATTTATCTTTTGAAATAAAAACAAATTGTGAAATACCAACTTGTAGTATAGACAGTAGCCTCCTTCACAAATAGTCCCACTGACTTCAGTGGGGCATCACACACAGCAGTGTGCTTCTTCGCATTAGAAGATGATAAATATTTTCTTTTAGAAAAGTCTTCAAAACTCATTTGGATATTGCTGGTGCGTGGAATGAACCGGTGAACAGGTACTCTTCATCCTAAATTATCTGTAGTCTTTCCTCTTTTGTATTAGGCATTAGCTGAAAATGTAAAGTCTTCCATGTTGTTCCAGTTAGGAGAAGAAACCGGCAATGTCTACTTAAAAAAAAACAAAACAAAACAAAAAAGTAGGTGATCTGTTTTCCCAACTCAGGATAAATCAAATAACCAAAAATCTTTGTTTGGTTTTTCAACATTGTTTCAAGCAGCATTCAGGATAAATAGTTGTTGTGTTCATCATGGCCATAGCTCAAGTGGTTGTTCAGGCTTTAACTCTTTGGGTGGATTGTGCGTTCACCGTTTCAATGTGTGGATGAGAAATATTTAAATATTAATTATGCAAGAGAGGCAAGCTCACTTAAATATTCCCTTTAAACAACCAAACCTTTCTCTCCTGCTAAAGAATTATTTATACTTTGCACCTGGCTGCACGGTTTTATGCATTGAATCTGCATAGTAGAGTTTTTGGCACGTTTCTAGAGCAGCAGCTTCTCTCATGGGGTATTATGGAGACATCCAGCAGATTAACAAACCTTTGAGAGGATCATGTGAAGCAAGCTCAGAGCTATCTAGCATTCATTTGGTCTAACGTGGCGAGTTGTTTATGCTTATGTCCTAGTAACATGGGGATAATGAGTCTAATTGTGTCAGGGGCATGATTATGGCAGAACAGATCCTGCTGACTAAAACTGGGATTCAAGGAACTGTAAATGGGTGAATTTTATTATCGGGTCAGGTGTCCCGTTAAGAAGAGTTCAAGGTGAGACAATGATTCTAAATAAACACTTCATAACAACCTTGGAAATGTAACAAGGCCAGTTAGGATAGAAAGAATGTTCTCATTAAGGAACACAATAGGCCTGTAAATTCAGAGAAACCCCAGGGAGAGGGAAAAGTCACTTTTGCCACGTTTGTATATTGTAACTTAAAGGCTAAGCCCAGTGGAAAACTGAGCCATATTTAGTATAGAGCCAGAAGCTGTCCTTCTGCTGGGCAAAGTACCAAAAACTGGGTGAAAGAACTAAGGAAGCTTAAAAAACTCCAGTGACAAAGAATCTGTCTTGAACAAAAAGAGCAGAAAAGATAGCTTGTAATCTCAGAAGAGAGCTCTGCAGGACAATACAGTAGGCGTTAACTGTTATTTCCTCAGACAGAGAGTGATACCACTATCTACAACCCCCATGTGTTTTCTTTTCCAGTAACATTGCAATGGATGAATACAGAATCTGATTCATGCTTTTGTGGCTTTGCCAAATGCATGCTCAAATCTTATACCCATGCTATGAATTCATCTGCTCACCTAAAGGTCTGATGAGATGTGGCTGGAAAAGTAGTTGTCCTTGGAGATTCCAGTCCTCTTTGCCTGGAAAGCATCAAGTAAGGGACTGGCCATCAGCATCTGGAGTGGTATCAGCCGGCTCTGAAATTAGAAGAAACTGGGTCAGAGTCACTCTGGTCATCCCCAGCAAACAAACACCACTGAAAAGCAAGCATTCGGTATTGGGAAGTTGGGAGGAAGGGGAGTTTGGGGTGGTGTCGGGGTACCAGAGGTGTTACCAAGTAAAGATCACTTTCAGATCCCAAGAGGACATACAATGGCTTGATGTGCTTTAGCTGCCGAGCACACCACCTCTGCGTCACATCAGCTGCAGCACTTAGACTGTAGGCCACGAGAACAGCCATACCAGCTAAGACCATCAGCCCTGCGTACCTAATGCTGTCGTGCCTCTGCACAAAATGTGGGATAACATCCTCCAGCTCTCCAGGGGCTTTTCAGGGAGCAGTTGGTAGCGTCAGAGTTGCATTGTTCAGTATCTCCTTCTGGTTCCCTCATTTTGAATTTTTTTTTGAACTTAGATATTCACCTCTTTTCTCATTAGATTTCTGGGCTCTGTGCCTTTTTGTCTCTCCAGCCCATGCAAACATTTCTTTTTTCCAGGAAAGCTTTCAGTTTCTTTAAGACTGACCTCAGTCTTTGCTCAGTCAGTCTTTGCTGCGGAAATGTGCAAGAACAGTTTCCTGTGACAAGACTAAAACTAAGAACTAAAGACTAAGAACTGGGCATGCATACAATTTTACTTCCCCTCTGTATACTCTCCATTTTCTTCAGTTCAGAGACAGACATCCCGAGTCACAGGCTATTTCATTGTGTTTAATAGCGCTAAATTGGTTTTTTATCCCCTCAAGCATCTGCTTTTTAAGCTCATTATGTTTTGGCATCAATGTTGTACAGCCGCAATTTGCGATTCATGCACAGTGTGAAAATTTGTTCCCTTTTGTTTGCCATAAACTTGTTACCTGGTAATTTTGTTTGATGCCCGTGAATTCCCATACGTGAGAAATAACGAGGCCTATTCACTGTTTAGGATTATACAGACCTGTGTGGTATCCCCTGCCCTGCGCAGTGTTTAATAACACTGAATTTACTCTGACTTTTTAATGCCCAGTCATTTAGTGTAATGAGATACTTCTGTAGTTCTTCTCAGGGGCACTTGTTTTCACTGCCAGAGTAACCTGATGCAGGATTTTGTCAAAAGCTTTTTAAAAATCCAGAAATACTCCATCAAACAGATCACTCTCTTCCTCATAATCACTGATTTCTCAACAGCATTCAAATTGACTCAAAACATGAATTCTTGCTACAAAAATCATGCCGATTCCTCCAATTTTATCCGACCTAGGAATGTTTTCACTAGGTTGGATGGGGAAGATGGCATCAAGGTAGTATAAAACTGGATGGGAGTCTGGGTCCGACAGCATGATAATATGACAGTATCTATTGCTAAATCTAAGCAGCTATTCCGACCCCCCACTCCATCAACACCAGTTGCTTGGCCATCACTGGTTCTCACATACCCCCGTAATAACAGCAGATAGCTCGTTTTCTCTATTTCAACCCAAATTGTAACTTAAGCTTAAGAATCGAAGTGGTAATCAATTCAGTGACACTTGACTGAAATACCTGATGACACAGGCTGCACTAATACATTTCCAAAATACTAATTAGGATTTCTCTTTGTTGTTTTTGAGAAGAAATAGTGGGCTAATGCAGTTAATAAGAATGAATCAAATAGTTTTACAGAACTGCAAAATTCAATAGCTGTCAACCCACCTCCATTGTAAACCATTCCTTTACCAACCCACACTCTTTTGTGCTTTCTTAGATCTTTTATAGAGCCCTGAATCCTCCACAAAAGCTGACATCATTTTTCTAGTGGCTGTGGGAAGGGTGATGCTTCGATTCCTCATATTTCAGTGAGAATAAAGAACTAACAGCCTTAAATGACCACATCTCCTCCTCAGCGTGTTGTGTAAGAAGAGAAAATATAACCATCAGCAGCATCTCAGTCAATGTTTTCCCCAAATTTTAATGTGTTTCCTGTGAATGGATATTTCATAAATCAAATGTCAGATAAATCTCCTTCTGCTTCCCTATCAAACCATGACTTCTAATGTGCTCTTTCTAAATGTCAGAGGATGGCCTGGGCTCCCCTTCCTCACCGAGTCCCAATCCTTTCACACTTTCTCTGTTTCCCTTTGGAGCTCACTGATGTCTCCAGTAAAACCTCAGAAAGCATGACATTTCAGATCGTTAAATAACAACCCAGGTAAAATAGAGGACACAAAGACAATGCCAGAAGAGCAGCTTGCTAAGTTGAAGAATTTTAACATTCTGTTTGCATGCAGAATAAGATTTTTCCTGAATAACATTGCTTTTACATATTTGTTAGTTTAGGAACTAATCTAATTTGCATAAAACTCCTAGATCACAGACTCACAAAATTAAAATATTATTATGGTTAAATTGCTCCTTTTTTTCACAAGCTGCTCATGAAGTCAAGTTATACTTATCTTCTGTAATGAAATTACACTCAGTGAATTTAAATCCTTGCAGCCATTATGGGAGATAGGTTTCTGTTTAGATTTAGTCATCAAGCCAAGATTTACTCGATCCATTGTGCCAGCATAAGACCAACAGACTTACCCCAAATTGCACCCTCTGATTCTTCTGATTTAGAACTCAATAATACAACTTTATCAGTCACTTTTTGTTTAATATGAGGGTTGTAGGGTTTTTTTTTTGTTTGGTTGGGGTTTTTTTTGGTTTTTTTTTTAATTTTTTTTTTTTTGCTCTAAGATGGATCAGTTCACATTCTCATGTTTTATTTACCAACACTTCATGATTTAAGAGAACTTTGGACTGATGATGCAAGTCTCCTGGGTTGATTTCCTCATACTCATCATTTATTTGTACATAGTGGTTTAGTTCCTTATTATGCTTCCAGATTAAAGTTTTTACTACTACTAACTAGAACTGATTCACCTGAAGATTCTTTCTTTTTATATATCAGTGAAAATAGTTTTAAAAGCTTAACTTAGACTGAAAAATCTGAACTTTATTTTCATGTGGTTTTGTTGGTGAAGGTTTAGTGGTTTCTTGCCTCAGATCTTTATGTGGAGGAGTGTTAGGGAAACTAAGGCCTTTGACTTGGCAATGATTAAAAAAAATGTTGAAAAGCAGACAGAAGTTTAGTTTCATGAAATATTCATAACTATATATGATGCCAGATAAAATTATCAAGCTGTGAATATGATCACCAGCAAAAGAACTTTGGGGATTACTGCTTTAACTTAAAAAAAGTTTGTTTCAGAGGAAAAACGCAGTTGATAGGTCTTCATGCTGTAGACAGAATCAGGATGTAGTAGATTAGGACTTTAATAAAACAATAAGTCTTCTATGGAATTTGCTGTACCAGAACATGCTTGTCCTACATGTAAGCTTTCAGAATAACTATTTGAAAAAGCACAAAGTAAAATAAAATCTACACAATACGATCTAATGGCTTCGCAATTTTCTATTTGTCACCATAAAACTTGTGTTACTTTATGTAAGCAGTCCATGATTTTAGAGCACGAGAGGGACAAATTTAGGTCCCATCCACGCAAAGTTTGGCTGCAGTCCTGCAACCTGATCTGTGTAGGCATGACCCTTCCTCTGCACAACACTCCGGTGCTTCAGTGGGCCTCTGCACGGGTGTGTGGGTGCTCCCACACAGATCAGGTTGCTGGATTTGGGTCTTGCATTATAAATGGATCAGGAAACAAGTGGTGCAACCAGGTCACCTGCCTATGCTATGGGTACACTATAGATTAATCTATAACATGTTTAATCAGTCAACCATCAAGAAAATATTTTAGCAATTGTTGGTTTTGTCCATGTATTATTCAACAGTCTTTTTTTTTTTTCCCCCCCACAGAACAGCAATTAAATCCTCTTTCAAAACTGAAAGCAGTAAATCTTTCAGCCATTCTCTTGAAGTTTTTCCCTAGGTTACACAGTAATAATTGCAACATAAATATCCAGGTAGATCATTCTAAAAAAAGTCATAAAATTTATATGCTTGAATTTCAAGTTTTGCAGTTCTACAGCATAAAGTAGTTTTTTGTTTACAAGGCAGCTAAAGAAAACAGTTTCCTCCTCTGTTGTTCTATTTCAATATGAGACTTGATTTTTGCAAAACACTAGTTTGTTTTTTGGCTTGTTAGCTTACATACAGATGCTGTCTCTTAACAGACACCTTTTTCCACACTTCTCTACACAGTGCTTAGACTCTCTATGGTACATGAATATACCCTATGAAAGGCACATAAAGCCTAAATCTTTACTTCAGTTGACACTTGTACATCCACTCCGCTTGATTTTTAGTTTTCTCTAAAGCCACCCAGTCATGGCTATTGGTAACAGAATTAACAAATCCCTTACAGGCTAGGAACACTTCATTGTCTTGCTCTAAAGCATGTGGAATGAAAGTTGTTCTGTATTTACTTCTGCCCAATTGCAGCATTCTATTCAGTCGTTCTGCAACAAGCTATTGTTTTATGTCTTATACAGAAGAAAGCAGAGTAAGGCTCTTCGAGAACCCCACCGTACCCTTATCTTGTCCTGCAGGCTTCTAAATATAGTCTTTAGTGCTTAAGAAAAGAAGACAGCTACTGATAGCCAGTGATCTGCAGAAAGAGGAAAAAATGGGGTGAAATGAGGCCAATTTTCATTTCACAGATGGTCAAGATTAAGTCTTCAAAAGGTTTTTGGTATATTTAGATGGGATGTAAATAAGGACTGCAAAATAAAGACCCTAAAGAAGCTTTATACAACTTGAAGTAAAGTCTGTAAAACTGAAAGCCCTATTGATTTTTATTTAGAAATTAAGTAACGAGAGTGAAAACAATATAGGAGGAAAAAAATGCAATAAAAGAACAAGGAAAAGAGGAAGGCTACTGAAGAAGGGAAAAAAACCTAACTATTATTTTGCTTGAAAAAGTATACACAAAGGAAGGATAAGGCATTATTTAAAAAAATAGATAAGAGACTAACACACATTGCATTTGACAGAAAATAAGCAATAAAAACAGCTAAAAAGAACAAACTAAACTTGCATGGCTTCTAACCTTCTTCCTAGGTATTCAGCACTCCCTAGGTAACATGATAATCAGGCAACAGGCACAGTAGCTTCTTTTATCTAGAGGCTTTGGCTCATTTGGGAAACCACTCATCACAACCAGCTGGGGACCGTTTGCAAGTGAGTCAGGGTTAGAGTTTGGTTTGGATAAACAGGGGGATGAAACAGAGTTGCACAAATATTAAACATTCTAAATAAAATATACAGCTAAAGATATCAGCTAGCAAGCTGATAGCTGAGAAAGAGGGGTGAACTCCAAAGAAAAGTCAGAAATGTTAATAGTTTGTAGACTGTGCAAGAAACTCCACAAAAAGGTAGCAGGAGAGCAGAAATGCAATCATGGCAAGTCTGAGGAGAAGCCATGTTAAATTAAAGTGGCGCAGAAAAATAGCAGCATAGTTACAAGTTGAAGGATGAATTAAGACAGCAAGCTGGGAGGTTATGTGCCTGATGGGGCATCTGAGTGAATGCCAAAGACAGTAATTGTAGGAGTGGAAAACATCAAGCAGATACTGTGGTGTGAGGTGACAGCCACATAGAGAGAAAGCAGGAGTGGTGAGCATTGAAAGAAAAAAAGGCTTTAATGGTTTTCCAGCTGTGCCAGAGATGAACAAACAGCATACAACTTTCAGAATAACTTTGATTTAACAACCAAAACAAAAGTTTAATAAATAAAAGATTCTTTTATAAAAAACTTGTCATTGACAGCGGTCAGTGTCATGGGCACCAATAGGTCTAATCGTCCTGACCAGCCTCACCTGGGATCCAGCCACACCCCCTCTGCTCCTTGGTCCAGGAGCTCCATTTAAGCTCGGGCTGAGCAGATCAGCTTCACCTAAATCACAGGCAGGTTAGTCTTCAGTCTTGGTTTTGGTTCTTACTTTTTGTCTTGCCTCTTGGATGTGCTTTTCTTCTGTGTTGTAGCTGTTTGTCCCCTTGCTCCTGGATGGACCGTGCTGCTGCTCCCTGGCTCTGCCTGCCCTGCTCAGCTACTGTGGGACTGTGTTGCTGAAGTGCTAGGGTCGCTCTTGGCTCCTTGCATAGCCACACTTGAGCAGTTCCCTGATGTTTGGCTGCAATGGCACTGCTGTACATTTTTGGTGTTTTCCAATAATGGTAGTCTTTACTATATTCTTTCTTTATTATATGATTGAAAACAGGATAGAGGGAAATTTTACAACACTTGGAACAAGTACTGGGAGACATTTTTAAAGGCTTAATGCTCAGAGTAGAGGCAGATGATCTAGTGGTGAAATTAGCCCTATCTACAATAAAGTTTTCCCAATGGCAAAAAGATGTTTTCAAGTAAAGCAGCTTTCAGAATAAAAAAAAGGCGTTTCTGCACAAGCTTAAGTTGCAGTAATAATTGTTCCTAGATAACATGGTGCTGGGAGTGAAAGTCAATCTGTATATCAGAAGTGAGAACACAAAACAATGTCACCTGAAAGAGACAAAGGAATAAAAGCTGACTAGCATGTACTTGAATTAACAAGGATATGTAGTGATCAGAAAAGTGAAATTAATATGATGAAATAGGAGATGGATCTTGAAAAAGCAACTGCTGTGAGCATAGCAAAGGCCTGGGTAAACTGGCACTGTAATGGTCATCGCTGGAATTCACTGCAGCCTGGAATCTCTCACTTAAGTATTAATCATTACTGTTGCTGCTTTGTTTTAGCAATTAAAAAAGTCACCCTTATTTACAGAGCAGCAAACTGAATCCAACATGTGGCAGTAGCTATGCTGGCAGCAGTATGAAAGACTCTGTATTTTATCTACAGATATTATGGCATTACATTTTCTGTTCATCTTCAAGCTCATCCTAAGGGTACAACAATTTGTTCATTGCAGGAAAAGTTAATAATAATTTGCCTTCCTCTGCAGTATAATCAAGGAATATATCTTATACCTTAACAGATGCAGGTGTTGAGCATTTTTCACAATTGGCTGTAGCTTTAGGAAGTGCAACCAGCTGATTTTTCTCAGGCCAACATCCCTATGCTTGAGCTAACAGCTGAAAGGGGGGGCGGAGTTCAGAACTTCATTGACTTCACACAGAAGTCAATGTCTATGTTTCTTGATAGTTTATCCTAAAGCCCTCTTGCTAATTAGGGTATTTAAATACTCTTTATTTACTGTTATGGATTGCTTGGACTGTAAAATATTTGGTGTTTCCTGCTACCTTCTTCTGGAATTCTTCAGGTTCTCCATGGTATCTCTGCTACTTGTAATGAAATAATGAGAAACTCAGACTTCCAAGATGTTTTTATGGAAAAAAAATTTAAAATCTTAAATTGCTTTTTAATAAAAAAGGCAATAGCTGTGGGAAGGTAGGAGATGAGAGTATCTTTGAGCCAGGAAGCTCTCAAGGACAGCAACAGGAATGGATTTTCATCCAGAGAATGAGCCAGTGCAGACATGAGGAGATTTAACTGAGTGATATTGAGAAAACTTACTTGAAAGATCAAAGATCCTCTTGGTAAAATAAAAGTTGCCATTGCCAGTACTGGAATGTGTAGACAGCAAAGTGTAATGGGTACCAGAATAAGCTCTGGTTTCAAAGCTTGCATTACAATTCTTTATACTGTAAATAGGCTGCTATTGTAATTTTTTACCTGTCTTGCTCTTCACTGCTGATAGATGGCAGCAAATGACAAAAGATTTTCATCCTGTAGTGCATTCTGTTCCTCTGTCTGTAGAATCTTCCTTTTTAAAAACAAAATGGTGCTAATTCCACAGTAGCAAAATGTATGACCCCTGTAAAAGGCAAGGATTTGATTTAATGTTATACAGTTAAAGTGAATGATGATATTTTGTTCATTGTGTTCCCATTGCCTGTGATACTGGAAGTTTTCTGAATCTATGTGAATCTTTTTGTTCTGCACTGAATTGAATGGTTGCTTCTCTATTACTTGATGTGTCTTGGAAAAGCTTTTTTTTTTTTCTAGGTCTTGATCTATTTTTAACTTCCCTCTAGTCTTGACATCCAAACATGTAAACAACTCTGGTTATGCTGCATTACTGCTAGGATGTGAAGGGGTGTGTAGGAGGGAGTTGCCTAATGGAGAGAGCAAATTTTTTTTTGTAAAGTCAGTTAACTTGGCTTTATGTCCTGGTGAGTAAGAGAAGGCTGAGTTCATTTTCTAAGGTTGGTTAAGTAGAATTCTGCTGGAATACACTTAATTTTTTTTTTTTTACAGAAAACAAATACAGGAGGGAAGCTAAACCACAAGCAGACACAGAAAATCTTTGTGGTGTTTGGTTGGAGGCTCAGCCTACTAAACAACTGGTTTCTGGCCTGTATTTTTGCAGGTGTAGCATCTAAATAAAAGAAATTAGATGCAAACAGTTCTGGAAAGGTTTGCTAGTTAAAACATGAGTACTAATAGATGTCACTGAAGGCCTCGTGAATAATTTGCATGGGGTGAACTTTCCATCTTCATGGTCTGCTGCTCCAGTTGAGGAGTCTAGCCACTTGCTGGCTTTGGTATTTGCTTCAGCACAGTGAATAAGGAACAGAAATGATTTTTTTTTTTTTTAATGGTTTGGATAAAAGCTTAAGTAATGTGGAGCTGTGAGAAAAGTCAGTCATGCAGCCCTGCCAGGGAGGAATGCCCAAGATAGATGTTGGAAGGTTTTTGGTATGTTTTAGCTCTCAATACTTAACTTTCCACCTTATCAGTCAAAAATATCTGTTCAGCACGTATGGCAAATATTTTTTTTTAAACTTTTGTTTCAAGGATTCCTGTAAAGCCCCGAGAAAGGCTACGGCTGGTTACCTGTCATGGGACGCTGGAGGCGGGAAACCCGGTCGGGCCTGTACGCTTACAGCACCGGCCCTGAAACGGGAGACAGCTTCCTTCAGACCTTTGTCCTCTCAGCACTTCTAGTTTCAAATACAAGAGTGAATTTTGGGGTGCTGTGCCCCCACCCCCGCCTCCTCCCGCCCCGGAGCGCCCCTGCGTGAGGCGGGAAGCTTGAGCCTCGCGCGCTCCCGTCCGCTCGCCGTTGTTTGCGGCGGGGGGGGGGGGGGAGGACGGACTCGGCGGCCCCGCGGCCCGGGAGAGCAGCGCACAACGCGGCAGCCGCTCTTCGAGCGCCATGTCTGCCCTGGGGAAGGCCTCCGGCGCGCTGAAGTCGGTGGATTACGAAGTGTTCGGGCGAGTGCAAGGTAAAGGCGGGCTCCGAGCTGCGGGGCCGGTTTATGGGGGGGGGGGGGGGGCGGGTTGCGGCGGCGCCGCCGAGGGCGCGCGGTTGTGGCGGGTCGCGCATGCGCGCGGGGCCGAGGGAGGCGGTGATGGCGTCGTGTAGGGGGGCGGCCTTCTCGTCCTCAGCAGAAAGGAGCTAAAAAAACGTTGTAAAAAAAAAAAAAACAAACAAACCCGGGCCCCTGGGGAGCGCAGGTTGTTCTGTCAAAGGCGCTGTCCGTTACCCGCGTTTATGCTCGCGTCTGCGGTCAGCGTGGGTCTGTGGGAATGCAGCCCCCACCCCAACCCTGTGTTGGCAGCAAAACCAGAAAATGAAAATTAAGTCAAAGGCAACTCCCGTCCTGCACTGTCTTCGTTAGAGAAAGCCACGTGCGCTGGCTGCGTTAATTAAAATAGTCGTTTGCTGAAGGGAAGGGTGAAGGCCAGCTCGTTTCCCAAATTGTATAGAGTTGGCCTAATGTTAAAATTTCATAACTGCTCTCTGAAATTTCAGTAAGAAAAGACCACAGATGACTTGTATGCAGTTTACTGCAACTTTATATGAAGCAAAATTCCTAGAAGTTGTATTCTTTTGAATTACGTTAATGTCTCTTTCTTTCTTTCCTAGGTGTTTGTTTCAGGATGGTAAGGCCATGTCTGATTTCCAGTTCTACTTTACAGTATAATATTTCCAGTGCTAAAAATACAGCAGCAGGTCTGTAGGCTATAAACATATCTAACTTGAACTTTGAGTTCCAGGTTACAGTTAACTACTGCAAGTGGATTTAAAAGGGGGGAAAAAAATCTTTTATATTACCATTATATTAAAATGGATTTTTAAAAGCTTACTAATGTGTTGCTTGTTTGTGTATTATCTAAAGACTGTGTTTGCATTGCTTGTGATAAAACAACCCCAAGAGCATTATAACGTTTTAATCTTTAGAAAGGTTAAATCTGAAGATCTTGACATTAACTTCTGAAACAATGTATTCCGGTTTAATTTTTTTTAATGGCAATTATAGTATCAGCCTTTAAATAAGCTTATTTTCTTTCCTTGTTACAATGTGCTACAAGTGTGCAATCTTGTATCCCAGCCAAACGTTTCCACCGGCTCTGAACATGCAGCAGGTAGTTTTGCATTTCACAGAACCCCAAGAAACAGGAGAATATGTTTGAAATAAGAACAGTTCTTTGCCTGAAAATAGTGGACTGTGCTTAATACGAGACCTAGAAGTTTTCATTTGTGGTTTATATGTATTGGCACCACAGTGCCAGTCCTGAGCTAATAAGTGGTTTTGAGAAACAGGTTGTCAGCTGCATTCCCATGCTTTTGGACAAGTTAGTATGGAGAAGCTGTTCATCATAATCTTAAAATACTCTTCGTTGTTAGCAACACCTTTTCATTGCTTAGACTACCTCAAAATTTGTTTCATCTTTTGGAATGTAGTCATATTGACCGGAGGTTTGACTGACATTAGAATAAATGTTGAAATATAATACAGTGTGCCCATTTAGTACGTCTGTACTGTTTTGAGTGTTACTGCACATACTCTAAAATGTTTGGTGGCTATTTCTCATCAAAATGTGTTGAAAACTCTCAGATCTTATTGTTAGAGCCATCAGCCTGTTGATGTTTGGTAATATAGGATAAAATCGTAGGCCATGTAGTCTTATATTTCTTACTAAATGTGCAAAAGCAAGACAGAGGAAGTACCTTGAATGTAGATAAATTTGCTGTTAATGAAGTGTTGTGTATTGGCTAATAGTGTTTTTTTATTGTCCTACGTGGAACAAAAATGTAATTTCTGCAAAACAAGCTTTGTTCCCTACCATTTCAGTGTTTAGAGACAAATTATGA